>NC_134688.1:306646060-306999288 GCF_050947455.1 Rhinoderma darwinii
CAATCAGCTACAGACCGTTTCAGAGCAAGAGCTGGACAGAGAGCGCATGCGCGCGAGCGCGCAGCTCCGCCACCACTAAGGAACAGAAGAAGAGTGTGAATTCTTCTTCTTCTGTTTCATGGCATTGGAGCTGTGCGCGCACGCACGCTCTCACTCTTTAGCTCTCGACAGACAAGGACGACAAGACTGATCTCTCACCTGAGATCACAGTCTTGTACTTGCCTGCCGAGAGCTGAAGAGAGAGCGTGCGCGCGCACATGCTCTCCTCTCTCCAGCTCTTGCTGTTGACATTGTCCGTAGCTGATTGGACAGTGTCACAGCGATGTTACATGCCCCCTTGCCAATTACCGCCCCATTGGCAGTTCGTGGGGTCATTTAAATATCGGCGCCAAACATTACAGCACAGATATCTAAGTAAGGAAAGAGGGTAGGAAAAAAAAAAGTAAAGTGCCCCAGAGTTTGTGCAGCCCTGACCATTACATGCTGCACTCAAATGCAAATCTGTGGGCAGGTGAAAGATTCTCTTTAAAGTGTAACAACTTTTTTAAAAACTTATGACATGTCAGAAGTTTTGATCAGTGGGGTCCGAACACTGAGACCCCCCACTAGTCGCTAAAACGAAGCAACAGAAGTGCTCGGGTGAGCGGTGTGCCACTTCAATTCTGTTTGGCTTTCCTTGGAGCAGTGTACGGGCTCAATAGAAAGTCTAGGAGTCCGTACACCGCTCACTCGGCTGAAAGTCGATCATAAATGAAGCGGCACAGCGCTCACCCGAGCACTTCTGCTGCTTCGTTTTAGCGATCGGTGGGGGCCTCAGTGCTCGGTCCCCCACCGATGAAAACTTCGGACATGTCACTATGATATATAAAGATATCTATTACTGCGATTGGTGCAAGTTTTAATTACTTTTTATTGAAAATGATTTGTACTTTTTGAGATACAGCTGCTTTGTATCCTGTATACAGAGCAGCTGTATATAGCGCTGAGACCTGAATCCATTAGGTCGCCTATTACCGATCACATCTAAGTTATGAACTTAGATGTGATTGGTAACAGCTCGATCCTGCAGGACCCGCTGACCTGACGGATACAGGATACAGCGCTATATACATTATAGAATATATTTATTTTAATTAGCGGGGGCTGGTTTATGGGGAAGGATTAGGGCCTGTTCACATCAGCGTTGGCTTTCCGTTCCGGGGTTCCGTGGGAGGTTTCCGTCGGGTGAACCCCGCAACGGAAAGTCAAACTGAAACCAATGAAATCAATGGTGACGGAAACATTGCTAATGGTTTCCGTTCGTCACCATTCCGGCAGGTTTCCGTTTTTGTGACGGAATCAATAGCGCAGTCGACTGTGCTAATGGTGACGGAAACGGAAGCTGTGGTTTCAGTTTGACTTTCCGTTGCGGGGTTACCTCCAACGGAACCCCAGAATGGAAAGCCAACGCTGATGTGAACAGGCCCTAAGGCTTCTTTCACACTAGCATTAATATACGTTTACCTCTCCTCCGTCAGAGGAAGAGAGGATCGATACGTTAAACGGAAAGCAACGGCTCCATTAGAATTACCATTGCTTTCAATGGTAATTCTTTTGTATCAGTTGCTTTCCGTTTGTCTCCGTTCGCTAAGTTTCCGTTTTTTTTAAAGGAAACAAAAG
The DNA here is from genome assembly GCF_050947455.1 of Rhinoderma darwinii. Taxonomy (NCBI): domain Eukaryota; kingdom Metazoa; phylum Chordata; class Amphibia; order Anura; family Rhinodermatidae; genus Rhinoderma; species Rhinoderma darwinii. The sequence continues at coordinate 306,647,720 of NC_134688.1, forward strand.
TGCAGTCTGCAGAACTTTTATTTCCGTTCAAAAGAACGGAAACCTAGTGAACGGAGACAAACGGAAAGCAACTGATACAAAAGAATTACCATTGAAAGCAATGGTAATTCTAATGGAACCGTTGCTTTCCGTTTAACGTATCGATCCTCTCTCTCTGACGGAAGAGAGGTAAATGTATATTAATGCTAGTGTGAACAAAGCCCAATACAAGATATTAATATAAAAATAAAAAAACCCAGCTGGGATTTTAACCAGCAACCTTCCATGTGTAAGGCAGACAAGCTAACCACTACACTATAGAAGCTGTCATATACAATCCCTGTGAAACTAGTAGTTGAGGGTTTACTATTAGTCTCTCCTGTCTCTGCTGCGTGTGGGTGGTGACTGGTCAGAGACTCACAGTCAGACTGGCTGCCGCATCTGCCGCATTCAGTGTGCACTGTGAGTGACTGTGAGACTCACCAGTCACAGCCCTATTTGTAGCTTTCCCAGGAAAGCTACAAAGCCAGGAGTATACTACAAGGGGGGGGGGGGGCGGCGTTTTACTGACAGCAGAGGGCTCTATAGGGGGGAATTATCCCCCCACCATAGAGCCCTGACTAGTTACGATACTGAAAGGTTAGGGGGGTCTGAGCATCTGACTGACTGCTCTAAAGGGGGGGGACAGAATCCCCCCCTATAGAGCTCTCTGCAGTAAGTCAGACGCTCAGACCCTCCCCCACCCACACTAATCGTTGCATTATAGTGATGTGAGGGCTCTATGGGGTGGATTATTCCAGCCCCATAGAGCCCTCTGCTGTCGGTAAAATGCCCAGACCCCCCCTTGCAGTATACTCACTTCGCGGGTCCCGGTCCCAGCAAGGCAGGAACTTACCTCTGCTGCTCGTCGCGCCTCCTGCAGACTTGCTCCTCTCTGCCTGCATGTGCTGTGTGCAGCGTCAGAGAGGAGGAGGAGTATTACAGACGTTCGGCACGTCTCTCCCCGGTCCAGTCCGTCCCGGGCTGAAAATGCCGCCCCCCCCCGTTTGGGTAGGTGGTGCCGCCTGAGGCCATCGGCTCACCTGGCCTCATGGCAGATGCGACACTGCCCGTCAAACCTAATTCAGCCCTTCCATCTCTCTCCCTGTCTTGATAATGGACAAATTTCTTCATAGACACGCTCAGCCTCCACTTCTTACTAGGCAATCTCAAGGGACCAACCAAAAACCAGTAAAGATAAACAGGGGCCTAGACCCCCTCCGCCCCCTTCTGCATCACTGTCTTTCACCTGAACTTCTACACTCCGGTGACATCACTCCACCGAACCTATCGCCGGCTGACAGCCCTATGTCCTCTCCGCTCATGGATCATCATCATTCCACTGCAGTAGCGGAAGAGGTGTCTCGCTTAATGATGCCTTTATTCGACAGGAGACTGGATCTGATTCATACCTCCATCAACTCGCCACTGGCGCAGATTACCGCAAACGTACAAAAAAATAGCGGACCTGGAAAACCGCGTGCTGGCATGCGAAACCACAGTGTCTGATCTGGAGAACTCGGTGGCTCAACATCAAAACGCAGAAATCATCCTGAGAGATAAGCTGGAGGACCTGGAGAATTAGGACAGGCGGAACAATCTCAGATTTGTGGGAATTCCTGAAAGTGTTGTGGGCGATGATCTCATGCAGCTTCTCACGACAGACCTCCCATCCGCCCTCCAACTGGATCTTACACCGGACCCGTTCAGCATTGAGCGTGCTCACAGAATTGGCCCCCCGCGGGGAGAGAGAGAGAGCAGACCTCGCCCAGTTATAGCGAAATATCTGAACTGGGCGATCAAGGAACGTGTCTTAAGGGCTTATAGACAGGCCAGGAACTTGCAGGTCAGAGGATCTAAAATCCTCATTTTCCAGGACTTCGCCTCAGCCGTCTCCTTGAAACGAAAAGCGTTTACGCCAATATGTCGTCATCTGCACGAGAAGGGAATACGTTTCCAACTTCTGTACCCGGCTAAGCTCAGGGTGACTGAAAATGGCCGAACCGACATCTACGAGGATCCTGCAGCAGCTCGACGTCACTTCCTCAGAGATGCCCCTGACTGACCTGTCATCATCCTGTGATAATTTGGGGACTCTCCTACTCCATAGTTTTCAGTGCCTTTCCGCATGTTGCGTATTTGCACTGTAATGCTGCTATTGTTTTCTTTTATTATGCCTTGCATTGCTGATTATTGTTATTATGTGGTGCACATATTGTTCGCCTCATTTGCCTATGTTTTTCTCTTAACTCAGGTTTTTTCCTACCCCCCTCTTCCCTGGACACGTGTTATCCTCCTAGATCGCTACACCGTGGGATCTACTGCTCTCTGGGACAGTGGACCCCGACTTTGTACCACTTCGCATCTCCACTCTAAGATCGCCCCTACTGGGATAGGATGAGTACCCTCTATAGCACTCTAGACACACCTGTTGTCACACCTTCCACACTGCGAATGGTCAGCTGGAACGTTGCCGGCTTAAACACTGTGGTCAAGCGTAAAAAGGTTGTAACTCACTTAAAGCGACTGAGACCTCATGTCATCTTCTTACAGGAGACACACTGGCGAGAGGGCACGGGGGGTTCACTGAAGGCCCCGTGGTTGGGTGACTGTTACACGGCCTCTTACACTTCTAAATCTAGGGGGGTGGCGACTCTCTTTCATAAATCTTTGGACCTGACTGTTCATGACACATACTCAGACTCGGGGGGACATTTCCTCTACATTGACTCTACTATCAACATGCACAGATATAGCCTGGTTAACATTTACGCACCCGTGTGCCCGAACGCTGACTTTTACTCCTCTCTTTTCACTTTCCTACTACAGAGACAAACATACACTTTGATTTTGGGAGGCGACTTCAACCCCACCCTGAACTCAGATATTGACCGGTCCAGACCGACCACACAGAACTACGCAGTGCTCCTTACACTCATGGAACACCTATCTTTGTGTGATCCCTGGCGTGTAACCCACACCTCCTCACGAGAATACATGTACTTCTCGCATGTTCACAACACTCACTCTCACATTGATTATTTTCTTATAACGGATTCCGTTTTCCCATCACTCACTTCAGTAGACCTGACGCCCATATGTATATCAGATCATGCTCCAGTATGCATGGAATTTACCACGGGCACTCCAACACCCTATAGTCGTAATTGGCGGTTCCCTTCCTATCTGTTGACTTCTGAGGATTTCCGCAAATACCTGACCGTCCACTGGTCTCATTATGTAGATGACAATATTGCCCACCTAGATGATACGGCTCTTTTTTGGTCCGCATCTAAGGCGGCACATTCTTTCTTATGTTAATTTCAAACTACGGGAACATCGTAAGAAATTTCACTCCTTGAATACAGACCTTATCAAGGCTCATAAATTACTGGTGGATTCCTGTACTCCTGAGGCTAAAACAGCATATCTAGCCACTAAGTCTCTACTAGAGACCTACCTACAGGGTCAGGCTAGATGGGGTGTGGATATGACCAACAACAGATATTTTAGATGGGGTAACCGTATTGGCTCTCTGCTGGCAAAGATTCACAGGCCTAAGCTCTCGAATCACAACATTGTGAGAGTAGTGGATCCCGTGTCTCGCTCTGAGATTCTGGAGTCTGATCTTATCCGACGGGAGTTTGTGAATTATTTTACGGATTTTTATCGAACGACGACATATGATCAGGAGGGAACTAAATCATTCCTATCCAAGCTTCATCTGCCCAAACTGACTGAAGAGAATAGAACGATGTTAAATACTGATATCACGGCGGACGGAGGTTGCTTTAGCAATTTCTAACTTACCCAATAATAAAGCGCCTGGTCCTGACGGTCTATCGGTGGAATATTACAAACTATTGCCTGATATTGTACCGACATTGACGAGGACCTTGCAAGCCATATTTAGTGGGGAGATCGACATGCCTGACTTTCATGAGTCCAGGACCATATTGCTTCCCAAACCAGATAGGGACCTAACTCTCCTTTCCTCTTATCGCCCGATCTCCCTCTTAAACCAAGACTATAAGCTCCTAACAAAGATCTTGGCTGACCGCCTCCAAACCATGCTAGCCCCAACCCAGTTAGTTTTTTTTAGGTAAAGGTATTCGCCAGGCTGTAGGCTGTAGCCACGGTGTCTGCCCTGGACCCCTCCTCCCCAGTGACCATGTTGTTGGGACTTGACACGGAAAAGGCGTTTGATTCTGTCTCATGGCCATTTCATCGCCATTTCTCACAGCGGTGTTACAGTCCCGGGACTTCGGGGATGGTTTTCTAACATTTCTCTCCCGCTCACAGGCCTGCTCTGTCACATCCCTTACCATCAACGGGCTTAACTCTCCTCCTATCCCTATTTTCAGGGGCACGCGTCAGGGGTGCCCTCTCTCCCCGTTACTTTTTAAACTGTCCCAAGATCCCCTTCTCTGTCACCATCAGTCCCTAGCATGTTTTCAGGGTATACAAATTGGAGGCTCTCAAATTAAATTATCGGCATTTGCAGATGATATTTTGTTGTTCATATCCAACCCTGCCTCTACGCTACAATCAAACCTCCAGGATATCTCGTTTTATGGCGCCTTGTCAGGTTTTAAAATTAATATAACAAAATCGGAAGCTCTAATTCTCAAGGGTCCCTCCAGGCCACTCTGGTCTTCAAAACATGCATTTAAATGGAACTCTGACTACATTCCCTATTTGGGGGTGCGCATCACGAGACGACCATCACGTTTATATCAACAAAATCTTACTTCCTATGTAGCATGTTTGGAATCCCAGCTTGTGGCTTGGAGGCACTTTACTTTATCATTTTTGGTTAGGGCAAATCTATTGAAAATGGTTGTCTTCCCTAAGTTGTTATACTTACTACAGTCTTTGCCTATATACTTGAGACCTGTGCACGTTAAGCGGCTGAATGCTCTTTTCCGAGGCTTCATATGGAACCAGAGGAGACCAAGAGTGAGTCTATGCATACTGCAACAACGCCGTGAACATGGAGGGGTTAACTTTCCCCAGATTCATTTATACAACATAGCAGCTCAACTGCGAGTGATTGAAGATTGGATAACCGGCAGCTCCTGCTTTGCTGATTCGACATTAGATCTACAATTTTCCAGACCTATTTCCTTAACATGCCTTCTACACACTCCCTACTCGGCTCTAACGCCTGATCAACGGGCTAATCATTTAGGATTAATCCCTAGATTCTCCCTACTCCTTCCCTGGACCCATAACTCTGACTTCCAAAATGCCAATCCCCATGTGGTCTTTCGTGGATGGGCTCGGAGGGGGTTGACATGTATTAGTCAGATAATTAACATGCTCACTCGCCGCCCCTATTCATTTAATGAACTATGTATTCAATTTGATTTTTTGGGCCAAGACCCCTTTTACTACATGCAGGCCTGTAGCTATGCTCATAAGGTCATTAGATAGTTACAAGACCAAGACTGGGATGACAGCTTCTGTCACTTAACTCCATCTCACCAACACAGAAAGAGACTAATCACTACATACTATAACGTTTTAAGACAGCCACTGGACTACGCTAAATCACGATCGGGTGTATCTTATTGGGTTGACCACTTAGAACACATCACTCATGATGATATCCTGTCATCTGTAACCACGGCAGCTAAATACCTCACGTCAGCCATGTACTGGGAGATGTCTTTTAAAATAGCCCATAGGGCTTATGTGTCCCCTTACAGGGGCTTTCTTATTGGTAACTCCTCTGACCATTCGTGTTTAAAGTGTGGAGCACCGCATGCAGACCTGCTACATTGCCTCTGGTCATGCCCAACCATTGTTGAGTTTTGGTGTAAGATTCAATGTTTTATGTCAAATACCCTGTCCATACAATGCAATGCCCCTCAACCCAAAAGTGGGGACTCTTTGGGATCCTGCCACCTTCCATGCTCTATATCCCGAACCATCTGTAATGGCAGGAAGGAGGTGAAGGGAAAGTGAGCCCTAATCTACCCACCGCCCTGTCCCTGCCTACTTGCAACGACCCGCCCTAGGCGACGGGGTACAACTGGGCGGCGGTCCCTACGCTGTCTAAGTGCACGGGAGAACAAACAGGGAACACGCAAGGGAAGGGGCAGTAGCCCACGGAACGCCGCGATGAAACGGAGAGGTGAACGAATAGTCAGGACCAGGATGAAGTGGAGTATACCAACGAGAGCACGGAGAAGGAAGCAAGCCAGGGGCAAAGCGAAGCAGGTAAAGCGGAACTGCAGCAAGGCAGAAGCACGGCAGAAGCAGGCTGGAGCAAGCAGCAGTGGGGCCAGGAATCCAGAAGAATTACAAGCACTGAGGAAGAGAACACGGCAGGTAATAAAGGACAGGGGGCGGAGCTAACTCCGACTGACCAGGCCGCGATAGGCTCTCCCACTCCTGAGCCTGCCACCCTGGTTGGTGGGAGACGGTGTCAGTCGAACAGGTCTGGCCTCAGGTGTGGATTGATTAATCCCAGGAGTATACCTAGACGTAGTACCTGGCAGATCCCTAACAGTACTCCCCCTTTTATGAGGGGCCACCGGACCCTTACTAAGAGGACCCGGTTTAGTAGGGAAGAGAAGGTGGAACCTCCTGATCAATACCCCAGCGTGAACATCACGGGCAGGTACCCAAGTCCTCTCCTCCGGCCCGTATCCTCTCCAATGGACCAGGTACTGGAGGGAGCCCTGGACCAGCCTACTGTCCATAATCTTGGCCACCTCGAATTCCACCCCCTCAGGGGTGAGAACGGGAACAGGAGGTTTCCTCGAGGGAGACCAGGACGGGGAGCAGCGTTTGAGGAGTGAGGCATGGAAGACGTCATGTATGCGAAAGGATGGGGGCAGCTCCAGACGGAAGGATACAGGGTTGAGGACTTCAATGATCTTATAAGGTCCAATAAATCGGGGAGCAAACTTCCTGGACGGGACCTTAAGGCGCAAGTTCCTGGACGACAACCAGACCAAATCCCCGACGACAAACCGGGGGTTAGCAGAACGTCTACTATCAGCCTGAATCTTTTGTGCGCTCTGGGACGCCTCTAGGTTCTTCTGAACCTGGGCCCAGACTGTGCACAGTTCCCGATGAACATCCTCTTCCTCAGGATTATTGGAACAACCAGGGGAAACGGAGGAGAACTGTCTTTGGAACTACTGAAATACGATGTACAGCGTACTTCTATGACTCTGGTATCCTGATCCTGTTATTTCCTTGTTATCTCTCCTTTCGAATCCACTTACCTCCTTGATGCTGTGCGCTTGCTCGGTGAGGCGACCTGCGGCGACGCCTGCCCACTTCGGCTTCGATTCATGCACTGCGCATGTCCGGAACTCCCGTTACGCGTCGGGAGTCCGGGTATGCGCTACAGCATGCGGGGCCGGATGTGGGGCATGCCTCTCTTCCGGTCGCGTCATCATGCAAGCGCCGACTTCTATCTCGGCGCTAATATGGATTCATTTCTCTGTGTACACACACTATAAAAGGACCATAAACACTATGGGCTTAATGTACCCCCTGAGGAAGCCAAAGATAGCGAAACGCGCGTTGGGGTTGTACTGTGGACCTTCCAGCACGGACATATCGTGAGACTCTCACTTTTGAATGGATAAGACAGCATCACTATAACTGATCACCATACAAGTACTGTGTTCCCTATGTCACTATTCTCTGGCCAGGCACTTATCCATTGTTGCCACATAAATATTAGGACATCGAGAACTAGCAGTATTTGACCCATTTTGCTGAGATATTCTATATATTTTATTGTATGGGTGGTGAATTTGAGTCTGCCCTATTATATTACTCCTATGTTGTATCTTGTCCTGTGCTGTATTGTATACCACGGTATTAGTACTAGAGTCTTCTTATGATGTGTTTTTAAATGTATGTTTTCTATCAATAAAATTTATATATTCTTGTATACTTAGACGATATAGCTCTCTTTTCTTCGGTATGGTTCTATAATTATGGAGCAGTCTATTTGACATAATATGGGGGGAAGTTGGTTTTCCAAACTTTACCTAGCCTGTAACCAACATATGCTTAGAGTTTATCTATCACCAGTACAGAGCACTGCTCCAAATGCATGGAGCCAACCAGGAGTTCAAAAACAGGAGTATGCTGAGTAAAATAACCATTAGCAAGGAGAGTTGAGTCGATACCTACTACAGGGATAGGATAAGGTAAATCAATAAAAGGCATCTTTAGAGACATAGCAAATTCCACAGACATGATATTAGCAGATGAGCCAGAATCCACGAAAGCACTGCCCGTGGCAGACCGGCCAGCAAATGAGACCTGAAAGGGAAGCAAAATTTTATTGCGTTTCACATTAACGGGAAATACCTGTGCGCCCAAGTGACCTCCCCGATGATCACTTAGGTGCGGAAGTTTTCCGGCTTTTTATTCTTGCGCCTGGGACAGGTGTTCAGTAGATGCTTGTCGTCCCCACAGTAGAAGCAGAGACCATTCATTCTGCCACATCCTGTGTCATCTGCCACGTCCGGAGGAATCCGCCACGTCCTGTGTCATCTGCCATGTCCGGAGGAATCCGCCACGTCCTGTGTCATCTGCCACGTCCGGAGGAATCCGCCACGTCCTGTGTCTTCTGCCACGCCCGGAGGAGTCCGCCACGTCTGGCGCCATCTGCTGCACCCATCTCATCTGTGCCAGAGCTGCGGCCACCATCTGGACTATTCAGGTACCCTTGTGCGGGACATTTTATTTCTGGGGTGTCCTGTGGTTTGGCCAACTGCCTCCCCGCTGCGGCGGTACGGCCTAGTGGGTCCAATAACCCGCTTCATGACACAGAGTGTCCAAAAGCGGATAAGATTGGGCACCATTTATCAGTGCGACACCGGGCACATATCTGCGGATTATGTATTTACCCCATTATTATACCCTCTTATTATACGCTGATGTACTCCACACAGCTTACATATGCCCCCACATTATAAACTGAAATACCAGCAAAACGCCAAACAGAACTACTACCAAGCTAAATCTGCGCTCCAAAAGCCAAATGCCGCTCCCTCCCTCCTGGGCCCTACAGCGTGCCCAAACAGCAGTTAACGTCCACAGATCTGGCATCGCCATACCCGGGAGAACCCGATTAATGTTTTATGATGTATTTGTCTTCAGTGACACAAACTGGGCACAACATATTGTCAAAATGGCATATCAGTGGAAAATTGAAACAGCGTACTTCTATGACTCTGGTATCCTGATCCTGTTATTGCGGGGGGATGTATGGAGCGGGCTCACGCGCTGAGCCCATGTCATACATTGTGGTTGTCAGCTGTGTATTACAGCTGACACCCGGGATTAACGGACAGGAACAGCGCTGTTACAGGAGCTTGTAAAAATGACAATATACTGCAATACATTAGTATTGCAGTGTATTGTACCAGTGATCTAATGATCGCTGGTTCAAGTCTCCTAGGGGGACTAATAAAATGTGTAAAAAAAAAAGTAAATAAAGTTATTCGTGAAAAAAATTTAATAAATATTTAAAGTCCAAAAGAATTTTTCACTAAAGCAATGTAAAAAATAAAAAAAATACACAAAATTGGTATCGCTGCGTCCATAAATTCTGAACTATTACAATATACCATTATTTAACTCACACGGTGAACGCTGTAAATAATAAAGAATTTAAAATGCCAAAGTTGCTGTTTTTTGGTCACCTCACAAAAAATGGTACCAATAAAAACTACAGTAGGTCCTGGAAGAAATTAGTCCTCACACTACTTTATTGGCGGAAAAATAAAAACGTTTTGGCTCTTGGAATGCGGGGAGTGAAAAACGAGCATAAAATGGATCAGCATAAAATGGATCAGTCCAGAAAGGGTTAATTAATTTCTAATAAAAAAGCATTTATGACCACATGTGGAGTATTGCCGTACTCATGAGAAATTTCTTTACAAATGCTTTTTCCTCCTTTATCCCTTGTGAAAATTCAAAAATTCAACATTTTAGTGGGAATAATGTTGATATTAATTTTCACGGCATAATTGTAATAAATTCTCAAAAAGACCTGTGGGGTCTGAATGCTAACTATACCCCTAGATAGATTCCTTAAGTGGTGTCGTTTCCAAAATGGGGTCACTTTTGGTGCATTTTAACTGCTTTGGTCTCTCAGGGGCTTTGCAAATGCGACATGACACCCAAAAACTATTCCAGCTATTAGCTCCAAAAGCCAAATAGCGCTCCTATAGATTCTCATTTTCACACACTAATTCAAATACATTTAGCATAAAAACTGTGGGGTCAAAATGCTAACTATGCCCCTAGATAAATTCAGTGAGGGGTGTAGTTTTCAAAATGGGGTCACTTTTGGGTGGTTTCTACGGTTTTAGTCCCTCCAGTTCATTGCAAATGTGACACGGCACTGAAAACTAATCCAGCAAAATCAGCGCTCCAAAATGACGCTCCTTCTCTTCTGAGCCCTGCTGTGGGTCCAAACATCAGTTTATTACCACATTTGGGGTATTGTCGTAATCGGAAGAAATTGCTTTACAAATGCTGGGGTGTTATTTCTCCTTTATGCCTTGTGAAAATTAAAAATTTCTATATTTTTTCAGAAAAAAAGTAGATTTTCATCTTCACAGACTAATTTAAATACATTTAGCATAAATATTGTGAGGTCAAAATGCTAACTATACCCCTAGATAAATTCATTGAGGGGTGTAGTTTATAAAATGGGGTCACTTTTATTTATTTTTTTTACTGTTTTGGCACCACAAGACCTCTTCAAACCTGACATGGTATCTAATATATATTTTCAAAAAAAAGGAGGCCCCAAAATCCTCTAGGTGCTCCTTTGATATTTCTAAAAACTGCACAATCTGGGCAATATATATTGAGTTGCATGTTTTTTGTAAAACCTTCTGTGTTAGGGTATGTTCACACGCTAGCTGTCATTTACAGCTGCGTCGTTTCAGCCGTAAATGCTCCTCCTTGTAATATACGAGGCGTCTGTGACGCTCGTATATCTTGAGCTGCTCTTCATTGAGTTCAATGAAGAACGGCTCAAATTACGTGGCAAAGTTGTGCCCTGCACTTCTTTGCCGAGGCAGTCAATTTACGCGTCGTCGTTTGACAGCTGTCAAACGACGACGCGTAAATTACAGGTCGTCTGCACAATACGTCGGCAAACCCATTCAAATGCATGGGCAGATGTTTGCCGACGTATTGTAGCCCTATTTTCAGGCGTAAAACGAGGCATAATACGCCTCGTTTACGCCTGAAAATAGGTCGTGTGAACCCAGCCTTACAGAAAAAACTGTATTACATATGAATTTTGGCAAAAAGAAATGAAATTTGTAAATTTCACCTCTACTTTGCTTTAATTCCTGAGAAACGCCTATGGGTTTAAAACACTTTCTGAATGCTGTTTTAGATACTTTAATGGGTGCAGTTTTCAAAATGGGGTGAGTTACGGGGTCTTTCTAATATATAAGGCCCTCAAAGCCGCTTCAGAACTGAACTGGTTCCTGAAAAAATGGGCTTTTGAAATTTTCTTGAAAATATGAGAAGTTGCTGCTAAAGTTCTAAGCCTTGTAATGCCCTAGAAAAATAAAAGAATGTTCAAAAATCGATGCAAATATTAAGTAGACATATGGAATATATGAAATAGTAACTATTTTGTGTGGTATTACTGTCTGTTTTACAAGCAGATACATTTAGTTTTTAGAAAAATGCACATTTTTGCAAATTTTCTCAAAATTTTGGTGTATTACATTTATCGACCAAAGTTTTTTGCTAACATAAAGTACAATATGTCACGAGAAAACAATCTCAGAATCACTTGGATAGCATTTCCAAGTTATTACTACATAAGTTAACACATGTCAGATTTGAGAAAATCGGCTTCATCCTCAAGGCCAAAACAGGCTCATTCCTGAAGGGGTTAATACTAGAGACCTGGTCACAGTTCCTTTCTATGGCAGCTCAGTCCAATATAATTACTTCTGCTTAAGGCTATGTTCACACGGAGTATTTTGCCGAGTTTTTTGACGCGGAAACCGCGTCGGAAAACTCTGCAAAAACGGCCCGAGAACGCCTCCCATTGATTTCAATGGGAGGCGTCGGCGTCTTTTTCCCGCAAGCAGTAAAACTGCCTCACGGGAAGAAGAAGCGACATGCCCTATCTTCGGGCGCTTCCGCCTCTGACCTCCCATTGACTTCAATGGGAGGCAGAGAAAGCGTATTTCGCGCTGTTTTATGCCCGCGGCGCTCAATGGCCACGGGCGAAAAACGGCGCGAAAATCGGCGTGCAGGGAGAGGAAAATCTGCCTCAAAGTTCCAAACGGAATTTTGAGGCAGATATTCCTCCCCCAAAATACTCCGTGTGAACATAGCCTAAGAGGGCCTTCTCAGCTTGGCTCACTGAGGTGAATATATATAGCTTCACATGAGGTTTACTCACGATTTGATGCTGCACAACTCTGGGGACCAGGTTGTACGCAAATGAATGTAATCTGGAAGCCACAGTGCATCCACTCCGGCAAAACCATTAAAAGAGTGCAGTGAAGCAGAAGGGTCCTTGCACAGCTCTCTCGCTTCTGACTGGATAACTTTTATGCCTTCTTAACCCGTTAGTGACCGCCCCATAGTGTTTTTACAGCGGCCACTAACGGGCTTTATTCTGATGCAAAATACTTTTTACGTCACTGCATCGGAATAAATAAACAGAGAAGGGAGCCATTAAATCTCCCTGCTCTCAGCTACCAGAGGTATCTGAGGGCTGGGGGCATCCCTGCTCGAACGGGTGAGATTGATATCAGTATCGATCTCACCCGTTTAACCCCTCAGATGTGGCACTCATGACCTGCCTAAGTAGAGTCGTGTGTTAACGAACCTTCCCTTACCCCATCCTATCCCCCCACCCCCACCTTTAGGAAAGACACGTGACACCGAGGTTGGATGTGAAATGGCCACAGCAGCCGTTTATTAATTTTACAGTTTTATAAAAACAATTTAAATCCGAAACCTTCGGATAACTAGTTAGGAATCCACCAGAGAATTCCTTCTAATAATTCACATGACCCAACATGGGTCAGAAACGTAAATAACAATTTAACATTAACATTAACCCGAGCAGAGGAAGTCCTTGAGGCCCTTTCAGATATTCCTTTTTTTAAGAACACACCGAGTTAGCCATCTGCAAACCACTAATTACCTCCAGCCGTAAACCAGCTCGGAAGCACCGTTCACCTCTGCAGATGGCTCCAACCACTAGAAGTCCACTTCAAAGGGATAACACCCGATGAAGCCTTCAAGTGATATACCTTCTACCAGAAGACCACTTCAAAGGGATAACACCCGATGAAGTCTTCAACCATGTACCTTTTTTGGGGGACGCATACCCCCGATGCGACCCCCCCACCATTTTGTACTGACTGGCCTCAAGGACTCCCCCCGCCACAGCGAAACAGGCCTTGACCACCTTAAGCCTGTGAGTTCCTCCACACCACCACCGCCCTTTCTATGCCTTCTGCTATCGCCAAGCTCCACAGATCAATGCCAACCTCGGTCAGATGAACCCCGTCACTCCTCCAGAAATTCCCCATTCCTGACTCCAAATCCCTGTGCCTCACGCAAATGCCCCCGTTTTTTGCCACAAAACGGGACACCGCCCGATTAACTTTAATGCGAGCCTTATTGACTCTCTCCACAGATCTAGCCAACCGCCACTGTTTTCTTGGGACTATGTCCGACCACACTATCACCAACTTGGGATAAGAAACCCACAAACACAACATATCGTGTTTGATATCCCGCACCAACTCACGAAAGGGGCGGACTCCTAAGTCATTCCCACCCACGTGCAACACTAAGACCTCCGGAACCCTATCAAGCCGAGCATATGTCTGGAACTCCGCCAACACCCTGCTCCACGACATACCTCTAAATCCCAGCCAATGCACAACCGCATCCTGTCGCGGAATGCGCAACTGGCGACCATCCGGGCGGACGTCTGCCCTCAAAGCCCCCCAGTGCACGTAAGAATGACCCATCAACCACACCAAACACGGAGGCGAATCTGAAACGGAAAAAACAATTAGGCACCACCATATAACATTTTTAAAGCGTTACCAACAAACCTTATAACATATGGGGGCGGACATAGGACTTAAACCTGTTGGACTCCCAACGACCAATACGCCGCACCCCCTCATCATCTAACCCCCAGCGCCCCGCTTCTGTTGCTGCGCCAATCCTGAAGGAATGAGATGAATATGAGCCTGCCGCAACCCCAACCGCCGTCAAACATTTTTTAAATACAGCTCCAAACTGAAACCTGGACAAAAACGACCCGTCCACATGACGTAACAAAGGCAAATCTGGAGACCCCCTTTTTGGCGTAAAACCCCGCATGCACTCTACTGGGCACATAACCGACCCCGGGAGGGCGAACAAAACTATCAGTTTACCCTTCCCTACTTGGTCAGTTTTTGACCGACGCAACCATACCTCCAGCCGATCTGCGAATAGGCTCACCTCCCCAGATCTCAGCGCCCCTGCCTGTTTGGTACTTGGCGACACCAACTCACCTATTCTAAATGCCCCAAAGAACGCTAATGAAAAAGCTAACCGAAACAAATCCATTTCGTCTGAAGAACGACAGACCGATGCTAATGAACCGCCCAACGAGCTAAGCAAAGCAAACGACACAGGCCTTCTACTATCCGCCTCCACCCTACCTCGGCGCAACCCCTTCAAAGCCTGCGATACCAGAAATTCCTTCGATACATCCTGAAAGCCCCGCAACTTAAACCCAAACGCCACCGCAGATATGAACCGGTTCACTTTTGCCACTGAAAACCCCGCCTCCCAGGCGTCCCCTAACCAGTACAAAAGTGCCACCAACCTGTCTCTATCCGTATTGACGTCACCCAACTCTCTTACCCACTCCTCCCACTGCCTCCAACAAGCAGCATAAGCACTCCACGTCGTGCGCGCCAAAGACCTTTGTAACAGTTGTTCTACGGGACCGGTACCAGATCCCAAAGATGTTCCGGACAAGCCAAACCGAGACGTTCCGCTCCCGGTGCCAATTGCCGAAACCGGTCCCACTGCGAGCGAGAAAGAGCATCAGCGATACAATTCCGTACTCCCGGGACATGCACCGCCACCACCCACGCGTTCAACGACAAACACACCAACACTAAATGTCGCAAAAATTGAACTACCGGAGGAGAGGACGCCGTGATGTTATTAATGGCCAGCACCACCCCCATGTTGTCGCAGTAAAAACGGATCTTCTTATCCCTGAGCCTGTCCCCCCAAATGGTAGCCGCCACCACGATGGGAAACAGCTCGAGCAGGGCCAGATTCCGCGTGAGTCCACTGGACACCCAACTAGCCGGCCACTGACCTGCGCACCACGGACCTCCCCCGTAAGCTCCAAAACCGCCCGCCCCAGCCGCATCCGTAAAAATATTCAAATCACTCGTATCCTGCGCTGGGGCCATCCATAGCGAGCGACTATTGTACTGGCCCAAGAAGTCATCCCAAACCTGAAGATCAGCTCGGTGCTCCTCCTTGAACCGCACAAAATGATGCGGCGCACGCACTCCCGCCGTTGCCGCCGCCAACCTCCTACCAAACACCCTCCCCATCGGCATAATCCTGCAGGCGAAATTCAACTTCCCCAGCAGCGATTGAAGCTCCCGCAGCGTCATTTTTTTTAGTCTACAAGCCCGCCGTACCTCCAGCCTCAAAGCACCCAACTTATCCACAGGGAGACGACACTCCATTGCCACCGAGTCTATTTCAATTCCCAAAAAACAAATCGTCGCTACCGGGCCCTCCGTTTTTTCTGGCGCCAAAGGAATCCCAAAATCCCTCGCCACCTTCTGTAGTGCATGAAGCAAATTACCGCAAACCGGCGAACCCCCCGGGCCAACGCACAAAAAATCATCTAAGTAATGGATCAACGAGTCGACCCCGGATACTCCCCTCGTTACCCACTCCACGAAGCTACTAAACGCCTCGAAGTATGCACAAGAAAGGGAACACCCCATCGGGAGGCACCGATCCACGTAAAAAGCCCCATTCCAAAAACAACCCAACAGCCGTTGGCTTTCTGGATGAACTGGCAACAACCTGAACGCCGCCTCGATGTCGGTTTTTGCTAGCAGCGCACCTGGACCCGCAGCCCGCACTAAACCCACCGCCTTATCGAATGAGGTATAGACTACGGAGCACAACTCGTGATCAATCCCGTCATTTACCGACGAACCCTTGGGATACGATAAATGTTGAATCAAACGAAATTTTCCGGGCTCGCGTTTAGGGACAATACCCAACGGGGACACAACTAAATCTTTTACAGGCGACTCAACAAACGGCCCCGACATGCGGCCCAACGAAACTTCTTTTAACAACTTTTCCGACACGACTTTTGCATGCAAGTAAGCCGATTTTAAATTCCTCCGCGTAACCGGAACCTCATAAGGAGGCGGAGGAATAACAAAACCAACACGAAACCC
Organism: Rhinoderma darwinii; assembly: GCF_050947455.1. Lineage (NCBI taxonomy): Eukaryota > Metazoa > Chordata > Amphibia > Anura > Rhinodermatidae > Rhinoderma > Rhinoderma darwinii. The sequence goes on from NC_134688.1 coordinate 306,664,237, forward strand.
TTCGTAAAGCAACTTAGCCGCCGCCCTATCCGGATACTCATTTAGATAAGGGGCCATCTTTTCCACCCTCACCGGCGACACCCCCTTGACCAGCCGCGGAGGGCTGGTTCCCTGACCTCTTTTTCCGCAGACATTTTGCCGCCCCGTGTGATGCACCATTACACTCGGAACACACGTGCTTGAACTTGCACGTGGCCCCGAACTTACACTGTCCTTCATTAAATTGCCAGCAAAAACCCGCCTTTCCCCCGCCGCTTTGTCCAACCTGACTAGACTGGCCTCCCTGGCCGGCGCTCCCGGGAAAGGACTGCCTAACCGGAGCCGTAACCCGTAACCAGAGAGCAATATCCTTCTGGTCCCACCGAATCGCCGGCCGAACCGCTTTCCGCTGACGGAATTGCTCATCGTATCGCAGCCACGCCTGACCCCCATACGCCCTATGAGCCTCCCCAATGGCATCAAAATAACAAAACAACGCCGAGCAATTTTCCGGCGCCTTTTCCCCTATCACACTAGCCAATATGGTGAACGCCTGCGACCAATTAACGAACGTCTGCGGGATAAGCCTATACCGCCGCCGTTCCTCCTCATCCTTTTTACTCTCGTCCCGCTTGCTCTTATCCAAATTAAATTTAGCGAGCGGCAAGAGAGAAAAAATCTCAACATATTCGTCCTTCCAGATCCGCTCGCGCACCTCCTGCTTTAAATGCGCCCCCAACGGACCTTCGAAACAAACGTACACCTCCCCCCGAGCACGGTCATCAATACGCACCCGATCGCCATCCTTTTGTGCCTCGGTCTGTACCGACACCGCGACCGCCTCCCTAACCGCCAGCACGGGCCGCGCCTGTACCAATCCCACGTCCCTGGGGCCCTCCCACACTACCGCCGGGGACACTTCCGTAGCTACCGGCGCCGCCGCCCTATCTAGGCGCCCGACCAGCTCCCTCAAGCAACCCACTAAGTCTGCCAGACCCGCGCCATCGCGCCCGCCCGCGCCACTACCGGCCACCGATGCGACGCTAGCAGCCCCCCCGCCGACACCCGACATAAAAATCGCTGGATATGACAATGATGGAGTTACACACTCACCGGGCCGCACAGGCGCTGTGTTCCCGTCAGCCGGACCATCCTGACCTCGACGATACACGTCCAGTTCACCTTCTTCCAGCTCATCTCTCGCAGACGACTGGCCATCCCACCGACATCTTCGGATCGGAGATGATGAAGCGCTGACTGATGGGCCGGCAACCTGCCGCCCGACCGATGGAACCCAGACTTCCGACTGGACCTGTTGCCTCAACGTCGCTGCAGATCTAGGCGTCCGTCTCGATGATCCTGAAGAAGCCTGCCCCCTGGCCGGAACATCACCAGGCGGGGCGGCCGTACCTCGTCCTCCAAATCTTCCATCCGATGGTGGAGGGGTGACAGGGAGCCCGGCCTGCGACTCCCTGCTCACCGCCGGACCCCGTCGCGGCTTGGGATTCCTGCCAGGACGCAGGGCCTGGGAAGGGGCGGTCCCCCCAGCTGCCTGGCCTGCAGCGTCCGAGATCGGGCTCCCTCTGCGACGCCGTGTCCGCGGGACTGCCTCAGGACTGAAGCGCTCTGGAGGTCGAGACCGCCGGGAGGGACGGGTCGACCCGGCCTGCATCGCCGTCACCCCCGGCAACGCTCTCTGCCTGCTCCGGACAGGAGCAGTTGTTGCCGACTCCCCCCCCCGCCGCAATGCTAGGAAGGGGGCCGGGGGAGGGGAGCCTGTCTCCTGCAACAGACCCCGAACGCCGGGCCTGACGTGGCAACACGGCGTCCGGGATCCTCGCTAATGCAGCCACGGTCTCCTCCAGCCATCCGGGACCGTGGTGCACAGCAGCAGCACGCAGCTGCTCTAACAACACTGCCTCTGCCATACTATACGAGCGCGGGCAACGGGGAGCTTGTCCTCACTGTGCTACTCCTCCCGCTGCTCCCGGCTCAATGTCGCAAACAGCGGGAAGCGCAGCAACGGCCCCCTGACTCCTCCCCCCCCCCTCCGACTCCCTCCAACTCTCCCTCACATGTTAACCCTTTCCCTACCAGGGAGGTCATGGAGGCTTCCCTTCAGCCCTGCAGGCTCCGTCCAGCCCCTTCTATAGCGAGTGCCGCATCTGAGTTGTTTTGGAGAGAGGTCGGGAGCTCCCTCTCATCCTACTGGCACCCGGCGATAAGATCGCTGACTGTCTGTCTTCCATGGCAGCCAGGGGGCCTAATAAAGGCCTCCAGGCCTGCCTGTAGTGTATGCCTGCTAGGTCATGCCAGAGGCATGGCCTAGCAGATGACTGTCCGTTTTACACGGACAGGCATAATACACTGCAATACAAAAGTATTGCAGTGTATTATAAAGTTGATCGAATAATCGCATTGTGAAGTCCCCTAGTGGGACTAGTAAAAAAGTTTAAAAAAAAGTTTAATAAAAAGTGGGGAAAAAAAAGTGAAAAAAGAAAACTCCACTTTCCCCTTACAAACTTCTTTATTATTAAAAAACAAAATAAAATAAAAGTTACACATATTTGGTATCGCCGCGTCCGTAACGACCCCAACTATAAACTTCTTGCATCATTTAACCCACACAGTGAACGTCGTAAGAAATAAAATAAAAAAACACGCAAACATTGCTGTTTTCTTTGAATCCAGCCTTTAAAATAAATGTGATCAAAAGTGATCAAAAAGTCGCACCTACTCCAAAATGGTACCGATAAAAACTATAAGTCGTCCCGCAAAAAAAAAAAGCAGTAAAACATACATCATCTATATTAACCCCTTTAGGAAACAGCCTGTTTTGGCCCTGTGGACACAGCCTATTTTTTCAAATCTGACATGTGTCACTTTATGTGGTAATAACTCCGGAATGCTTTTACCTATCCAAGCGATTCTGAGATTCTTTTCTCGTGACATATTGTACTTTATGTTAGTGAAAAAATGTGGTCGATAAATTCAATATTTATTTGTGAAAAACTTCAAATTTTAGCAAAAATGTGCAAAAATTAGCATTTTTCTAAATTTAAATGTATTTGCTTGTGAAACAGATAGTAATACCACACAAAATAGTTACTAGTTAACATCCCCCATATGTCTACTTTATGTTTGTATCATTTTTTTTCACGTACTTTTCTTTTTCTAGGACGTTACGAGGCTTAGAACTTTAGCAGCAATTTCTCATATTTTCAATAAAATTTCAAAAGGCTATTTTTTCAGGGACCAGTTCAGTTCTGAAGTGGCTTTGAGGGCCTTATATATTAGAAAGTCCCCATAAACCACCCCATTTTGAAAACTGTACCCCTCAAGGTATTCAAAACCACATTCAGAAAATATTTTAACCCTTTAGGCGTTTCACAGGAATTAAGGCAAAGTAGAGGTGAAATTTACAAATTTCATTTTTTTTGCCGAAATTCATTTGTCATAAAAAAAAATCTGTAACACAGAAGGTTTTACCAGAGAAACGCAACTCAATATTTATTGCCCAGATTCTGCAGATTTTAGAAATATCCAACATGTGGCCCTAGTGTCCTAATGGACTGAAACACAGGCCTCAGAAGCAAAGGAGCACCTAGTGGATTTTGGGGCCTCCTTTTTTTAGGAATATATTTTAGGCACCATGTCAGGTTTGAGGAGGTCTTGTGGTACCAAAACAGCCGAAACCCCCCCAAAGTGACCCCATTTTGGAAACTACACCCCTCAAGGCATTTTTCTAGGGGTATAGTTAGCATATTGACCCCACAGTTTTTTGCAGAATTTTGTGGAATTAGTCTGTGAAGATGAAAATCACCTATTTTTCTGTGGAAACATAGAATTTTTTCATTTTTACAAGGAATAAAGGAGAAAAAGCACCCCAAAATTTGTAAAGCAATTTCTCCCGATTACGGCAATACCACATATGTGGTCGTAAACTGATGTTTGGACCCACAGCAGGGCTCAGAAGGGAGGGAGCGCCTTTTGGATTTTGGAGCGCAGATTTTGCTGGATTGGTTTTCAATGCCATGTCGGGTTTGCAACGCCCCGGAGGGACCAAAACAGAGGAAACCCGCCAACAGTGACCCCATTTTGGAATCTACACCCCTCAAGGAATTTTTCTAGTGGTATAGTGAGCATTTTGGCCCCTCAGGATCTTTTTTAGAGCTAGGGTGACCAAAAAACAGCGATTTTGGCGCTTTAAATTCTTTATTTATTACAGCGTTCACCGTGCGCAATAAATTACGTTTTAATTTATTCTGACGGTCGGTACGATTACGCCGATACCATATGTGTATAGTTTTTTTTAAGTTTTGCAGCGTTTGCACAATAAAATTAAGTTTCTATAAAATAATTTATTTTCTGGGACACGCTATTCTGAGCAGTAACTTTTTTATTTTTTCGTCCAAAAAGCTGTGGGAGTTCTTGTTTTTTGCGGGACGGGTTGTAGTTTTTATTGGTACCATTTTGGGGTAAATGCGACTTTTTGATCACTTTTTATTCTATATCTTGGGAGGGGTGGTGACCAAAAAATAGCGATGCTGACAGTTTTCCGTTTATTTTGTTTGCGGCGTTCACCGTGCGGAAAAATTAACATTATAGTTTCATAGATTGGGTCGTTACGAACGCGTCGATACCAAATATGTGTACTTTTTTTTAACGTTTTCATTTTTTCCCTGTAATAAATGACTTATTATAGGAAAACAAAACCTTTTATTTTTACACTTTTATAAAACATTTTTATTAACTTTTTACACTTTATATTTTTGTTTATTAACTTTTCTTTTACTTTTTACACTTTCTTTTTTTGACCTGCAGCTCTGATCGCTGCTAGAATACATTACACTACCTAGGTAGTGTAATGTATTCCAACTGTCAGTGTGACGTCACAGTCACTCTGACAGTTGGTCTACGAGGATCAGCCGAGGCTGATCCTCATAGGCTGACATACATGGCAGACCTGGGGGCCGTTGTCTGGCCCCCGGGTGCCATCACAAGCATCAGAAACCCCCACGATTGCATGGGGGCTGCTGATGCGCTACAAACCCGCTACATGCGGAGATCGCAATCGAGCCCCGCATGTAACGGGTTAATTGCCGAAATCAGCGGCGATGAGCCGCTGATCGGCAACACTGGAGAGTGTCAGCTGTCGGGGACAGCTGATCTCCAAGTTCCCGATGCACACTGTCGCCGACAGTGTGCATCGGGAACGGCACAGTGACTTTCTGTCACTCTGACAGGAAGCCTATCAGGACCAGCCGAAGGTTGGTCCTGATGGGCTTCCATCCATGGCAGACCCGGAAGCCATTGTATGGCTTCCGTTTGCCATACTAACTATCGGCAGACCCCGCGATTTCGGACGGGGGTCTGCCGATATGTTTGAAACCCCTAAAATTCGGCGATTGCACCCGATCGCCGAATTTAAGGTGTTAATGCGCCGAAATCAGCGGCAAAGGACCGCTGGCCGGCAAGAGGGGAGTTTCAGCTGTCGGCGACAGCTGACCTCCTGGTTCCCGGTGCACACTGTCGCCGACAGTGTGCACCGGGATTAACTCAGTAACTGTACGTCCTCGTGCGGGAAGTAACTTCCCGCAACGACGGACAGTTACGTCCTGGTGCGGATAGGGGTTAATTTGGTATTGTTGCGATCATAACAACCCGTTGAATAAAGTTATTGTGTTATTTATACCACACGGTAAACTGTGTAAATCTAAGACGTAAAAAAGTTTGACGAAATTGCAGTTTTTTTTCTATTCCCCCCCCCAAAAAAGAAGTTAAGAAAAGTTAATCAATGAATTCTATGTACCCCCGGAATGGTGTTACAAAAATGTACAACTTGTCCAGCAAAAAACAAGACCTTATACAGCTACGTCGACGCAAAAATAAAAAAAATTATAGTTCTTTGAATGAGACGTAAAAACTTAAAAAATAGCTTCGTCATTAAGGTCTAAAATAGGCTGGTCACTAAAGGGTTAATGTGGACGGGATAGAGGTATAATTCCTGGATGTTGAGGAAGATAGGAACTGTGCTTGAAGCCTATTTTAGTTATTCTCTGAGGAGATGCTCAGGTGGAACATCCTTCCTCTAGCCATGCCAAGTTGGATCTCCCTAGTTCACCACGAGGGGATGGCAGTTTGAGCCAGGAGACTCCTTCCTCAGAAAGTTCTAGAAGCTTCACCTAGAAGCCTATCTGAGAGAGTGTCATATGACCAACTCCCTATTTATTTATACATTACATACACATAAAATCAACCAGTAGATGGCAGCAAAGGACAACCATCAAAATGACAACCATCAAACCCTTAGACACTCAATTACCTTCAGTATGCAAATGGTAGCAGTGTGAATGATAAAATACATGAAATTAAAGTGGCTCTGTCACCAGATTTTGCATAAATATAAAAATGATCATAACTTGGCCAAAAATGCTCGTTTTAAAAAAAAAAAAGAACACATTACTCTTATCTACATTGCAGCGCCGATCTGCTGCAATAGGAGATAGGGGTTGCAAAATCTGGTGACAGAGCCTCTTTAACATAGATTCCACGGTACCCAACAGATAACCTGTTAGAAAATGACGACATATCCTCAGCCACCCTGACAACAATTACCACAGTGGCTGGGACATGGTTCCTGGGCACCACAGTGTGTTTAGTCCACATAGCTTACCAGTGTCTTTCCCTGTCTAAGTGCCATGTATAACTGCAGCGACACTTTGACAATATGACACTTGGACAGAGATGAGTTCTGCATTCGTGCCACCCCTGCACGAGTGCCTTCCCCTTCTGCTGCAACTAAATTTATAGTGGAGTAGATGCTCACATCTAGGATTGCTTCACAGCGTTAAGCCTCATTTACACGAGCGTAATATACGCGCGTGCTTTTCACGCGTGTCGTACGCACCTATATTACTCTATAGGGCAGTGCAGACAATGCGTGAATTTTGCGTTGCATGCGCGTTTTTCACGCATCACTTGTTATGTCCATGAAGAAGAGTTTATAAAGCTGGTCCAAACAAGCACAAACCATGAGGTGCTTGCGTTTCCTCTGCGAGTGGGCCAGTCTGGAGAAACTACACACAGAGAACTGCATGCATGCCGCGGGGGCTGGATGTAGAGAGGCTCATCAGCCTGGTACAAAGCTGAAATCTGGGACACCCGCGCTGAGTCGTACCACGACCGCACGGCCAAGGAGGACGCCTGGGAGGAGATAGCCCAGGCACTTTTTGGGGCAGAATGGGAGAGCAGCAGAACCTGGGACCGCAGTAGGATGGGTGAAGCGATGCAATGTCATCCCTATTGAAGTACTGTGTCCCTGTATGTGTCTTTAGCTAAATGCCCAACTGACGTTTTCTGTTGCTGCCGCATCACCGTGTAGCATGTCATTTGCAGGGTAGAGCCCCTCATGTATTTTAGGGCTGACTTGTTAGGGCGTTGTCGCAATGTGTGACCATGTATTTGTTTGTCCTCCAACAGTCCTGGATATCAAAACAAGGTGGCGTAACTGTAGAGACCAGTTCCGGCGAGAAATGGGGGGCCGAGGCAGAAGTGGAGATGGGGCTTCTAGAAAGCGCCCCTACATGTATACGAAGCAGCTAATGTTTTTGAAGGACATAATGGAGATGCACCCGTAAGAAATTGTGCTTTTGCATGTGTAAAATGTTTTCTTTTACAGGTCATGTTTGCCATCGTGTTGTTTGGGGCAATGATCTCTATTGTATTCTCATGATGTTTTCACATTACAGAACCACCGACAATTTGGAGGATAGCACGGAGGACACTGACCTGCCCGAGTCACGGCCTTAACCTCCCGCCGGTCAAGAGCTGCCCCTTAGCCCTGAGCCTACACCCCTGAACCCCGCCCCTGTAGAGTCGGCCCGTGCCGTAGCCTCTCCGCCGGAGGAGCACCCCCCGCGACCCACAACACGACGCCGACGAGCTCAGCAGCCAGCTGCCGCGGCACAGGTGGATACGCTGGTACTGGAGTACCTTCGGCGAGCGGCGGACGAGGACGGGCAGGACTTCTTCGCCCGGGGAATTGTTCCTCTGCTTCGGAGGGTCCCCGAGGATAGTATGGCCCGCCTACACGTGGCCATCATAACACTCATTGACTCGTCCACACCCCCCCCCCCCCCCAATCTGCACCACTGCTTCACAGCGATCGAGCAGTGGCACGGATTTGCCCTGGCAAGCACCATGGCTAATTTGCCAGCCCCATACCACCCACCCCTAGCGCACGCCCTCACCCGTATTTGAGACCCATGGCTCCCCCTTTCCCTGCCCCAAGTTACCAGGGGCATCATCAGCACCACTATGCCGGAGAGGAACATCCTCAGCAGCTCCATGGCCAGCATAGTGGTGCTGAAATGCATGCATACTCCTCCCCGGGCCACCACTACCAGCACCTGTGAAAGTGTTGGTGTGCTGGGCGTAGCAAGGCAGAGTTTTGAAGGGCTGTAAAGTCTGCCCTCTGACATTTTTCCACCATGTTGGTGTTTATATTTGGTTGACTAGTTGTGTTCCTTTGCACCCCGTGTTTACTGTGAAGTGAAAACAGATAAACAAGGTTGTTCACAGTTTCAATTGCGTGGTGTTTTTATTTCACACCCCTCCACACAATGCTTGCCACAAATGTATTTTGATTGTACACTCACACACTGCTGGGCTTGGGCCCAAATTCATGCACACGTGTTATGAGGTATTAGTTCATCTATAGGGGTTTGCCATTGTTTGCAAGAGATGTGAAAGTTTGCGTGCTGTCATGTGACTCTAGACACACTAAGGACAGTCACAATTGGAGTCACCTAACTTTTGGCCGACCATCATTCAATTTCATGAAAACAGGTTCTGGAATGGCAAATGGGCTGATCAAACCCCAACAGATGTTAGCTCGCAACCCACTTCAAGGGTCCTCATGTATTGCGAGTCCCTAACCCTACACGAACATAGCCTAAAACAACAAACACTGGCCACTTGGGACCTGTGTCCTGAAAACTCCAAAAAATAGCCAACCCTTCAAATGACATCACGCCCCCTTGGTGCGGCTCCTGATGGGCTCTCAAAATATGCCGCCAAACTATCCCGCACTCGAAGTCCGGATGTGAGAGATCGCCCGAGAGGAATAGCCGGGACAGTGTCGCTGGTGGCTGCATGTGTTAGGATATATTCTGCATCAAAGGTAGCATCATGAATGCGGCAGAAGTTATGCAGAACTACACACGCTTGTATGACACGTGTCACATTCTGCATGGACAATTGCATTGTCGACAGAAAGACCCGCCACCTGTTCGACATAATGCCAAAGGCACATTCCACACATCTGCGAGCTCGGCCTAGGCGGAGATTGAACATGCGGCGACGCTCATCCAAGCCCATTCTTGCAAAAGGCCGCATGACTTGCCTTGTCAGGGCAAACCCCTCATCCGCAACGATGACATATGGGATTGGGAGTCCGCTGGAGCCAGGGAGGATGGAAGGTTCCGGCACCGCCAGTCGATTATTCAAAAGTCGCTTCCCCATTCTTGATGAACGGAATATGCGGGCATCTGCAGAGCTTCCATACGAGCCGATGTCAACAATAGTGAAACAATAATTTGTGTCCGCCAAGGCCAACAATACCATAGAAAAAAACTGTTTGTAGTTATAGTATCGCGAGCCACTGCGTGGGGGCTTCTTCACCCGAATGTGTTTGCCGTCTAGGGCACCAATACAGTTAGGAAATTGAGTTGCTCAAAGAAATCCCTCCGAAATTCGTAGCCACTGTTCTGTCGTGGGCTGAGGCATGACCGTGGGCTTTAATCTCTGCCACAGCACGACACAGGTGGATGTGACAATGAAGGAAATGGTGGTCACTCCCAAAAGAAATTCGAAATGTAACGAATGGCAACTATTGCCTGTGGCCAGAAATCTAAAAAGCCAAGAGAAAACAAAAGCAATCAACAACACATGTTAGGGGGGACTTGTAAAACAGACAGCGTCATTGAACAAGTAATTGCAAGTGCACACATACCTCAGGGTCACAAGCAGACGTTCCTCAGGGGAAATGCAGCGTCTCATGTTGGTATTCTGGTAGGTGATGCCAGGGCGAATCTGCTCAAGCAGAAGATCAAATGTGGCCACAGACATGCGGCAGAACGCTCTAAATTTATCGGGGTGCCGACGTAAGTCCTCATACAGAGTATGAAAATGCCCTTTCTAGGTTCGTTGGGCCACAAGTGGATGAACCCAAATGCGACTTCTTCCACGCGTCTGGTGCTGCAGCATGGGTCGGCGTTCCCCAAAATGACGCGAACTCATCCACGCAAGAAGCACACGTGCCAGCGACTGAGAAGGCATAACTATGCCTTGCAAATCCAAAAACGTGTCAACTGGTGAAACACACACTGGGGTTTCTGCAGAGGCTGCAATTAAGGCACAAAACCTGTTTTCCCAGCAAGCAGGGGTTGGGCCAGCAGGCCTATTTGTAGGCTGGCCTCGCATTAACGACCTCTGCGTTTTTTAGGCGCGTTTTAAACGCTGGTTGTGCATGCGTTAAAAACGCAACAACGCTGCGTATACGCATGGAAAACGCAATGGCAACGCGCAATACGCAGCGTGTTTTTCGCGCACAAAACGCACACGCTCGTGTAAATGAGGCCTAACACACATCTATGGATTATTTTACCCCATTATTATACCACCTGACTATGCCCTTGATGTACTCTGCCCAGCTTACATATGCGCCCACATTATAAACGGAAACGCCAGCAACACTCAAACAAAACTACTACCAAGCAAATCCACGCTCCAAAAGCCAAATGGTGCTCCCTCCCCTCTGAACCCTACAGCGTGCCCAAACAGCTGTGTACTTCCACATATATGGCATTGCAGTACCCGGAGAACCCTTTTAACAATTTTTGGGATGTGTGTCTCCAGTGGCAATAGCTGGGCACGACATATTTGCCACTGCAATAGCATATCTAGGGGAAAAAAATAATTTTTACTTTGCACCATCCGCAGCGCAATCATTTGTGAAAAAGTCCTCTAGGGTGAAAATGCTTACTTCACCCCTTAATAAATGCCTTGAGGGGTGCAGTTTCCAAAATGGAGTCACTTCTCAGGGGTTTCTTCTATTATTTTACATCAGAGCCCTGCAATTGTGAACCAATACTTTGTAAATTACCAAATTAGGCCTCAATTTTATTCCTGAGCCCTGAAAAAAATGTCCAGGCAAAAGATTAGGGCCACATATAGGGTGTTTCTAAAACCGGGAAATAATAATAAGAGAGATATCTTGCTATGGTGGCACAAGCTGGGCACCACATATTGGCATATCTATGGAAAATCACATTTTCACGCTGCAACATCGAGTGCACACTAATTTCTGCAAAACACCTGCGGGGTTAACATGCCCACTACACCCCTAGGTGAATAACTCGAGGGGTGTAGTTTCCAAAATGTGGTCGCTTCTGGGGGGTTTCCACTGTTTTGTTCCCACAGGGTCTTTGCGACATAGCGACCAGAAACCAATCCAGCAAAATCTGCACTTCAAAAGCCAAATGGCACTCCTTCCCTTCTGAGCCCTGCCGTGTGCCCAAATAGCAGTTTATGACCAGATATAGGGTATTGCCATACTCGGGAGAAATTGCTTTACAAATGTTGGGGTTCTATTTTTCTTTATTTGTTGAGAAAATGAAAAATTTGAGCTAAAGCTACGTCTTATTGAAGAAAAGGGATTGTTCTTATTTTCACTACCCAATTCTAATAAATTATATGAAAAAATCCTGTGGGATCAACATGCTCACTACACCCGTAGATGAATTCCTCAAGGGGTGTAGTTTCCTAAATGGGGTAACTTTCTGGTCGTTTTCATTGTTTTGTCCCCTCAGGGGCTTTGCAAATGTGGCATGGCCTGCGCAAATCATTCCTGCTAAATGTGATCTCCAATAGGCAAATAACACTCTTTCCCTTCTAAGCCCTGCCGTGTGTCCAAACAGCCATTTATGACCACATGTGGGGTATTGTTTTACTCTGGAGAAATAGATTTACAAATTTTGCAGTGCTTTTTCCCCTTTAGTCCTTGTGGAAATGAAGGATTGGAATTAATTATGTACCTGTATGAAGAGAAGAGAGATGGATGTTAGATCTATGCCATGTATAACTGCAGCGACACTTTGACAATTTGACACTTAGAGACGACTTCTGAACTCGTGCCAACCCTGCCCATGTATATATATATATATATATATATATATATATACACATTTATATATTTATATATATATATGTATATATATATATATATATATATATATATATGTATATATATATATATATATATATATATATATATGTATATATATATACACACACACACACGCGTGCGTACATATATATATAGAAAATAACATCTGCAATTAACAGTCGGCTATAACAAAAGTGGAGCAAATTTTGTCATTTTCAATAACCTACTACACAAATTACACAAAGACTGACATCAGGATATCATAGTGATTGAGAGCTTTTTTCCTTCACAGAAAGGTGTTTTCACCTGTCATAGCTAGCAAAGAGAATCAGCAATAAGATCTCTTGACTCCAGTTAAACTGGCTTTTTCTTAGAGTGTGATTTTTCGCTCTATCCTCATATTCAAATTTCATATCCAAATTTTCTTACTCTTTGTAGTTTACAACTTAAAAAACGTAACCTGCATCCAACCGTATCATGCTCAAGATGGCGCGACAAATTTTTGGACTCGATTTGGAAAATACTCCCCTGTGGACTTTTAGAACTTTTAGTCCCTGTGGACACATAGAAAAGGGCAAATAGACTTTCTTTCCCCTAAGGAAGCAGCACGAAAAGTCAGCAATACACGTGGGGTAGACCTCCATACTATATAGCCTTTCTGGGTCATGTATATTTGATACTTGTGCTTTACTGTTCCTACTCCATTCTGGTATTTTGTACATTCTTTTACTCATGCCCTTTTCTATGTGCACGCCTGCAGCTGTATCTACAGCACTATTGTGATGCAGTGGTCTTTCATTGCATTTATTTTAGATATTCTTGGCACAGCTCACCTTAGGGTTCTTGACTGGCCTAAGTAGAGTCATGTGCTATTTAAAACCTTTTACTCCCATTCACCCCTTTTTCGGTCCACCACCCAATAACGACACGTGACAACCGAGGTTGGATATGAAATGGCCACAGCAGCCGTTTATTTATTTACATTATTTTAAATGCAATTTAATCCGAAACATTCGGATAACTCCTTTTGGAATTCGACCGGAGAATTCCTCCTCTAATTCACATGACCCAACATGGGTCAGAATCAGAATTAACAATCAACATTTTTAATACTTTAACAGAGCAGGGGAAGTCCTTGAAGCCATTTTAAAACCGGATTTCCTTTTAAGTTAGCCATCTGCAAACCACCACCAACTCTTTACCTCCAGCCGCAAACCAGCTCGGAGGCACCGCTCACCTCTGCAGATGGCTCCAACCACCAGAAGACCACTTCAAAGGGATAACACCCTATGAAGTCTTCAAATGATATACCTTTTTGGGGGACGCATACCCCCGATGCGACCCCCCCACCATTTTGTACTGACCAACCTCAAGGACTCCCCCCGCCAACTGCCATGACATCCGAACCTGCTCCAAAGAAAATGAGAAACACAAGTTATGTAATCATACATGATAAAATAAAATAAACAAAGATCACAACACACTCCGATCCCAAAGCTAACCCCTAACTTAGGGCGGGAGGGTGGGAGCTAAATTTCTACCTGTTGTTCCTCCCGCTGCTTCCGGCTCAATGCCGAAAACAGTGGGAGGAACAGATATCTCCCCCGTCCCCTCCCCTATACATCTCCTCCTTTCCCCCACCAACTATCTCCTCTCCTATTGGCTCCCTCTTTCTCCTATGGCAGTCATGGAGGCTTCCCCTTAAGCCCTCCGCGCTGCCGTCCAGCCTCGTCTTGACTGGCCTAAGTAGAGTGATGTGCTATTTAAAACCTTTTACTCCCATTCACCCCTTTTTCGGTCCACCACCCAATAACGACACGTGACAACCGAGGTTGGATATGAAATGGCCACAGCAGCCGTTTATTTATTTACATTATTTTAAATGCAATTTAATCCGAAACATTCGGATAACTCCTTTTGGAATTCGACCGGAGAATTCCTCCTCTAATTCACATGACCCAACATGGGTCAGAATCAGAATTAACAATCAACATTTTTAATACTTAAACAAAGCAGGGGAAGTCCTTGAAGCCATTTTAAAACCGGATTTCCTTTTAAGTTAGCCATCTGCAAACCACCACCAACTCTTTACCTCCAGCCGTAAACCAGCTCGGAGGCACCGCTCACCTCTGCAGATGGCTCCAACCACCAGAAGACCACTTCAAAGGGTTAACACCCTATGAAGTCTTCAAATGATATACCTTTTTGGGGGACTCATACCCCCGATGCGACCCCCCCACCATTTTGTACTGACCAACCTCAAGGACTCCCCCCGCCACAGCTAAACAGGCCTTGAATACCTTAAGCCTGTGAGTTCCTCCATACCACAACCGCCCTCTCAATTCCTTCTGCTAAGGCCAAGCTCCACAGATCAATTCCAACGTCGGTCAAATGCACCCCATCACTACGCCAATAATTTCCAACCCCGGACTCCAGATCCCTGTGTCAAACACAAATGCCCCCGTTCTTGGCAACGAATCGTGACACCGCCCGATTCACCTTAATGCGGGCCTTATTGACCCTCTCCACCGACCTTGCCAGGCGCCAATACTTCCTCGGAACCATGTCCGACCAAACAATAACCAAGGACGGATGAGACACCCACAGACACAACAAATCGTGCTTTATATCCCGCACTAGCTCACGAAAGTGGCGTACCCCTAGATCATTCCCCCCAACATGCAACACCAAAACCTCCGGGACTCTATCCAGACGAGCATATGTTTGAAACTCGGCCAATACCCGGCTCCATAACATACCTCGAAATCCCAACCAATGTAACACTGCATCCCGACGCGGAATGCGAAGCTAGCGGCCATCCGGGCGCACGTCCGCCCGCAGTGCCCCCCAGTGCACAAAAGAATGGCCTAACAGCCAGACTAAACATGGGCGATGATCTGAAATGAAAGGACAAGAAACTCAAAGAAAATCCATAAGAAACAACGTACAACTCATAACAAATGAGGGCGAACGTAAGTCCTAAACCTATTGGACTCCCAGCGGCCAATGCGACGCACACCCTCGTCATCCAACCCCCAACGCCCAGCATCTGTAGCCACACCAATTCTGAACGAGTGAGACGAGTAACACCCATCCCCCACACCAACCACAGCCAAGCATTTTCTGAATATTGCATCAAATTGATACTTAGACAGAAACGCGCCATTCTCATGGCGGAGCAATGGCGCCTCCGGCACCTCGCCAAATGGCTTGAACACAACCATGCAAGCGACCGGACACATCGTCGACCCCGAGAGAGCAAACAACACTATCCGCTTACCACGGCCCAACTGATCAGTCTTGGACCGCCGCACCAACAACTCGAGTCTATCCCCGTAAAGACCCACATCTGCCTGTCGCAACCCCCCAGCCTTAGCCTTACTAGGGGAGACCAACTCCCCAATTCGGAGTGCTCCAAAAAACGCAAGGGAAAAAGCCAACCGAAACAAATCTACCTCATAAGGTGAATTACAAACAGCACCCAGCGATACGCCCAGTGAACCAAGGAGGGCAAAAGACACGGGTCGCCTCTGATCTGCTTCGGCCCTGCCTCTACGCAAACCTTTCAAAGCTTGCCTTACTAGAAAATGCTTGGATACATCCTGGAAACCCCGTAATTTGAGACCGACCGCCAAACCAGCAACGAAACAATTCACCTTAGCCAGCGAAAACCCCGCCTCCCACGCATCACCCAAACAGTACAACAATGCTACCAACCTGTCTTGTTCCGTGCAGACGTTGCCCAATACTCTTACCCAATCCTCCCATTGCTGCCAACAAGCCGAATAAGCGTTCCAAGTCTCCCTAGCCAGCGACCGTTCAATCAACCCTTCCACGGGACCGAAACCAGCTCCCAGAGATCTGCTCCCGGTGCCAATTGACGAAAACGATCCCACTGCGAGCGAGAAAGAGCATCAGCAATACAGTTGGACACCCCTGGCACATGCACCACCACTACCCACGCGTTTAGCTACAAGCACAATAACACTAGGTGACGCAACAACTGAACCACAGGTGGAGACGATGGCGATAAGTTGTTAATTGCTAACACCACCCCCATTTTATCACAGTGGAAACAAACCTTTTTATCCCTGAGCCTGTCCCCCCAAATGGTCGCTGCTACCACGATGGGAAACAGCTCGAGCAGGCCAGATTTCGCGTAAGCCCACTGACCACCCAGCTGTCCGGCCAGTTCCCCGCACACCATTGACCCCCCCGCATATGCGCCAAAACCACCGGACCCCGCAGTGTCAGTAAACAACTCCACATCGCTCATTTCTTGCACCGGGGACATCCACAACGATTTACCATTATACTGCCCGAGGAACTCATCCCATACCTGCAGATCTGGCTAGTGTTCCAACCCAAGCCTCACAAAATGATGGGAAGCCCTGATAACCGCCGTCGCTGCCGCCAATCGCCTACTAAAAATTCTACCCATTGGCATAATCCTACAGGCAAAATTCAACTTCCCCAGCAGCGACTGGAGTTCGCGCAAAGTGATCTTCTTCAGTTGGCAGGCACGCCTCACTTCATGCCGCAAGGGGAGTAATTTATCCTCGGGCAGCCTGCACTCCATAGCGACCGAATCAATTGCGATCCCTAAAAAACAGATGGTGGAGACTGGGCCCTCAGTTTTACCCGGCGCCAACGGAATTCCAAAATCCGACGCAACCTTCTGCAAGCGATACAATAGGTTACCACAAACAGGGGAACCGCTAGGGCCGACACACAAAAAGTCATCCTGATAATGTATCAATGATTCCACCCCAGCTACACCCTTCGTCACCCATTCCACGAAGCTACTAAAAGCCTCAAAGTATGCACACGAAAGAGAACACCCCATTGGAAGACACCTATCGACATAGAACCCCCCGTTCCGGATGCAACCCAACAGCCGTTGGCTCTCCGGATGTACCGGCAGCAAACGAAAAGCCGCCTCAATGTCTGTCTTCGCCAACAATGCCCCAGGTCCCGCCCCTCGCACCAACGCCACAGCTTTATCAAATGACGTGTAAACCACCGAGCATAAATCGTGATCTATCCCATCATTTACCGACGCTCCCCTGGGAAAGGACAAATGGTGAATCAAATGGAATTTATGGGGCTCCCGCTTTGGCACAATTCCCTAGGGGGATACAACTAAATTTACAATAGGCGGCTCGACAAAAGGACCGGCCATGCGCCCCAGCGAAACTTCTTTTAACAGCTTTTCTGAAACAACCGCCGAGTGCAAATAAGCCGACTTAAAGTTACGCCGTGTAACCGGGACCTCATACGGAGGAGGGGGAATAACAAAACCAAACGTAAAACCCCTCAAAAATTAACTTGGCTGCAACCCTATCCGGATAGTCAGTTAGATACTGTGCCATTCTTTCCACCCTCACCGGTGACCGCCCCTTGGCCAACAGAGCAGGACTGAGGACCTGACCGCTTCCCTTTCCGCATACATTTTGCAGCCCCATGAGAGGAGCCGTTACACTCCGAACAGACATGTTTAAATTTGCATGAGGCCCCGAACTTACACTGGCCATCATTGAAATGCCAGCAGAACCCAAGTTTTGAACCGGAACCCTGTCAGGACTGACCCGACTGACCTCCTTGGCCAACGCTCGTGGGAAAGGACTGCTTAATCGGGGCCGTAAGCCGTAACCACAGCGCAATATCTTTTTGATCCCACCGAATCGCCGGCCGTACCGCTTTGCGCTGGCGAAATTGCTCATCATACCGCAAACACGCCTGCCCCCCGTACGCCCTATAAGCCTCCCCGATGGCATTGAAATAACAGAACAACGCCGAGCAATTTTCCGGCGCCTTTTCTCCGATCACGCTCGCCAAAATAGCAAAAGCTTGCGACCAGTTAACGAACGTCTGCGGAATAAGCCTATACCGCCGGCGTTCTTCTTCTTCTTTTTTACTCTCATCCCGCTTGCCTTTATCCAAGTTGAACTTTGCAAGCGGCAGAAGAGAAAATATTTCCACATATTCATCCTTCCAAATCCGGTCCCTCACGTCCTGCTTCAGGTGAGCCCCTAACGGACCCTCAAAACAGACATAAACCTCGCCCTGAGCACGATCATCCAGCCTAATTCTATCCCCATCCTTCTGCGACTCAGTTTGAACCGACACTGCTACTGCTTCTCTTGACACCCCTGAAACATTACTACCCACGGACCGCGGCAACACATCACGATGACCTTCCCATACCACCGCCGGGGACACCGCAGGAACTACAGGGGCCGCTGCCCTATCTAAGCGCCCGACTAACTCGCTCAAACAACCCACCAAATCCGATAAGCCATCGCGCCCGACAATGCCACTATCGACAGCCGCAACCTCCGCGCTCGCTGCCCCACCCTCAAAACCCGACATGAAAATTGCTGGATACGGTAACGTAGGAGTCACACACTCACCGGGCTGCCCAGGCGCTGTATTACCGCCAGCCGGAAAATCCTGACTGCGCTGCGTCTCATCCAGCTCTCCATCTTCTAGATCCTCTCTTGCTGCCGACTGGTGTTCACACCGACATCTCAGACATGGGGACCCCGATATGCTGACCGAGGGGCCGGCCACCTGCCGCCCGACCGTAGGGACCAAAACCTCCGACCGGACTTGTTGCCTCGACGTCGTCGTTGATCTTGTCGTCCTCCCCAATGATCTCGAGGAAGCCTGCCCCCTGGCCGGTACATCACCATGCGGGGCAGCCGTGGACTGCACCCGGCATACTGCGGCTGAAGGCGGGGGTGTGATAGGGAGCCCGGCCTGCGACTCCCTGTTAGCCGCCGAGCCCCGTCACGGCTGGGGATTCCTGCCGGGACGCAGGCCCTGGGAGGAGGCGCCCGTCCCAGCAACCTGGCCTGCAGCGTCCTTAGAAGGGCTCCCCCTACGACGGGGTGACCGGGCCTGAGCCACTGCTCCCGACGACGCCCTCTGCTTTATTGGAGCAGGGGCCGCAGGGATAATCTCTCCCCCTGCTGCTATAGTGCTAACGCCTGTGAGGAGGGAGGGGGAAGGGGGCGCCTCTGTGCCGGCTGCCGACACAGAGCACGACAGGCCTGCCTGAGGGATCCGGGCTAGCGCTGCAACTGTTTCCTCCAGCCAGCCCGGATCATGGAACACCGCTGCAGCCTGCAGCTGCGCGAACAATGCGGCCGGGGAAGACATACTACTACTGCAGTGGGAGGTAAGTGACCGGCAATCTCTCTCAGCACGTTCTCTCTCAGCTAAATTTCTACCTGTTGTTCCTCCCGATGCTTCCGGCTCAATGCCGAAAACAGCGGGAGGAACAGATACCTCCCCCCTGTCCCCTCCCCTATACGTCTCCTCCTTTCCCCTACCAACTATCTCCTCTCCTATTGGCTCCCTCTCCCTCCTATGGCAGTCATGGAGGCTTCCCCTTAAGCCCTCCGTGCTGCCGTCCAGCCTCGTCTTTCTATGTGATATCCATATCTTGGAGTAGAACTTTTCTATATGGACTCGTATTATTATTGTCACTACATTTGTACACTATTGTCCATAATTTACATGTATTGTGGCTGTAGTTCTGCCCTGATTACCTGACATGGGCTTATATCTGTATATTTTTAATTGTTTTCAGCTTGTATGGTATTTTTGGATCAATAAAAAGTTTTTCATTGTTGGTTAAATTTGCATTGGGTGTGCACTTGTTTGTTTCTGCTTCTTTCTTTCGCTGTAATCTTGGGTATGATGCCACAAGGTTTGCACACCTGGATTTGGGGATTTTCTGCCATTCTTCTATGCAGATCCTCTCAAGTTCTGTCAGGTAGGATGGGGACTGTCGGTGGACAGCCATTATTTAGGTCTCTCAAGAGATGTTCAATTGGGTTAAGGTCAGGGCTCTGGCTGCGCCAATAAAGGACATTCACAGAGTTGTCCCTAAGCCACTCCTGTGTGGTGTTGGCTGTGTGCTTAGGGTCATTGTCTTGTTGGAAGGTGAACCTTCGGCCCAGTCTCAGGTCCAAAACACTCTGGATCAGGTGTTCCAAAAGAATATCTCTGTACTTTGCTCCATTAATCTTTCCCTCTACCCTGATATATCTCCCTGTCCCAGCTGCTGATATACACCTCCAGTTCAATCTTCGTTTCATCAGAACACAGAATCTTGTTTCTCACAATCTGAGAGTCCTTTAGGTGCTTAATTGCAAACTCCAGATGGGCTTTCATGTGTCTTTTACTGAGGAGAGGCTTCTATTTGGCCACTCTGCCATAAAGCCCAGATCTATGGAGTGCTGCACAGATGGTTGACTTTCTGGAAGTTTCTCCCATCTCCACACAGGATCTTTGGAGCTCAGCCAGAGTGACCATTGGCTTCTCTTACCAAGGCCCTTCTCCCCTGTTTACTTAGTTTGGTGCGACAGTCAGCTCTAGGAAGAGTCCTGGTTTTTCCAAACATTCCATTTAAGAATTATGGTGGCCACTGTGCTCTTAGGAAATTTTAGTGCAGCAGAATTTTTTTTTGTACCCTTCTCCAGATCTGTGCCTCCAGACAATCCTGTCTCTGAGCTCTACAGGCAGTTCTTTCCTCCTCATGGCTTGGTTTTTGCTCTGATATGCATAGTCAGCTGTGGGACCTTATATAGACAGGGGTGTATCTTTCCAAATCATGTCCAATCAAATGGATTTACCACAGGTGGACTCCAATCAAGGTGTAGAAACATTTCAAAGATGATCTAGAAAAATGGGAGGCACCCAGAGCTAAATTTCAAGTGTCATAGCAAAAGGACTGAACACTTATGTCCATGCAAAATTTGAGTTTTTCATTTTTAATAAATTTGCAAAAATTTCTAAAATTCTTTTTACACTTTGTCATTATGGGGTATTGAGTGCAGAATGATGGGGAAAAGCTTGATTTTTTTTATTTTAGCACAAGGCCTCAATATAACAAAATGTGATAAAAGAGAATGGGTCTAAAGACTTTCCGAATGCACTGTATCTTATTAGAGAAAAAAATGCCTTCCCCGCTACCTTCCTCCTAAGGCTCTACTCACACGACAGGGTTCAAGTGTCTGCCGACAAAACGGCCGTTTTGGACCGTTTTTCCCGGCCGATTTGCACCCGTTACGATTCCGTTCCGGGCCGTGTTGCCGTTTTTAATGGCCGATTTTGACACATTTTGCATCTGTTTTTTTCCCTGTTCGTTTTCAAATCGGATGAATTTCATTTGTACATTTTTTGCCACACACTTCCCTCTGTAGATAATGCTACACACTGCCCTCTTTAGATACTGCTACAGCCGCCCTATAGGTAGTACCACACAGCCCCCCTTGTAGGTAGTGCCACGCAGCCCCTTGTAAGTAGAGCCACACAGCCCCCTGTAGGTAATGCCACACAGCCCCCTGTAGGTAATGCCACACAGCCCCCTCTAGGTAGTGCCACACACTGCCCTCTGTAGATACTGCCACAGCCCCGCCTGTAGGTAGTGCCACACAGCCCCCCTTGTAGGTAGTGCTACACCCCCCCTTGTAGGTAGTGCCACACAGCCCCCCTGTAAGTAGTGCCACACAGCCCCCTGTAGGTAGTGCCACACAGCCCCCTGTAGGTAATGCCACACAGCCCCTTGTAGGTAATGCCACACAGCCCCCTGTAGGTAGTGCCACACAGCCCTCTGTAGGTAGTGCCACACAGCCCCTGTAGGTAATGCCACACAGCCCCCTGTAGGTAATGCCACACGGCCCCCTGTAGGTTATGCCACACAACCCCCTGTAGGTATTTCTACACAGGGACCTTTTACATAGCACCCCCACCCCCCACCCCCGTTCCAGGAGAAGTCACTGACTTCAAAGTCCATATATAGACAGTGAAGTCAGGGACCTCTCCTGGAGCGGAAACACCGGCCACAGGGTCGGGGATTCCGCTTCAGAAGTGCCTGGAGTCACTGTGTCCATATATGGACAGTGAAGTCAGTGACTTCTGTGAAGCGGAATCCCCAATGCTCGGCCACAGCGTTGCCGAAGATGTGGCCGGGGATTGGGGATTCCGCTTCTACAGGGAGAAAAAAATACCCTCCTCCTCCTCACATGCACTTCGCACTGTGAGGAGGAGAAGAAGAGAGAGCGAGCAACGGAAGACACGACCGTCGCTCGGGACACATTCCAGTGATGGCTTTGTATTACCCGACCCCATAGACTTCTATGGGAGCCGGGCGGCCGGGAGAATGGCCGAAAATAGGGCATGTCCCATTTTTTGACAGCCATATTTCCCGGGCCGTGAAAAAATCGGTCGTGTGAATAGCCCCATTTGTGGTCTTTTGTTCCTACTGCGGCCGTGTGACAGACGTTTTTTGAATAGGGCCTAACTATTCAGTCACTCTGAATTTACTGCTTTCTCCGTGTTATCTTAGACTCAACAGACTCTTAGCTTACTGAAGGATCAGGTTACATGCTGCCCAAAGAAGTCTATGGGGAGCAGGGAGGAGGGAGCAGGAGCAGAGTGAAAGAGAGGCAGACAGACACAGAGAAGTTGCAGCAGCTTCCTGGTAAGTGTTATTTCTCATCCGAGTGCTGGATTCACGGCTACACTGCTCCTTACTGCTGTATAATCTTCTCCATGCTGCTATAGCTTCTATATATGTGATAAATAGAGATAGGAGAGCAAGATTCTCCTCTTCTTTGTTTGTGCCGTGTATAGAAAACATAGGATCCACCCACTAGCTCAGAGAAAACTGAGAATTAGAGATATTGTCTGCAGAGGGGAAACCTGCTAAAAAAAACAAAAACATATACAAGTCACATAATGGCCAGAAATACAGTAGTGTTATTCCTCACGTACACACATATGACAGCTTATTCTGAAAAGTCATCTGAAAGTTTAGGTACGCCTTAAAGGGGTTGTCCGAGATTTAATGACTTTGTGTTAATGCTTGTAATTTATAAATGTAAATTCCAGATCCTGCCGTGGGGAACTTGACTGGTGACGTCACTCTCTGCACTGGCTCTGGCCACTTTGTTGATCTTGAATTCTTTGCCGGGTATACGACACGTCACTTGTCACGTGGTGTATATCGGCTTGTTCTACTTCACAGCCCGTAACGCGCATGCGCTGTCACTGCTGTTCTCGCGGCCCCTGCTGTTCTCGAGATAACAGCTGGGCCCGCGCATGCGCGTTACAACAGAACAAGCTGATATACCCCACATCACAAGTGACGTGTCGTATACCCATAAAAGAATTCAAGATCAACAAAGCGGCAGAGCCAGTGCAGAGAGTGGCGTCACCTGGCAAGTTCCCCACGGCAGGATCTGGAAACGGGGCCACTTTGGAAAACGTAAGTATATTACAAATGTACTTACATTTATAAATTACAAGCATTAACACAAAGTCATTAAATCTCGGACAACCCCTTTAAGTAATGCTCATGGTGACTTTTGCCATTCCTCCGTGGATGATAAATACATGGCACTTATATACAGTAAAAGTTAATCCAGAATGGGGCCACCAGGGCTGTCAAGTAGAGTGGATTGGATTGGCAGAAGCTCCCTACATCCTGCTGTTATCAAAAATAATTTTTTTTTTCCTAAACAATAAACATTTCACATTCCTCCCAACTTTCAAGTATCGTAAAGAGGGATAACTGATGCGGAGCGCATAGCACGGCGCTGCAATTTTTTTCCCTTTTAAGCCACGCCTCTAACCCCACCCAATATCTGCCCATACACACCAGATTCAGCCCACACAGTATCATGCTCCCATAGGGCCTCCCACGCATTATATTGCAAAATAGCTGCCCCCACACAGTATAATGCCACTATAGCTGCCCCCCACACAGAATAATACCCCATAGTGTCTCCCACACAGTAAAATTCCAAATATATGCCCCGTATAGTATAATGCCCCGATAGATGCACCCATACAGTACAATGTAGATTCCTTTATTGATGCACCTTGTACGCAGGATCATGTAAACTACATTGGAAGATGTACACGAGAACGTGCCAGTGATTTTATAGTCCTGCTGCGTGTTTGGTATCTGGATGGTGTTTGATGACCAGATGTTGGTACAGGTCTTGCATTTTCTACTGTTGCAAGGAAAAGTGCCAGTCTCTGATGGTGGTGAGAAGGCACTTCTGACCAGGAGATTCCTTAGGTTTGGTGGCTGTTTGTAGGCAAGGAGTGGTAAATCCGGGAATATATCCTTCAGTTTATTGTCTTTGTTAAATATAGGTTGGAGATCAGCAGCAATTTTCCTCAAGATGTTCATTTGGGGGTTGTATATAACCACTGGGGGAACCCTGCTGTTGTCTTCCTTCATTTTGAACTCCAGAAGATTGCTCCTTGGAATTCTTGTTGCTCTATAGATCTGATCATCTATAATCCTTGGATGGTACCCCTGTTGTAGGAATGTATACCTCAGTGATAGCAGTGATTCATTTGTAATAAAAAAAAATCTGTAACAAAGAAGGTTTTACCCAAGAAATGCAACTCAATATTTGTTGCCCAGATTCTGCAGTTTTTAAAAATATCCCACATGTGGCCCTAGTGTGCGAATGGACTGAAGCACAAGCCTCAGAAGCACTGGTCATACAACGTCTCTGTAGCCACATCAATCTCTATATCAGAGACGAACGTGCCAAGGGACGTTGGCACACCATTACAGGTCCCTGCCTGGCAAAGTAATGTGCGCAAAACAATCAATCACCTACAGAATATATAAAAGGGCAATGTCCAACACCATCTTTATGGACAGTAAAGGATCACTAATCCCCTAAGATATTGTCAGCTTTCCTGGAAGTATTTTCGGGTTTAACAGGTTGTGCAAAAACCTGAACAAAACAACAAAAAAGCCCATAATGTATTGATCAGGAATAGCTCGTAAATTGAGTAACCTCCAAATATAAAGAACCATATCACCAAACAGTTTATAAGAATTAATATAACAGCTTTATATGGCAGGACATAGTTAGAATAATAGGCAAACTCAGTAAAATTATTTAAAAAAAATATGTATTGAAGGAATATTACATTTATATGAAATTATGCTGTCAAATAAAAATTTCATTTTTATCTCAAGTATGCTATTTCAGTGATTCCAACTGACCTTATTTTGAAAACTCTACACTTCAAGGTATTCATCTAGGGGTCTAGTGAGAATTTTGTTAGGGCTTTTTCAAACATTTTTTAATTTGGTGTAACTAATTATAACGTGAAACCACTTTAGGTATTCATTTAGGGGTGTAGTAAGAATTTTTCGTTTCGTTTGGGCTTCTTTTAAATTTTAGTAAGTGGGCAAAAATATATGAAAATCAAATTACTCAGCTTCAAAAATCTATTTAGAATGGCCAATTTGTAAAATGAACGGGTGTATAAATAAAATAATCTAAAACTCAGTGGAAGTATGGTAAATTTTGAAGCATTCATTGATGCATAGTCCTGGCTTTGTGGGGCATGTCTCGCACTGGTGGATAGTGTCTTTCCTAATGCCTTTTTTGGAACACACCCGACATCTTTTCTGGGGTCTTGTTTTCTTCTCAGTGGGGGGTATAACTGAGGGAAAGTGCTGGCCTGGGATTATATGGCAACTGTAATCTCGCGAAGAAGTGCCCTCGCCTTCTGCGTTGTCAAACAAAAGGGTCTTGAGAATTGTCTCCTGAAATTGGAGAAATGTATTTGTATTGCCTGCGTATCTGGACACCACAAATGCGTTATACATTGCCATTTGGGTGAGGAGGACTGCCAGCTTCTTGTACCAGGTCTTACATTTCCGCATGGCACTATACGGCTTTATGACCTGATCAGATATATCCACCCCACCCATATAGCGGTTATAATCCAGTACGCAGGCAGGCTTGGCAGTTGTGGTGCTGGAGCCACGAACTGGAACGTGGATGTTGCTATCCTTATGGATGCTTGATAGAATGTGGACATCTTTCTTGTCCCTATATTTCACTAGCAGCATATTCTCGCTGCACATTGCTTTGCTTTCCCCTTTTGGCAATGTCTGGCCCAGGAGGGTTTTGGGGAGGCCCCTAGAATTTTTTTTATTGTGCCACAGGCCACTGTTGCTCTTGCCAAAAGGCACTTTTGGAGAGGGATGCTGTTGTAAAAATTGTCTATATAGACATTATATCCCTGGCCAAGTAGCGAGTGTATAAGATCCCACACAATTTTTCCGCTGACACTAAGGGAAGGGGGGCACTCTGGGGGATCAATTTTGGAATCCCTTCCCTCATAAATTCGGAAACAATGTGTGTACCCAGCGGAACTTTCGCAGATCTTATAGAGCTTTATTCCATACCGCGCCCTTTTATTTGGGAGGTATTGACGGAAGAGAGCCTTCGTCGACCACAATATTTTTACCTGGGGTGTAAATTTGGTCAAATTTTAAATTCAAATGGTTGATGACAGGCCTTATTTTATATAAACGGTCATAATTTGGATCATCAGGTGGTGGGTTTCAGGTATTATCTGCGTAATGCAGAAATTTGAGGATGACCTCAAATCTTTTAATGTTCATAATGTTGCCATAAAGGGGGGTATAATATAGGACATCTGATGACCAGTAGTCCCTAATGCTGGGTTTCTTTATGAGGCCCATATTCAGTAACAGGCCCCAAAATTTGCAAAGCTCCTCTGAGTTTGTGGGGGTCCAAATCTGGCCTTTGGAATAGTAGGATGTGTGATTGTGTGCAGTAAATTCTTCTGCATATAAATTCTTCTGTTTGAAAATTAAATTTATGTATTCAGCGGAGAAAAATAATTTGAAAAAAAATCAGACTCTCCGAAGCCCGTCGTCTCCACTTGGATTCCCGAGGATGCGGTGAAGTCGAGAACCTGGGGGGCATAATTCGTAACAGGCATCCATATCGCCTCACTATCAGGGGGCTGGTCAGAACCAGCAACTCTTCTGCGCTGCTGGGGGGGCTCATCAGACTCGCTAGACAAAGATGATGTCAGCATGAACTGCATTTCATCCTCGCTAGCAGAGTCTGTATCCGAGCAAAGCATAGCGTATGCCTCCTCTGGGCTATAACATTTCTGTGCCATATTGCAGTAATGTACTCTACAATGTAACAGATATAATTTTAAAACGTAACTGTCCCTTTTTTTTATCATTTTTTTTATTTATTTTTTGTATTAACTAGAAAAAAAACTGGTGCTCTCAAAAATGTAGGAGCGGGATGTAACTGACCGGATCACTGTGTAGAACGGCATAAAACTGTCACTGTATGTGGCACTGCAACAGTGAATAGTGGCGATCTGTGTGGATCGTATGGACACTGACACGGCTCAATGTTCTCTCACTGGGCAGAGAGGGGGCGATCTGGGGGTATTTAGGCTATTGCCTAAAGTAATATGGCACAGTAATTTCACTGGGGTAATGGATGGGCGATTTGGGGCTATTCTCTAATAACTGGGACAGGAGAGATCTGGGAGGATCTGGGGAGATCTGGGGAGATCTAGATGAGATCTTTATTCACTTTTCTTTAACTTTTCGTTTCTCACAGGGCTTCACACACCGACTCTCACAAGCTCTCTGACAGAAATGAGCTTGTTAGAGACGGTAATAAGAAGAATTCTGCGTCTTTTGTTTACATATGCTGTGATTAGTCATTCAGTTTTGAATAACCAATCACAACCATCGACGTCACAGGACCACTCTGATTGGTCCTGTGCCGGCGAGCGGTGAGTGTCTGTTGTCACTCGCCGCCGCGATCTGCCCGTTATCGCCATGTCATCTGACATGGTGACAGGTTAGTGTCGTCGCATAACTGTGCGTGAGAAGGCGGGAGCACACCGCCGATTTTCGCGTACAGTTACGTGATTGGGCAGGAAGTTGTTAATTAACCCCTTAAACTGCTAACATCACTAGATAGGTGACATTTAAAAGTTTAATCATACCTATGTTGCCGATCATATTGCTCTCATAACTGAGAAACCAAAATTTTAATCACTCATGCGTTAATTAGATGCCAGTTGTCTCCGCTTAGCGTCCCTTAAAGGGAACCTGTCACCTCTGTTATACTGCCCTCACTAAGGGTAGCATAAATTAGCAACAGATACGTTGATTTCAGCGGTCTGTCACTTATGTGCTAGGGTGAAGCCGTTTTGGCAAATGTACTCTTTAATCATTACAGCTGCTAGAGACGGGTCCGCGCTGATAGAGATTAGTCTGGCGTATTCACGCGCTGTCGCTCCCCAGCCCAACCACCACTGATTGACAGATTTCCCCTTATTATTCTGCATAGCGGGAAACTTGTCAATCGACGGCGGCTAGGCAGGAGGAACTTCAGCTCACAAATATGCCGGACTTATCTTACCATTAAACTTTATGGTGACGGATGCCATCATTATGGCATATGTCTCAGCCTACATTCAACATTTATGTCGGGAGCTTTTCCTGGAGTAAACATTAAATGTCGGCCAAAAAAGTGATGCACACAAGTAATCCAAAACGGCTTTACATTAGCACATATCTACAGACTAACAAAATCAGCGTGTCTTCTTAGTTATGATAGCAGTATGATCGGCAACATATGTATGTTTAACCCCTTAACGACCGCTCAGGGTAATTCTTATGAAGCGCTGCCTTTTCACAGGGAATCGGGCACTCTGCTCCTGAAGCCAAAACTGTTGCTAACAGCCTCGGGTTTCAGGGCAACGATCAGAGACCGATAGCAGTTGTCTCCGGTCAATAGCGATCGCCGAATCTCAGTGGTTTTAGAGGGAGGGGACTCCCTCTCCCACCCATGGGGCTCCTACCCCATCTTCACACCTGCTGTAACGTCTGCGGCCGCAGACCGCAGATTCCTCTCATTCTGCCGACGCCTTCCTTCCCAGAGATGCCAGCACATGCGGCCGTCCTGGCTTGCAGTGACCACTAGGGTGTGCACGCGAGTTCAGTCCCGGCCTTAAAGGGCCAGCGCGCAAACACATGTTTAGAATTGTCTAATCACCCTGGACTTAAAGAAGGGCCCTGCCCGTTCACTCATTGCCTGAGCATTGTGTTTTCCCATGTCAAACTAGCAAATGGTCCCTTAGTGTTTTTCTGTTCCCAGTGTTCCCGTTCCTGCTACCTGTATCCTGTATCCCGTGCTGCCTTGTTCCTGTGCCTTAGAAGAGTTGGAGTCGTGTTGTGTTACACCACGCCTGGTGTCTGCTGCCATGGTCCCACCTGAGCCTAGCCACCGCTAATGTCTGTACTACCACAGGTACCCTTGCTCGGACTATAGACTTTACTTGGTACACTGTTTGGCCAGCTGCTATCCCGCTAGAGCGGTACGGCCCAGTGGGTCCACATACCCACAAATCGTGACAGTGCGCTCAGGCCATGGACCCCGCTGGTCGACCCAAAACCGTGACGACATCACAAGCCATGCAGGCGGATATACTAGTCTGCCAATTAAGACAGGACCAACTCCTCCCGGCGGTGAACATTATTGCACATCGGCTGTATACGCAAGCTGCAGTTCCTCCGACACCTGCTCCTATTGACTCTGATGTTCCTCCTTCTACACCTCCTGGCAGTACTGACCCCTGACTACACCTCCTGGTATTGCTGACCCCCTGATTTTCTCTGCCACTACCTCATCACTATGATGGAGACGCGAGGACCTGCAGGGAATTTCTGAATTCCATCTGAGATCCATTTCAGCCTACATGCCAGAGCATTTTCTACTGACGGCACAAGGATCACTTTCATCGTCTCTCTCCTTACTGGCAAGGCCCTAGCATGGGCGAATCCCATCTGGGAACGTCAGGGACCAGAGACCCGGGACTTCCAGTGTTTCCTACAGATTTTTCACATGGTGATTGAGGAACCTGGATGAGTCTCTTCAGCAGCTGCATCTCAGCTGACGCTTCACCAGGCGGACACCTCCGTCGGTGAGTACTCCATTCAGTTCCGCACCCTGGCGGCAGAGCTGTCCTGGAACAACGAGGCCTTGGGGGCTACATTCTGGCAGGGACTGTCTCCTAAGATTAAAGACAAGCTCGCCGCTCGTGATCTGCCACCTACCCTGGATGACCTCATACTTTTAGCCACTCGGATTGACATGAGGATCTGGGAGCGATCCCAAGAGGCTCGCCGGGAAGGCAAGAATCCCACCAGAGGAGTCTAGGCAGGTGGACCTGTTTAATCGGTCTGTCCAGGTGAGACACCGCAGACGCACTTTAGGACTTTGTCTGTATTGCAGCCTCGGAGGCCATATTGTGCGTTGGTGTCCGCCAAGGCCAGCAATACTCCCGTGCCTAGGATTGGTTGGAGAGACAACCCTAGGTGGAATGGCGCTAGGGAGAAAGCTCTCCTCGAGATGGTCCATTCCCGTGACCATAGTGTCTGGTGAAAAGACGCATCGGGACTCTGCATATCTGGACTCGGGTTCCGCAGCAAACTTCATCCGGAAAGACATAGGGAATCTTCTTCAGTTGCCCACAGTCCCCCTGGGGACATCTATGGCTGTTGTCTCGGTGAATGGACTGCCTCTGCCCGACCCAATCGTAGCTGAGACCAAACCGCTGAAACTCCAAGTTGGAGCCCTTCATTAGGGCTAATCTTATTACTCATTCTGCCCAAAGGCATTATAACAGTTCTCACTGATTTGTTTGTGGATCCTCGGTGTCATCTGGGAGATGGTGCTTGGAACTCATGCAACGATTGGCACAGCGGGTAGAGGCGGTCGGATGGAAAGGCAGAAGTCAGAACAGGCAGCAGACGTCATAACGGGTATGGAAGCAATAGGTGAAGGCAGGAGTCAAGTGTCGTAACGGGTATGGAAGCAATAGGTCAAGGCAGGCGGCAGGTGTCGTAATGGGTATGGAAGCAATAGGTCAAGGCAGGCGGAAGGCAAGGATAGTCAAATTCAGGCAGAGGTCAGCAAAGGGAAATCCAGACAAAGGCAGAAGGGAAGGAAACAGAGAACCAGGGCACAGGGAAACTCACAGAGAACTTGGTTGAACAAGCATGGATGAAAGGAAGGAGGAACCATAAATAGGAAGTCTTTTGAATTAAGGCACACGCTGGCACTTTAAGACAGAACGAGTCAGCGCGCGCGCCCTCTAGTGACTGCAGCCGCACAACGAGGATGACGGCCGCGGAGGGAGGTAAGGGATGCACTTACCTGACGCCGCCCAGGACCAGCAGAGCGTCCGGATCTGGTAATTGGAGCTCGGGATGAGCATGAGGTAATGGAGGGAGCAGGAACCAGAGCAGAGGCCGTGGGGAAGACGGGGAACGGCGTGGCAGCCGTTACAGTACCCCCCCTTTACGCCCCCTCTTTTTTGACTTGCTTGGAAACCTTCGTTCAAAGTCCTTGATGAGAGCTGGGGAGTTGACATTCTCCACAGGCTGTCATGACCTCTCGTCAGGACCATAATCTTTCCAGTCCACTAGGTAGCATAATCTCCCCAGTGTTCGTTTGACAGCCAGGATCTCTTTAATTTCAAATTCGGTATCAGCCCAGGTGCAGGATGGACAGGAATTTTTTTTGAAAATCGGTTGAGTATAGTGGGTTTCAGCAGAGAAATGTGGAAGGAATTAGAGATTTTCAGAGACGGCCCGAAACCGCCTCCCATTGATTTCAGGGAAGCGACATGCCCTATCTTCGGGCGCTTCCGCCTCTGACCTCCCATTGACTTCAATGGGAGGCAGAGAAAGCGTATTTCGCGCTGTTTTGATCCCGCGGCGCTCAATGGCCGTGGGTGAAAAGCGGCGCGAGAATCGCCGCGAAAATTGGCGTGCAGGGAGAGGAATGTCTGCCTCGGACTTCCAAACTGAATTTTGAGGCAGATATTCCTCCTGCAAAATACTCCGTGTGAACATAGCCTAATGGTGCCTGCAGCATGGTAGGTGTAATTTTATCTGTGATTGCAGATCTCCATATGCTGTGAACACTGCTTAGTGTTTGGCTATTCGTGTAGTCCCCTCCCTCTGCATTTTATATTTAAAACAACCACTATCCCATCAGTCAGTACCCCTTGAGAAAGCTGACGGCGAAACGTGCGTCGGGGGCGGTCAGTGTGGAGTGTTCCTGCGTGCTTCCTATCATGCAGTCCATGGGTTTGTGCAATATCCTTTATTTATAAAGCATGGTCTTTGTTTTGGGTGCAACTTGGAGCTTTAGCTGTATACTCTTATATGCATGCACAATTGCGTGCTCTTCTGTTAGGTGCTAAATATATTTATGTGCTTCTGTTGTCCAAATACTTGATCTATATGATTATCTTTTCTATAGATATCTGCATTTGTTACCACATCACAGGATGTTTATAGTATGGTAGCATATATATTGGATTATTCACGCAGCTCCTCCATACTCTCCTTTTTAACAGTGTGCTATATTGTTTTTATATTTTGATGGCCAATGTGTTATGTATATTTCAATAAAGTTTATTTTATATTGTCATGGTACATGACTTGTGCTATGTGTGTTTCATTTTCTGGATATACTAGTAGTCTTCACAGTCTGGTATAGGTATTGATATTTGCTTTATGATTTGTGTGGACGCATTATTATTCTTTCCAGCGGGTCTGTAGTAAAGCTGAAAATCTAATCTGGAGAAGCATAATGCCCACCGAGCTTGACGAGAATTTAGGCATTGAGCAGTCTGCAAGTATAGGAGGTTCTTATGATCTGTGTAGCTGATGATAGGATGTTGTGCACCCTCAAGCAAATGTCTC
The DNA here is from genome assembly GCF_050947455.1 of Rhinoderma darwinii. Lineage (NCBI taxonomy): Eukaryota > Metazoa > Chordata > Amphibia > Anura > Rhinodermatidae > Rhinoderma > Rhinoderma darwinii. The sequence continues at coordinate 306,697,074 of NC_134688.1, forward strand.
CATTCCTCCAGGGCCAATTTATTAGCTAAAAATTCTTTATCTCCAATACCATAATTTTTTTCAGCGGATGTGAATGATTTGGAGTAAAAACCACAGGCCACCAGTCTCCCTCTACAAGTCTTTTGTGAAAGAATAGCTCCGACTCCCACAGATGAAGCATCGACCTTCAGAAAAAGGGTTTGGTGGAATCCGGTCTATGTAGGACTGAAGCCGAAGAGAAAGCCATTTTAAGGACTTGGACTGCGGCTTCAGCCTCCGTGGTCCAGTCTTTGGCATTAACCCCCTTTTTGGTCAGTGCAGAAATAGGAGCTGTCATAGAGGAGAAATGGGGAATAAACTGGCGGTAATAATTTGCAAATCACAGCAGATCCCAGCAAATCCTCTGCTCGGGATGAGCATGAGGTAATGGAGGGCGCAGGAACCGGAGCAGAGGCCGTGGGGAAAATGGGGAACGGCGCGGCAGCCGTTACAGCCATCAACCATGTGTTGCTGGGTCTGCCTTGGCTTCGACTACAAGCCCCAGTTCTGGACTGAAATTCTGAAGATGTTCTCCAATGGGTTCTCAAGTGACGCAATCGCTGTCTGTCGCAGATCCATCCGGTCCAGTCTCCATTGCCTCAGTCATTGGCAGGATTGCCTCCTCAGTGCTCTTAATTTGAGGATGTATTCAGCAAGAAGGAGGCTCAGAAACTCCCTCCGCACCAGGCATATGACTGCCCCATTGAACTGGTTCCAGATGTGTCCCCTCCCCGTGGCCGGGTATACTCTCTCTCCTTGCCAGAGACTCAGTCAATGTCGATCTATATCAAGGAGACTCTGGAGAGGTGTTTCATATGGAAGTCTTCCTTCCCTGGCCGGGGCTGGGTTCTTCTTTGTCAAGAAAAAATACCGGTCTCTTCGGCCTTGCATTGATTACCGTGGTCTTAATCAAGTCACTGTCAAAAACAAATATCTGTTACCCCTAATCTCCGAACTATTTCACCGCATACGAGGAGCCAAGATCTTCTCTAAACTGGACTTGCGTGGGGCTTACAACTTGATTCGAATCCGTCAAGGTGATGAGTGGAAGTCGGCGTTTAACATTTGAGACGGGCACTACGAATACCTGGTGATGCACTTCAGTCTGTTTAACACTCCCGCGGTCTTCCAGGAATTCGTCAATGACATCCTCCGAGACCTCCTCTATGTCTGTGTTGTGGTCTATCTCGATGACATTTGAATTTTTTCTCCAGCTCTGACGACTCATCGGAGACATGTTCGTCAAGTTCTGCTGTGACTAAGGGAGAATTGCCTGTATGCCAAGCCGGAGAAGTGCGTATTTGAGAAAAAAATATCTCCCCTTCCTGGGCTACATCATTCTGGATCAAGGCCTCAAGATGGACCCTGAGAAGGTAAAGGCCATCTTGGAATGGCCACATCCTCAAGGATTAAGGTCCATACAGTGCTTTTTGGGATTCGCCAACTTCTACCGGCCGTTTATCCCACACTTCTCTTCACTGACGGCTCCCATCTCTACCCTCACCAAGAAAGGTATGAATACCAAGGTGTGGACTCCATAGGCAGAATCTGCATTTAATAGCCTTAAGAGTGCTTTCACGCCTCAACCCTCCATCATCCCGATGTATCCCTACAGTTTTCATTGGAGGTGGACGCCTCCTTTGTTGGTGCAGGTGCACTTCTGTTCCAGAGAGGCTCCAAAGGAAAGGCAGTGGTATGTGGCTATTATTCTAGACTTTTTTTTTTTTCAGAACGCCATTACTCGATTGGGGATCGGGAGTTATTGGCCATCAAATTGACTCTGGAGGAGTGGGGACATCTACTATAGGGCGCAGCTCACCCCATCCTGGTATATACTGGCCACAAAAACCTCACCTATCTCCAGTCGGCCCAACGGCTGAACTCCCATCAAGCAAGGTGGTCGCTGTTCCTTGCTCGGTTCCAGTTTGTGCTCCATTTCTGCCCTGCCAACAAAAATGTGAGGGCCGATGCCTTGTCCAGGTCTTTTGAGACAGAGGACACCGTGGAGTCTCCGCAAAATATCATTGATCAGTCCTGCATCATCTCTGTTAATCCCCTGTAAGTTAGAGACATCCCTCCGAGGAGAACTTTTGTACGCCTGGCAGACAGGAGGAGAATCCTTCGCTGGGGACACAGCTCCAAACTGGCGGGGCACACGGGTGTCCGTAAAATCCGAGATCTGATTGCCCGTCAGTTCTGGTGGCCCACTCTTCCAAAAGACATCGTGGACTTTGTCTCGCCCTGCACAGTGTGCGCTGCTAACAAGGTTGCTCACTCCATGCCTGCTGGTCTGCTCCAGCCGCTGCCTGTGCCCAATGCCCCCTGGCAGCATTTTTTTTTAATTAATCATATTTTTAAAACTTTTTAAGGAGTTAATTATTTTCCTAATATGGCAAATTTTGAAACAGAGGTATTATGTTCAAATCATGCATAGTACCAATCTCCTCACTCTAAGGTATCTACTGACTTTTGATTTTTGCATAAATTCTGCAACTATTTGATCTCACACTATCGTCTACACCAGGGGTCTCAAACTCGGCCGGGTAGGTGGGCCACATATAGAAAAAATGGGAAGTTGACGGGCCGCATTACTTTCAAAGTTGATACAATACAAAATTATTGTTAATCAATTAGTTATTTGAACTACTACAACAATACTACATTACTATAATAATAATACTACATTACTATAATAATAATACTACATTACTATAATAATACTACATTACTATAATAATAATACTACATTACTATAATAGCGCTGGGTTTAAAATTTTAGATATTTCTCCACGTGCTTATTTCAACAATCCAGTTTTCCACTTTAAGGCTGGGTTCACACACCCTATTTACGGACGTAATTCGGGCGTTTTGACCTCGAATTACGTCCGAAAATACGGCACCAAAGCGTCGGCAAACATCTGCCCATTCATTTGAATGGGCTTTACGATGTTCTGTGCCGACGGTCATTTTTTTTACGTGCCGCTGTCAAAAGACGGCGCGTAAAAAAGACGCCCGCGTCAAAGAAGTGCCTGTCACTTCTTGAGACGTAATTAGAGCCATTTTCCATTGATACCATGGAAAAACAGCTCCAATTACGTCCGTAATGGACGCAGCGAAAAGCGCCTGCACATGCCATTACGTGTGAAACTCCGGAGCTGTTTTCTCCTGAAAACAGCTCCGTAATTTCAGCCGTAACGGATGCTGCCGTGTGAACATACCCTTAGTGTCGCTAAATGCAGTCCGACGGCTCAGTTAGCAGCGTTTGGCAGACACGTCAAGATTGGGCAGCCCCTTTTTAGATAGTGCCGCAGTGCCCTCTGTGGATGCTGCCACAGTGCCCTCTGTGAATGCTGCCACAGTTCCCTCTGTAGATGCTGCCACAATGCCCTCCGTAGATGCTGCCACAGTGCCCTCCGTAGATGCTGCCACAGTGCCCTCCGTAGATGCTGCCACTGTGCCCTCCGTAGAAGCTGCCACAGTGCCCTCCGCAGATGCTGCCACAGTGCCCTCCGCAGATGCTGCCACAGTGCCCTCCGCAGATGCTGCCACAGTGCCCTCCGTAGATGCTGCCACAGTGCCCTCCGCAGATGCTGCCACAGTGCCCTCTGCAGATGCTGCCACAATGCCCTCCGCAGATGCTGCCACAGTGATGTCAGGGGCTTGCCCAGAGCTGGAGTCCCGGAGCAGAGCCGCGTCTATCACCCTGCCTGGGATTCCAGCTCTGCTCCTGACATCACTGTCCATATATGGACAGAGATGTCAGGGGCAACCCCAGAGCTGGGGTCCCGGGCAGAGCGCTAGTGGGCTCTTCCTGGGACTCCAGCTGTGCTCCTGACATCACTGGGACTCCTGCTCTGGGGAAGCCCCTGACATCATTGTCAATGTATGGACAGCGATGTCAGAGGCTTCCCCAGAGTCCCAGAGCAGAGCCTATACTAGCGCTCTGCCCAGTCTCCGCTCTGGGGAAGACCCTGACACACTGTCCATATATGGACAGCGATGTCAGGGAATTCCACAGAGTCCCAGAGCAGAGCCGATACTAGCGCTCTGCCCGGGACTCCGCTCTGGGGAAGACCCTGACACACTGTCCATATATGGACAGCGATGTCAGGGAATTCCACAGAATTCCGGAGCAGAGCCGATACTAGCGCTCTAAACGGGATTCCGGCTCTGGGGAAGACCCTGAAACACTGTCCATATATGGACAGCGATGTCAGGGAATTCCACAGAGTCCCGGAGCAAAGCCGATACTAGCGCTCTGCCCGGGACTCCGCTCTGGGGAAGACCCTGATACACTGTCCATATATGGACAGCGAAGTCAGGGAATTCCACAGAGTCCCGGAGCAGAGCCTATACTAGCGCTCTGCACGGGACTCCGGCTCTGGGGAAGCCCCAGACAACGCTGTTCATATGTGGATAGCGATGTCAGAGAATTCCAGAGTCTCGAGCAGAGCCGATACTAGCGTCTCTGTGGCCCTCGGGCCGCAGATGACAGCCCCAGGGGCCGCATGTGGCCCGGGGGCCGCGTGCTTGAGACCCCTGGTCTACACTATTCATTGTTATTATTTATCATTTCTGAATTATATCTTTATTTTCTGTTTGTAAATTTGACTTGTAAATCAATAGACATTTGATTGTTTTCTTTATTTAATATTTAAATATTGAGCACTCAACAAGACATTGTATTCAACTTATCTTGTTCATACACATTGATACATTGTATTCACTTCAATAATTTTTTATTGTCCCTTCTAGCTGTCAATCAAGATCTGACATATTGAAAGGCGGTTAAACCGGCGCTTGCCAGCCCTAGAAGTAGCTGGAATTTCCTGGTGAAAACGCGCGTAGGGTGCATAGCTTTTATGGTCCAAAGTTAGGGTCCATCTCTCTATCCAATACATCTGTCAATTCAGTGTTCAATAACAATACCTCCTCTACTTGTGTCCTCTCGCCGCTTCTGCCCTACTCTAGCAGGGTGAGTGATAGGAACCATATCAGTACACACTGTCAGGTGATCATACATCACTGACAGACGATATTTACCCATACACCAAGAGCGTCTCAGAGTCCTCACAGCGGCTTATGGAAGTCATTTAGCCCGGGAGCTCCACTTTCTTGCTGCTGGTCACTTCCTCCGCCCACGGTAGTGTGGGCGATAGGTACTAACACAGTGCTTACTATTTGGCAACGGCATAGAGCGGTACAGAGCTAGCGCAAGTACCCTACTCCAGCTATCCTCACGGATACTAGCTGACCATACCGCTGGTATAGCTCTCATGCCATGAGCACTTAGCCTGCCATCAGAGCAACCACCAATTATGTTCCCATAATATATGAATAGGAATACAGGCATTCACAATACTTTTGAGCCAATTTCCATCTTAGGTATTTAGGACAAGGTAATATCTGGGCTTATTCATTGCCATCCCCTTGCGTTTCATATTGACATTCCTTGCAGCAGTGATGATGTGCAATGCCACACCATCATCGATCTATGATAGCAAAATTGGATACTAATTTTTCTATAAGGCAAATTGTGTCCTTCAATAGTGCAGCATTAGTGGTCATCTGCAGTTAGATTATTTTACACCCACATTGGACAATTTTAACAATTCACAATAATTGTTTGTATGTCAATTAACCTCTTTGGCCACTTTTGACCTTCCGGACAGAGCCTCATTTTTCAAATCTGACATGTTTCAATTTATGTGGTAATAACGTCGGAGTGCTTTTACCTATCCAAGCGATTCTTGTTTTCTCGTGACACATTGGACTTTATGTTACGGAAAAATTTGCTCTATACATTCAGTATTTAATTGTGAAAAACACCAATGTGGAAATTTAAGTGTATCTGCTTGTAAGACGGGCTGTTATACCACACAAAATTGTTGCTAATTAACATCCTCCATATGTCTACTTTAGAGTAGCATAGTTTTTTGAACATCCTTCTATTTTTATAGGACGTTACATGGCTTAGAACTTTAGCAGCAGCAATTTCTCAAATTTTCAAGAAAATTTCAAAAGGCTATATTTACCGGGGCCAGTTTAGTTGTGAAGTGGCTTTGAGGGCCTTATGTATTAGAAACCCTCAATAAGTCACCGCTTTTTAAAAACTTCACCCCTCAAAGTATTCAAAACAGCATTTCGAACGTTTCTTAACCCTTTAGACGTTTCACATCAATTACAGCAAAGTAGAGGTGAAATTTAAAAATTTCATATTTCTTTGCAGAAAATAATATTTAATCTATGTTTTTTTTGTAACACAGAAGATTTTACCAGAGAAATGCAACTCAATATCTATTGCTCAGATTCTGCAGTTTTTAGAAATACCCCACATGGGGCCCCAGCATGCTTATAGACTGAAGCACTGGCCTCAGAAGCAAAGGACCACCTAGAGGATTTTGGGGCCTCCTTTTTATTAGAAAATATTTTAGGCACTATGTCAGGTTTGAAGGGCTCTTGCGGTGCCAAAACAGTGGAAATCCCCCAAAAGTGACCCAATTTTGGAAACTACACCCCTTGAGGAAATTATCTAGGGGTATAGTGAGAATTTTTAACCCCGCAGGTTTTTTGCAGAAATGGTTGGAAGTAGGCCGTGAAAATGAAAATCTACATTCTTTCAAAGAAAATGTAGGTTTAGCTAATTTTTTCTAATTTCCACAAGGACTAAAGGAAAAAATGCATACATTTGTAAAGCAATTTCTGCTGAGTAAAACAATGCCCCACATGTGGTCATAAACGGCTGTTTGGACACGCGGCAGGGCTCAGAAGGGAAAGAGCGCCATTTGGCTTTTGGAGCTCAAATTTAGCAGGAATGGTTTGCGGTGGCCATATCGCATTTGCAAAGCCCCTGAGGAAACAAAACTGTGAAAATGCCCAAAGAGCATTTTGACCCCACAGGGGTTCCATAGATTTTATTAGAATTGGGCAGTGAAGATACAAAAAAAAAAATAATCCTTTTTTTCCAATAAGACATAGTTTTAGCTCAAAATTTTTCATTTTCACAACAAATAAAGGAATAAAAGAACCCCAACATTTGTAAAGCAACTTCTCTGGAGTACGGAAATACCCCATATGTGGTCATAAACTGCTGTTTGGGCACACGGCAAGGATCAGAAGGGATGGAGCGCCATTTGGCTCTTGGAGCACAGATTTTGCTGGATTGGTTTCATGACATCATGTCGCTTTTGCAAAGCCCCTAAGGAAGCAGTACAATTGAAACTCCCCAAAAGTGACTCCATTCACGAAACTACACCACTTTAAGAATTCATCTAGGGGTGTAGTGAGCATTTTGACCTCACAGGTGTTTCATAGATTTTATTAGAATTGGGCAGTGAAAATTAAAACAATCCTTTTTCTTCAATAAGACGTAGTTTTGGCTCCAAATTTTTCATTTTCTCAACAAATAAAGGAAAAAAAGAACCCCAATAATTGTAAAGCAATTTTTCCCGAGTACAGCAATACCCCATATGTGGTCATAAACTGCTGTTTGGGCACAGAGTAGGGCTCAGAAGGGAAGGAGCGCCATTTGCTTTTGGAGTACAGATTTTGCTGGATTGGTTTCTGGTCATTATGTAGCATTTGCAAAGCCCCTGAGGGAACAAAACAGTAGATCCCCCCCAGAAGTGACACCATTTTAGAAACAACACCCCTCAAGGTATTCACTTAGGGGTGTAGTGAGCATATTAACACTGCATGTGATTGGCAGAAATTGATGTTGCAGAGTGAAAATTGGATTTTTTTCCATAGATATGCCAATATGTGGTGCCCAGTTTGTGCCACCATAACAAGACCGCTTTCTTATTATTATGGTGTGTTTCCCGGTTTTAGAAACACCCTATGTGTGGCCCTAATCTTTTTCCTGGACATTCGACCAGGCTAAGGAGTGAAAGAGTACCGTGCGAAATTGAGGCCCAATTTCACAATTTACAAAGTATTGGTTCACAATTGCAGGGCGCTGATGTGAAGTAATAAAAGAAACCCCTGAGAAGTGACCCCATTTTGGAAACTGCACCCCTCAAGGCATTTATTAAGAGGTGTAGTGAGCATCTTCAACCCACAGGTCTTTTCCATGAATGATTGCACTTCTGTAGGTGCCCAGCTTGTGCCACTGGAGATACACACCCCAAAAATTGTTAAAATGGTTCTCCCGGGTATGGCGACACCATATATGTGGAAGTAAACTGCTGTTTGGGCACGCTGTAGGGTTCAGTAGGGAGGTAGCGCCATTTGACTTTTGGAGCACAGATTTTGCTTGGTAGTAGTTTTGTTTGGAGTTTTACTCGTGTTTCCGGTTATAATGTGGGGCGCATATGTACACAGGGTAGAGTACATCAGGGGCAGAGTCAGGTGGTATAATAATAGGGTAAAAAAATAATAAAATAATCCATAGATGTGTGTTACGCTGTGGAGCAATCCTTTCTGCACAGGCCGGTGTCGCGCTGATAAATGTCCTTTCTTATCGCCCTTTTGATCCAGACTCTGCACCTTTGCAGTTTGGGGAATTTTGCTGGGACGTGTTGTCCTGGTATAATACAGGCACCGTCGTTTCCAGCAGATATATTTGGGCCCTCCCCTTCCTGGTTCACTAATTTTAGGGGCCTTGATAACTCGCCACTTGAAACAGAAGAAATGTTCCCCTCGGGCCTGCACAACTGCATATTTTTTCTTTCCTGACTTATTGGAGCCTTAACTAATTTTATTTTTTCATAGACGTAGTGGCATGAGGGCTGTTTATTTGCAGGACGAGCATTAGTTTTTATTGGTAACATTTTGGGGTACATGCGACTTTTTGATCAATTGTTATCCTTTTTTTTTGGGAGGCCATGTGACAAAAAAAACAGCAATTCTAGCATACTTTTTTTAGTTCATTTTATACAGTGTTCACCATGTATCATAAATTACATGTTAACTTTATTCTGCGGATGAGTCCGATTCCGGCGATACCTAATTGATAGCACTTTTTTATGTTTTACAACTTTTTGCACAATAAAATTACTTTTGTAAAGAGAATGTATTTTTTCTGTCGCCAAGTTGTTAGAGCCATAACTTGTCGTCGACGGAGCTGCATGAGGGTTTGTTTTTAGCGAGACGAGATATAGTTTTTATAGGTACCATTTTTGGATACATGCGACTTTTTGATCACTTTTTATTTCAATTTTTGGAAGACAAAGTGACCAAAAAAACAGCAATTATGTAGGTATTTTTTATGGATTTTTTTACAGCGTTCACTGTGCGGGATAAATAACATAATATTTTTATATTTTTACGGTCGCAGCGATACCAAATATATATGGCTTTATTATTATTTTCAATAATAAATGATTTGATAAGTGAAAAATTGCGTTTTATGTTATTACTTGAAACTTTTATTGTATTTTTTACACTTTTATTTACATTTTTCTTTAGTCCTACTAGGGGACTTGAAGCTCCAACTGTTTGTTTGATGTTCAAATACATTGCACTACCTATGTAGTGCAATGTATTAGTACTGTCAGTTGTTCACTGACAGCAAGCCGATCAGGCTCCGCCTCCGGACGGGGCCTAATCGGCTTCCGTAATGGCAGACAGGAAGCCATTGTTAGGCCACGTCAGATCGCAGAAGTTACACAGCTCAAGGCCTCGCTAGTACCAGTGTGGGAGACTGTCTGGGAATCCGTGGTGCAGTTGACTTTTTATTATGTCGTTTAGAATTTGTTTCACAATCGATTAAAAATAATAATAGATGTCTAAGTGCACGGGAGAACCAGCAGGGAACACGCAAGGGAAGGGGCAGTAGCCCACGGAACGCCGCGAGGAAACGGAGCGGTGAAGAGTTGTCAGGACCAGTTGTCAGGACCAGGATGATGTGGAGTATACCCAAGTGAGCACGGAGGAGGAAGCAAGCCGGAGGCAAAGCAAAGCGGGTTAAGCAGAACAGCAGCAAGGCAGAAGCAGGCTGGAGCAAGCAGCAGTGGGGCCAGGAATCCAAAAGAATTACAAGCACTGAGGAGGAGAACACAGCAGGTAACAAAGGACAGGGGGCGGAGCTAACTCCGACTGACCAGGGCGCGATAGGCTCTCCCACTCCTTAGCCTGCCACCCTGGTTGGTGGGAGATGGTGTCAGTCGAACAGGTCTGGCCTCAGGTGTGGATTGATTAATCCCAGGAGTATACCTAGACGTAGTACCTGGCAGATCCCTAACAATATTATCTGCCCAAACAGCAGTTTATTACCACATATGGGGTATTTCCATACTCTGGAGAAGTTGTTTTACAAATCTTGGGGGCTTATTCTTCTTTATTCCTTGTGGAAATTCGTTTTTTTTCAGCGAAAATGACATCTTATTGGAAAAAAATTAGTTTTTTATTTTCACGTCCAAATTCTAACAAAATCTATGAAGCACCTTTGGGGTAAAAATGCTAGATGAATTTCTCAAGGCGTGTAGTTTCCCAAATGAAGTCACTTTTGGGAAGTTTCCATTGTACTGTTACCTTAAGGGGCTTTGCAAATGCGACATGGCACCAAGAAACCAATCCAGCAAAATCTGCACTCCAAAAGCCAAATGGCGCTTCTTCCCTTCTGAGCCCTGCCATGTGCCCAAACTGCAGTTTATGACGACATATGGGGTATTTCCATACTCTGGAGAAGTTGATTTACAAATGTTGGTGGCTTTTTCTTCTTTATTCCTTGTGGAAATAGATTTTCTTTTTAGCTAAATAACATCTTATTGGAAAATAATATGCATTTTTTATTTTGACATACAAATTCTAATAAAATCTGTGGGGTCAAAATTAGATATGAGCGAACTTATCAAAAGTTCGGTTCGGCTAGTTCGCCGAATTTCACAAAAAAGTTCGATTCGGACCGAACTAGTTCGGACCAAACCTGTCACTTCCGTGCGCCGAGCATGCTACTGTCCAGGGTGCTGATAGAGTTAATGGGCTGCACTAACTCTTTCAGCAACCTTGACAGTACATGCTCGGCGCGCGGAAAATACAATTTTAATGTAATAAAAAAATAAAAATAATACGTTTGTACTTACTTTCCTCCTGTCCGGCCTCCAGCGATGACGTTTTATCCCTTTCGCCGCTGCACAGGCTGTAGTGGCGGTCACGCACGTCAGGATGATGCTTCATACCACGTGACCGCCTCTGCAGCCAATCACAGGCTGCAGCGGCGACATGGATGAAACGTCATCACTGGAGGCCGGACAGGAGGAAAGTAAGTATGAACGTATTTTATTTTTTTTTGGCATCTATGTATGTATGTTGGCATGTATGTATGTTGTCATGTATGCATGTATGTATATATGTGCATGTATGTTTGGATGTATGTTGGCATGTATGTATATATGTGCATGTTTGTAAGTATATTTGCATGTATATACAGTGAAGGAAATAAGTATTTGATCCCTTGCTGATTTTGTAAGTTTGCCCACTGTCAAAGACATGAACAGTCTAGAATTTTTAGTCTGTATTGGTTCAGAGCGCACAAGATAGAAGGAGGTGCACGGATAGGGTCCCAACCCAACTGTATATGTAGAAATATCCGGCACACAAACAAATGTGGTTCAATTTTCCGATTTTATTAAATTTGATGCCATGGGCAATGTGCGTGCAACGTTTCGGTTCAACGACCTTCGTCAGGCACTAGATCCCACTTGGCGTATGATTCTTGAGTTATATCGCGCTGCAGTCAGTATGGCGGCTTGCTGCTTTGTTTTGGCGCTCAAAACAAAGCGGCAAGCCGCCATACTGACTGCAGCGCGATATAACTCAAGAATCATACGCCAAGTGGGATCTAGTGCCTGACGAAGGTCGTTGAACCGAAACGTTGCACGCACATTGCCCATGGCATCAAATTTAATAAAATCGGAAAATTGAACCACATTTGTTTGTGTGCCGGATATTTCTACATAGTCTAGAATTTTTAGGCTAGGTTAATTTTACCAGTGAGAGATAGATTATATAAAAAAAAAAAGCAGAAAATCACATTGTCAAAATTATATATATTTATTTTCATTGTGCACAGAGAAATAAGTATTTGATCCCTTTGGCAAACAAGACTTAATACTTGGTGGCAAAACCCTTGTTGGCAAGCACAACAGTCAGACGTTTTTTGTAGTTGATGATGAGGTTTGCACACAAGTTAGATGGAATTTTGGACCACTTCTCTTTGCAGATCATCTGTAAATCATTAAGATTTCGAGGCTGTCGCTTGGCAACTCGGATCTTCAGCTCCCTCCATAAGTTTTCGATGGGATTAAGGTCTGTGGACTGGCTAGGCCACTCCATGACCTTAATGTGCTTCTTTTTGAGCCACTCCTTTGTTGCCTTGGCTGTATGTTTCGGGTCATTGTCGTGCTGGAAGACCCAGCCACGAGCCATTTTTAATGTCCTGGTGGAGGGAAGGAGGTTGTCACTCAGGATTTGACGGTACATGGCTCCATCCATTCTCCCATTGATGCGGTGAAGTAGTCCAGTACCCTTAGCAGAGAAACACCCCCAAAACATAATGTTTCCACCTCCATGCTTGACAGTGGGGACGGTGTTCTTTGGGTCATAGGCAGCATTTCTCTTCCTCCAAACACGGCGAGTTGAGTTAATGCCAAAGAGCTCAATTTTAGTCTCATCTGACCACAGCACCTTCTCCCAATCACTCTCAGAATCATCCAGATGTTCATTTGCAAACTTCAGACGGGCCTGTTCATGTGCCTTCTTGAGCAGGGGGACCTTGTGGGCACTGCAGGATTTTAATCCATTACGGCGTAATGTGTTACCAATGGTTTTCTTGGTGACTGTGGTCCCAGCTGCCTTGAGATCATTAACAAGTTCCCCCCGTGTAGTTTTCGGCTGAGCTCTCACCTTCCTCAGGATCAAGGATACCCCACGAGGTGAGATTTTGCATGGAGCCCCAGATCGATGTCGATTGACAGTCATTTTGTATGTCTTCCATTTTCTTACTATTGCACCAACAGTTGTCTCCTTCTCACCCAGCGTCTTACTTATGGTTTTGTAGCCCATTCCAGCCTTGTGCAGGTCTATGATCTTGTCCCTGACATCCTTAGAAAGCTCTTTGGTCTTGCCCATGTTGTAGATGTTAGAGTCAGACTGATTAATTGAGTCTGTGGACAGGAGTCTTTTATAAAGGTGACCATTTAAGACAGCTGTCTTTAATGCAGGCACCAAGTTGATTTGGAGCGTGTAACTGGTCTGGAGGAGGCTGAACTCTTAGTGGTTGGTAGGGGATCAAATACTTATTTCTCTGTGCACAATGCAAATAAATATATATCATTTTGACTATGTGATTTTTTTTATTTTTTTTTATATAATCTATCTCTCACTGGTAAAATTAACCTAGCCTAAAAATTCTAGACTGTTCATGACTTTGACAGTGGGCAAACTTACAAAATCAGCAAGGGATCAAATACTTATTTCCTTCACTGTATATGTATGTATGTATGTATGTTTGCATGTGTGTATGTTTGCATGTATGTATGTTTGCATGTATGTATGTTTGCATTCATGTATGTTTGCATGTATGTATGTTGTCATGTATGTATGTATGTATGTATGTATGTATGTTGTCATGTATGTATGTATATATGTGCATGTATGTTTGCATGTATGTTGGCATGTATGTATATATGTGCATGTGTGTATGTATATTTGCATGTATATATTTTCATGTATGTATATATGTTTGCATGTATGTATGTTTGCATGAATGTATGTTTGTATGTATGTTTGCATGTATGTATGTTTGCATATAGTTACATAGTTACATAGTTACATAGTTTGTACGGTTGAAAAAAGACACATGTCCATCAAGTTCAACCAAGGGATGGGAAAGGGGAAGTGGGATGGGAAAGGGGAAGTAAAAAATTTCTACACATAGCAGTTAATATTTTTTTTTCTAGGAAATTATCTAAGCCTTTTTTAAAGCCATCTACTGTCCCTGCTGCGACCAGCTCCTGCGGTAGGCTATTCCATAGATTCACAGTTCTCACAGTAAAGAAGGCTTGTTGCCTCTGCAGGTTGAACCTTTTTTTCTCCAGACGGAGGGAGTGCCCCCTTGTTTTTTGATGGGGTTTTACATGGAACAGGATTTCACCATATTTTTTGTATGCGCCATTCATATATTTATATAAGTTAATCATGTCCCCCCTTAGTCGTCTTTTCTCAAGGCTAAATAGGTTTAGTTCTTTTAATCTTTTCTCATAACTTAGATTCTCCATGCCCCTTATTAGCTTCGTTGCTCTTCTTTGTATTTTTTCGAACTCCAGGGCATCCTTTCTATGAACTGGAGCCCAGAACTGGACTGCATATTCTAGATGAGGCCTCACTAATGCTTTGTAAAGTGGTAATATTACATCCCTGTCCCGCGAGTCCATGCCTCTTTTGATACACGACAATATTTTGCTGGCCTTTGAAGCAGCTGATTGACACTGCATGCTGAAATTTAGTTTATGATTTACAAGTACACCCAGATCCTTCTCAACAATTGACTCCCCCAGTGTAGCTCCCCCTAGGACATATGATGCTTGCAGGTTTTTCGTACCCAGATGCATAACTTTACATTTATCTACATTAAACTTCATTTGCCAAGTGGACGCCCAAACACTTAGTTTGTTTAAATCTGCCTGCAATTCACAAACTTCTTCCATAGTCTGAACTATATTGCATAGCTTGGTGTCATCTGCAAAAATAGAAATAGTGCTATTAATCCCATCCTCTATATCATTAATAAATAAGTTGAATAATAGTGGTCCCAGCACTGAACCCTGGGGTACACACTTATAACTGGGGACCATTCAGAGTAGGAATCATTGACCACAACTCTCTGGATACGGTCCTTGAGCCAATTCTCAATCCAATTACAAACTATACTTTCTAAACCTATAGTCCTTAATTTACCCATTAGATGTCTATGAGGGACAGTGTCAAATGCCTTTGCAAAGTCCAAAAACACTATATCCACAGCGGCCCCTCTGTCTAGGCTTCCGCTTACCTCTTCATAAAAACAAATCAGGTTGGTTTGACAGCTTCTGTCCTTTGTAAAACCATGCTGGCTGTCACTTATAATACTATTTATTGTCACATAATTCTGTATATAGTCCCTCAATAGCCCCTCAAACATTTTCCCCACAATTGATGTTAAGCTTACTGGTCTATAATTACCCGGCGAAGACCTAGAGCCCTTTTTGAAAATAGGCACCACATTTGCCCTGCGCCAGTCCCTTGGCACTATACCACTCATGAGAGACTCTCTAAATATTATGAAGAGGGGGACAGAAATAACTGAACTAAGCTCTTTAAGAACTCTAGGGTGTAACCCATCTGGTCCCGGGGCCTTGTGTACATTTATTTTATTTCATTTAGCTTGGACCATATCTACATTCATCCAATTCAATATATCAACTGATATATTAACAGCACTGGCAGCGGCTACATCAGCTGCTCCTTCTTCTGTTGTATATACAGAGCGGAAGAACCCATTTAGTAACTCTGCCTTCTCTTGATCCCCTGTGACCAACTCCCCATTACCACTATCTAAGGGTCCTACATGTTCAGACCTGGGCTTTTTTGCATTTATATGCTTGAAGAATTTTTTAGGATTTGTTTTACTGTCCTTGGCCACCTGCCTTTCATTTTGTATTTTTGCTGATTTTATTATCTTTTTACAGATTTTATTAAACTCTTTATATTTTACAAAGGCTGCAGATGTACCCTCAGATTTGTATTTTTTAAATGCCCTTTTTTTGTCATGCATTGCCCTTTTTACAGAAGGTGTAAGCCATGTGGGGTTTCATTTTAGTCGTTTATACTTGTTACCTGTAGGAATACATTTTGCACTATAATAACTCAAAGTAGATTTGAAAATCTCCCATTTATCATTTGTCCCATTATTTGACATTAGTTCTTCCCAGTCCATATCCTGAATTGCAGCCCTCATCCTGGGGAAATTGGCTTTCTTAAAATTAAATGTTTTTGCCCTCCCAGCCTGCGTTTGTTTTTTACAGTATAGGTAAAATATAACTATATTATGATCACTGTTACCAAGGTTTTCACGAACATTGACATTCCCAACAAGCTCTGCATTATTAGAAATGACCAGATCCAACAGAGCTTCACCTCTAGTCGGGTCTTCCACAAACTGGCACATAAAATTTTCCTGCAACAGGTTGAGGAAATGTCTCCCCTTTGCAGTTGAAGCCGAACCATGACACCAATTAATATCCCGATAATTAAAATCTCCCATTATCACAACAGTACCCGCCTGTGCAGCCCGCTCCATTTGTTTATATATTTGACCTTCTATCTCTTCAGTTATATTGGGGGGTCTATAGATTACACCAAAAGTAATTTTTCCAGTGTTTACTTCCCTTTGTAATTCCACCCACAAGGTTTCAACCTCCTCACAGTCTTCACCCTCTAATGTCTCATTTACACTCACCTTCATATCGCTTCTCACATACAGACATACACCACCACCTTTCCTATTTGCCCTGTCTTTCCGAAACAGTGTAAAACCCTGTAGATTTACAGCCCAGTCATGTGAAGAGTCCAGCCATGTTTCAGCAACACCAACTATATCTATATCTTCTTCCAGTATTAAGGCCTCCAGCTCCCCCATTTTGCTTGCTAGACTTCTGGCATTTGTGAACATACACTTTAAAGAGGCTCTGTCACCAGATTTTGCAACCCCTATCTGCTATTGCAGCAGATAGGCGCTGCAATGTAGATTACAGTAACGTTTTTATTTTTAAAAAACAAGCATTTTTGGCCAAGTTATGACCATTTTTGTAGTTATGCAAATGAGGCTTGCAAAAGTCCAAGTGGGTGTTTTTAAAAGTAAAAGTCCAAGTGGGCGTGTATTATGTGCGTACATCGGGCCGTTTTTAATACTTTTACTAGCTGGGCGTTCTTATGAGAAGTATCATCCACTTCTCTTCAGAACGCCCAGCTTCTGGCAGTGCAGACACAGCGTGTTCTCGAGAGATCACGCTGTGACGTCACTTCCCCAGGTCCTGCATTGTGTCAGACAAGCGAGGACACATCGGCACCAGAGGCTACAGATGATTCTGCAGCAGCATCAGCAGGTAAGTAGCTAAATCGACTTACCTGCTAACGCTGATGCTGCTGCAGAATCAACTGAAGCCTCTGGTGCCGATGTGTCCTCGCTCGTCTGACACGATGCAGGACCTGTGAGTGACGTCACAGATCTGCACTGCCAGAAGCTGGGCGTTCTGAAGAGAAGTGGATGATACTTCTCATCAGAGCGCCCAGCTAGTAAAAGTATTAAAAACGCCCCGATGTACGCACATAATACACGCCCACTTGGACTTTTACTTTTAAACACACCCACTTGGACTTTTGCAAGCCTCATTTGCATAACTACAAAAATGGTCATAACTTGGCCAAAAATGCTCGTTTTTTAAAAATAAAAACGTTACTGTAATCTACATTGCAGCGCCTATCTGCTGCAATAGCAGATAGGGGTTGCAAAATCTGGTAACAGAGCCTCTTTAACTTGCCTTTAAATGTTTCACTTTCAGTATCAGAAATGTGATTATTTGACATTTGGGCCTTTTTATTTTCACTGCTGTTTTGTAACGAAAGGATCTCCTTATCTTGTTGCCTAGTCCTCTCCCCACCGTCTATTTCTCCCCCCACCAATATAGTCTGACCCCTCTCTAACCTAACTACCCCTTTATTTCCTACATTGGCCTCCCTCCTCAGCCCTAGTTTAAATACTCTGCCACCCCAGCTAGAATTCTCTCCCCCAGCACAGCGGACCCCCTTCCATTTAGGTGCAAATCATCTGCAGAATACAGTTTGTACCCCAATGATGCATGAATGTATGTTTGCATGTATGTATGTATGTATGTATGTTTGCATGCATGTATGTATGTATGTATGTATGTATGTATGTATGTTGTCATGTATGTATGTATGTATGTATGTATGTATGTATGTATGTTGTCATGTATGTATGTATGTATGTATGTATGTATATATGTGCATGTATGTTTGCATGCATGTTGGCATGTATGTATATATGTGCATGTTTGTATGTATATTTGCATATATATATATATATATATGTATGTATGTTTGCGTGTGTGTGTATGTTTGCATGTATGTAGGTTTGCATGTATGTATGTATGTTTGCATTTATGTATGTTTGTATGTATGTTGTCATATATGTATGTATGTATGTATGGATGTATGTTGTCATGAATGCATGTATGTATATATGTGCATGTATGTTTGCATGTATGTTGGCATGTATGTATATATGTGCATGTGTGTATGTATATTTGCATGTATATATTTGCATGTATGTATGTATGTTTGCATGTATGTATGTTTGCATGAATGTATGTTTGTATGTATGTTTGCATGTATGTATGTTTGCATGTATGTATGTATGCATGTATCTTGTCATGTATGTATGTATGTATGTATGTATGTATGTATGTTGTTATGTATGTATTTATGTATGTATGTATGTATGTATATATGTGCATGTATGTTGGCATGTATGTATATATGTGCATGTGTGTATGTATATTTGCATGTATATATTTGCATGTAAGTATGTATGCTTGCATGTGTGTATGTTTGCATGTATGTATGTTTGCATGTTTGTATGTATGTTTGCATGTATGTATGCATGTATGTATGTTTGCATGTATGTATGTTTGCATGTATGTATGTTTGCATGTATGTATGTATGTATGTTGTCATGTATGTATGTATATATGTGCATGTATGTATGTTTGCATATTTTTATTTTTGCATGTATGTTTGCATGTATGTTTATATATATATGTGCATGTATGTAATTATGTTTGCATGTATTTATGTTTGCATGTATATTTGTGCATGCTTGTATATATGCATGTATGTATCTTTGTATGTTTGTTTGTATGTATGTTTTCATGTGTGTGTGTATGCATGTATGTATGTATGTATGATAGTTTGCATGTATCTTTGTATGTATGTGTGTATGTTTGCATGTATGTATATTTGCATGTATATATGTGCATGCTTATATGTATGTATGTATGTTTGTATATATGCATGTATGTATGTATGTTTGCATGTATGTTTGTTTGTATATATGTCTGTATGGCCATGTATGATACTGTCTGCTGGCGCCCTGTATCTAAGTCAACTTCGCGGCAGGCTTCTATACATGGTATAACCGTCAGTATCACACATTAAGCTGAATCTAA
Organism: Rhinoderma darwinii; assembly: GCF_050947455.1. Lineage (NCBI taxonomy): Eukaryota > Metazoa > Chordata > Amphibia > Anura > Rhinodermatidae > Rhinoderma > Rhinoderma darwinii. Next base: position 306,716,318 of record NC_134688.1, read on the forward strand.
GCCTGACAGGTTTGGTGTTTGGACTACGTCGTTTTCGAAGACTACTTAGATGACGTTTTTTTTTTCTACAATAAAATGGTTAATGAGGGTTGTGTTGGGGGTGCTTTATTTCAATAAAATATTTTATCTATATCTTTGTCTTTTTCTTTTCAAATTTTATTACTACCACTTTAGTAATGGCCGCTGTCTGAGTGACAACATCCATTACTAAGGCGAGGCTTAGTGTTAGCCGGTGCAGAGGCTAACACTAACCACCATTATTACCCCGGTACCCACCACAACCAGGGGTGCCGGGAAGAGCCAGGTACGATCCAGTACCCGACCATCTGCTGTGATGGTCTGGCTCTGAGGCGGCCGCAGGCTGGTATTATGAGTCTGGGAAGGGCCAAAAACAGTGGACCTTCCCACCCTTGTAATGCTAGGCTGCTGCTTCTGTGTTGTATCTGGCTGGTTATAAAAGTGGGGGGGACCCCACGTCATTTTTTAAAAAAAATTTTTTTTTTTTTAAAGACATGGGGTTCCACCCAATTTATCATAACCAGCCACATACAACACAGTGTTATTAGCCTGGGAATGGACAAAACCTGTGGCCCTTCCCACCCATGTAATGCCAGACTGCTGCGGCCTTGTATATGGCTGGTTATTAAAAATGTGGGGGACCCATCTAATGTTAAATTTGTTAAATTAAAAAAAAAAAACGACGTGGGGCTCCCCCCCATTTTTATAACCGGCCCGATACAACACAGCAGCAGCAGCCTAGCATTATAAGGGTGGGAAGGACCACTGTTTTTGGCCCTTCCCAGCCTCATAATACCAGCCTACGGCCGCCCCAGTACCCGACCATCACAACAGATGGTCGGGTACTGGATCGTACCAAGCTCTTCCCGGCACCCCTGGTGGTGGTGGGTACCGGGGTAATAATAGGTGGTTAGTGCTAGCCTCTGCACCGGCTAACACTAAGTACCGCCTTAATAATGGACGCTGTCAATCAGCCAACTGCCATTATCTAGGCACTAATAAAGTTTAAAAAAAACACAAAGACAATTCTTTTTTATTGAAATAAGAAATCCCCAACAAAACCCTCGTTAACCATTTTATTAAAATTTGAAAAAACGTAGATCTACGCAGTAGTCCAACGAATCGAAGATGTAGTCCAATCGGTACATCAAAATCTGCAACAACATAAAAAAAACAGTTATCAATGTGAACAATACCAATACTTCTACTCACCTACACACATATATACACGCACACACAAACAAACAACCATACACAAACATACACATATATACACAAACACAACAAGATACACACACACACACACACACACACACACACACACACACACATAAACAGACAAACACACACACATATACACAAACTCACACATATACAAACAAAAACACACATATCCAAACACACACATATACACAAACACACTCATATACACAAACACACACACATATACGCAAACACATATACACAGTTATACACAAACACAACAAGATATACACAAACACACACACATATACACGAACTAACACATATACACAAACACATATACAAACAAAAACACACATACCCAAACACACACATATACACAAACACACACATATACACAAATACACACATATACACAAACACATATACACAAACACACCCATATATACACAAACAAACACACATAAACACACACCCATATACACACATATACACAAACACACACATATACAAAAACACACACACACAAACATCTACACACAAACATATACACAAATACACCCATATATACACACACATATACACAAACATATACACAAACACATATACACAAACACACCCATATATACACAAACACACATAAAAACACACACACATATACACAAACACACATATAAAAACAAAAACAGACAAAGACACATACCCAATCACACATATATACACAAACACACACATACACAAACACACACACTGTTTCTTTTAAATGCTGCTGGGGAACCCGCTCGATCCACTATATAAGGCTGCGCTACAGTGCAGCATTTAAAAGAAACAGGATCCTGACCTGTCCATAGAGTTTAAGGCAGCACAGAGTATTTCAGGAGATGAGCATGCAGATTCAGTGCTGCTGTGAACTCTGCTCTTACCATTACGTAGCTCTCAGTCTGTTACCTCTCCTCCACTCCTGTCCTCAAGAACACCTTCACATGATTGGCAAGTCACCACGTAATGGTAAGAGCAGAGTTCAAAGCAGCACAGAGTATTTCAGGAGATGAGCGTGCGGATCTTGTGCGGGGTGGTGACTTGCCAATCATGTGAAGGTGTTATTGAGGACAGGAGTGGAGGAGAGGTAACAGACTGAGCTACGTAATGGTAAGAGCAGAGTTCACAGCAGCACAGAGTATTTCATTAGAGGAGCGTGCAGATTCTATGCTGCTGTGAACTCTGCTCTTACCATTACGTAGCTCTCAGTCTGTTACCTCTCCTCCACTCCTGTCCTCAATAACACCTTCACATGATTGGCAAGTCACCACGTAATGGTAAGACCAGAGTTCACAGCAGCACAGAGTATTTCAGGAGATGAGCATGCGGATCTTGTGCGGGGTGGTGACTTGCCAATCATGTGAAGGTGTTATTGAGGACAGGAGTGGAGGAGAGGTAACAGACTGAGCTACGTAATGGTAAGAGCAGAGTTCACAGCAGCACTGAATCTGCACGCTCCTCTCCTGAAATACTCTGTGCTGCTGTGAACTCTGTTCTTACCATTACGTAGCTCAGTCTGTTACCTCTCCTCCACTCCTGTCCTCAATAACACCTTCACATGATTGGCAAGTCACCACGTAATGGTAAGACCAGAGTTCACAGCAGCACAGAGTATTTCAGGAGATGAGCATGCGGATCTTGTGCGGGGTGGTGACTTGCCAATCATGTGAAGGTGTTATTGAGGACAGGAGTGGAGGAGAGGTAACAGACTGAGCTACGTAATGGTAAGAGCAGAGTTCACAACAGCACTGAATCTGCACGCTCATCTCCTGAAATACTCTGTCCTGCCTTAAACTCTGTGGACAGGTCAGGATCCTGTTTCTTTTAAATGCTGCACTGTAGCGCAGCCTTATATAGTGGATCGAGCGGGTTCCCTAGCAGCATTTAAAAGAAACAGGATCCTGACCTGTGCACAAAGTTTAAGGCAGCACAGAGTATTTCAGGAGATGAGCACGGCCGTCCACGGGCAGCAATTCATTTTTCCGAGCCGTGCTCCCATTATGCACACGACCGTAAAAACACCCGTTATTGCGGGTCGTAATTACGACCCGCAATAACGGGCTCATAGACTTCTGTTACCCACGGGTACCTTCCCGTTTTCTCTCGGGAAGGTGCCCGTTCCATTAAAAAAAATAGAACATGTTCTATTTTTCTATTTTACGGGCCGTGCTGCTATAATTATAATGACAGCACGGTTCGCAAAAGCGGCCGGCTGCCCGTGGCCGGCCGTGCCAGGCCGTGCTCGTAATTACGAGTTGTAATTACGAGCACGGCCTGTAAAATGAAAAAATAGAACATGTTCTATGTTTTTAACGGCACGGGCACCTTCCCGTGAGAAAACGGGAAGGTACCCGTGGCTAACAGAAGTCTATGGGCCCGCTATTTCGGGTCGTAATTACAACCCGTAATAACGGGTGTTTTTACGGTCGTGTGCATGAGGCCCCGTAATGACGGGTGGCTACATGTGTGCACCCGTCATTACGACAGCGTTGCTAGGCGACGTCAGTAAATAGTCACTGTCCAGGGTGCTGAAAGAGTTAACTGATCGGCAGTATATGTTTCAGCACCCTGGACAGTGACTACCGATCACAATATAGAGTAACCTGTAAAAAAAAAGACGTTCAAACTTATCGGGAACTCCCTGCTTCCTCCAGTCCGTTGCCTTGGTGACGCGTCCCTCTCGACATCCGGCACGACATTCCTTGATGACGATGCAGCCCATGTGAGCGCTGCAGCCAATCACAGGATGCCGCGTCAGAAAAGAAGGTCGGACTGGAGGAAGAAGAGGGACTCGTCCCCAAGACAACGACCAGGTACGTATGAAATGCTTTTTATTTTATTTTTGATTGATAGAGACAAGTGGCTGCCGATTTGTATAATATTTTTGACCGGGTTCGGTCAAAACGGGTTCGGCCGAACCCGGTGAAGTTCGGATTCGCTGCGTACCAAACTTTTCCGGAAGTTCGGACCGAAACCGGGTTCGGTTGTCCCGGTTCGCTCATCTCTAGTCAAAATGCTCACTATATGCCAAGATGAATTCCTTGTTAGGTTTAGGTTCCAAAATGGGGAATTTTTTTGGGGTGTTTCCTTTGTTTTGGCATCGCACCTCTTCAAACCTGACATGGTGCCTAAAATATAATCTAATAATAAGAAGGCCCCAAGATCCTCTAGGCACTACATTGCTTCCAGGCCTGTGCTTCAGTAAATTAGCACACTAAAAACTGCAGAATCTGGGCAATAAATATTAAGTTGTGTTTATCTCGTAAAACCTTCCGTGTTACAGAGAATAAAGGATTAAAAATTTATTTCTGCAAAAAAAACTGAAATTTGTAAATTTCACCCCTACGTTGCTCTAATTCTTGTGAAAGGTCTGTAGAGTTAAGAAAATCTCTAAATGCTGTTTTGAATACTTTGAGGGGTACTGTTTTTAAAATGGAGTGCTTTATGGGGGGTTGTATTGTATGGGCCCCTCAAAGCCACTTCAGAACTGAACTGGTCCCTGTAAAAACAGCCTTTTGAAATTTGTGTGAGAATGTCTGCTAAGTTCTAAGCCTTGTAACGTCCTAGAAAAATAAAAGGATGTTCAAAAAACTATGCCAATCTAAAATAGAGATATGGGAAATGTTAATTAGTAACTATTTTGTGTGGTATAACCATATGAATTACAAACAGATACATAGAAATTTGTAAAAATGCTAATTTTTCGCAAAATTTTAGTGTTTTTCACAAATAAATACTGAATGTATCAACCAAGATTTACCAGTAACAAAGTCCAATGTGTCACGAGAGAAGAATCTTACAATCGCTTGGATAGGTAAAAGCATACAAACATTTGCTAAAATAGACATGTTTGGAGGATTGACATGTCCTCATTAAATCCAGTAACTCACAGGTGACGTCTTCGCTGATTGTAGACGTTCTCTTTCCTTTTCTTCCCCTTCCAGCCAAGATTGTTATGACGACTTGCCATAATAAATGCAGAGTCTGCTGCCCAGACTATTTTGGCCGATTGCTTCTGCAGCAATTCCTAGCATTTTAAGTAACAAGAATAAACTCAGACCCCAGACCAAACACCAAAATTAATTCATACCCCAGACCAGACCCCTATATAAATTCAGAATTTAAACAGGACTCCTATATAAATTAAGATTCCAAACCTTACCGCTTTTATAATCCAATTACTAACAAGACCCCTTAATTTTAATGGGACAGGGGTGCAATACCGTGCACAGCCACTAAAAATGTAACAGCACGTGCTAATACGAACGAGAAGGTAAACCATGAAAACAATGAAGAGGCTGCAGCTCTCATACAAGGGTTGCAGACCATTCAAATAGCTGATCGGCGAGGGTGACAAGAGTCGAACCCACCCCGCTCTAATATTGACAGCCTATCCTAAGTACAGGCCATCAGTTTTAAAAACCGAGATTACCCCTTTGAATAATAAAATTCCTGCTTTCTGCAGCTGTCACTGTGTACGGTTTGCTGTATATAAATTTATATAACTTCCACTTAGTGCAATGCAACATGCAGTAAATCCATATACAGAAAGCTGCCCTAGTTGTACCTGCAGGCACCCAGCATTTTATTATTTCAATAAAGCTGTGTAAAGGGAAGCAGGGAATGAACTCTCTATCAGAAAAACGAAGCTTGGCTTAGAAAGATAATTGGTGCATTTCTGGGATCACATATAACTCTGCTAACTTGAGAAATATAGAAACATTTATGCCTGATAACCATTATTATGACAAATTATTCACTTAATTAATGACTAATAAAAGAAACACCTTGAACCTTCTACATGCTGTGGATTTCTCAGGTATTAATGGGTTTCATACATACTGTAGTTATATGAGGTTCACTGGCAACCATTGGATGATGAGGACATGAGACATTTGTAAATCACTTAAGCATTTCTTGATGTCGCTCCCTGTCTTTACAGTTTACCTAACGGGCCAGCAATGGTTTTAGGAGTGATCCGGATAAAGGAACCAGGCAGGAATTCTTTGGTCCTCTTGACTTCAAATGCTGCAGAGAATGTGGTATCCATAAAAATATCATGCAGCCATTTTTCATGAATACATCTGGGTGTTGGTCTTCTACCCCCTCTTGGGAGGCCTATGATCTATATACTATTCCAACTTAGTTGGTTCCCGAAGTTATTCGCCTTCTGGTGCCACAGATCTACTTTTTAGAACAGGAGAGCAACTGGCAGAGATTATGTGCAGTTATCTCTGAGCTATTTATGCTGAATACGTTCACATCAGGTCTGACCGTCTCCCTTCAGGATGAATAGATCAATTCTTACCACCTCTTTATTCCCTCGAGAGCTGAGCACAGGAGATGCAGCATGTAGGATGTTCTTACTGGTGCAGAGCCCCAGCACCTTATGAGGGTCTTCAGGTTTTTAGTCATATTTATTACAAAGATTATGTATTTTAATATAATATTAATTGTTTCCTCAATGTCACACAGACAGAAATTATTATCTATCAGATGTTCAGCAGCTGCAGATCCGTCCAGATTGTAATAACTAGACACACACTAAACCAACTGTGAGAGATGAACATTACAAGTTCCATGCACCAAGACTGATCCATATCTCCGACTTTTACAATTTATTATGGGTGTTAATTCTATCCCTGATCTCCTTTCTTGGCAGTACTGGGTAAGAGTCTGTCCACGGAAACATTATGAATATAGAAACTACATTCAAAATATAAATAACAATCAAACATTAAAAATATTGTTAAAGCCATACTGAAATATGCAAATTATGTGTGTGGTCATAAAAGCAGCTCACGCCGGGTATATCTATTGTGATGTCACTACTATTAATGATGGTAAATCTATACTTGAAATATGCAAATTATGGGTGAGGTCATAAAAGCATCTATTGTGATGTCATAGAGCTTGGGTATATGCAATGATGCTGGTCACAGAGCTGCCACTCAGTTGGATGTGACCGGTAAGTTCTCTATCATTTCTCTATCTGTACCTGACTCTGATCGATCCATTATATTAGGAACATTGAATCCATGCCTTCAAGATATGGTTTAATAGTGGTTGTAATATCTTTTTTTGTTTCATTATACAATTGAATTGCTTAAATATCATAGAAAGAACACAGGCTGTAAGAAATGGCAGCCTACATTCAGCCGATAATAGATTTGCAGGGTAACAGCACATATTTTTGGTTCCCTGCAGCCCTGAGAACTTATTTTGTCTCTCGATTGTAAAGGAGAAATTACAGTATGGTCATATTAGGGGACTGTTATGTAGTAAGTCCTTATATTAGTGTAAATTCCCTAAAAATAATTCCATAAATTAACACATTAACACAATGTAATAAAATTCAGAATTTTGATCAAGTAATATAAAAAAAATATGTAAAAGCCATTGCAAATGCCATATTAAGATCTGTAAGTTATAACGAGTGTAGTTAGGTAATCCACCTACACTATATGGCCAATAGTATTTGGACACCTCTCCTAATTATTGAGCCAAGAATCAGCTGGATGGGTGTAAAACACGTCGCCGTTGAATTTTGGAGCATGGGAAACATGTTCTGTTGAGTAATAAATAACGGTTCACTATCTGGCCATCTAATGGACGAATTTGCGTTTTGTGGCTGCCCGGAGAATGCTACCTACTGGACTGTACAGTGCCTATTATAAAATGGAGTGAAGTTTGTATAATGGTCTGGATTGTTTGTAAGGGGTTGGATTAAATCCCCATTTTTCCAGTAGGGGTTAATAAGACTATTTAAACAATTGTATGCTTCCAACTTTGTGGTAATAGTTTGGGTAAGACCCTTTCCTGTCCTAGTATGACTGTGCCCCTGTGCACAAAGAGGGTCCCTAAAGACATGGTTTGACAAGTTCGATGTGGAGGAACTTGCGTATCTGCATAGAACCTGGACCTAATTCCCAACAAAACCTTTGGAGTGAATTGGAAAGGCAATTGCGAGCCAGACCTTTTTGCCCAACATCAGTGTCTCAACCATTGGTGTCCACATACTTTTGGCCATATACTGTAGTGTACCGAGTATATATCTATTGTGATGTCACCGAGCTTAGGTATAAAGTATAGTGCTGGCCAGAGGGCTGTCATTTATCAGGTGGATGTGACCGGTACGGTAAGTACTTTATCATTGCTACGTCTCTAGAACAGTCTCATCTATCAGTCTCTTTATGAATATTGGATTCTTACATGTAATTCTAGTGTTTGTCGTCTTATTTGTGTTTTTTATTTGGCATACTTATACACTAGGAAATTGCTTAAATAGCAATATTGTGGCCTGTCACATCTGCTCATTAGACAGAATGCAGATTGCAGACAGAAATTGGTGTCTGTATTCTGCTGGTAGATTCATAAAGCAACCACAAAGCAAAGAATGTGAATCTCTGGGAACTTATTATCACACCCTCCAGTTTATAACACCAGTAATTCTCATAATAAATGTTTATAAGGGAATTCATATTTATGAAGTTTAGGTTTTCTGTCTGTAGACTATACTATTTACATATCAGGTCAATCCTGAATATTAGCTGGTATGGCTATGCAACCAACCTACATCAGGTGCTGCAATTGTGATGTCTTGAGATGAGTCTAGATAGCCGTGTTTCTTACTGCGTCTATGGTAGTATTGGTTTTATTACAAGATTTAAACTATTTGATGTTTGAATCATGTACATAAATAAATGATTATAAGGAGTATTGCTTTTTTAAAAAAATTTTTTAGTAATAAAATATTAGTAAGTCCAGGAATAAACAGCCTAATAGCATTTGTCAGACTAAATTTGAGAAGGATAGTGCTAATCCCCTGGAAACGTGTCCTTATTAACAATTGAAATTAATAATTATGTATATAATCATAATAATAATAATAATAATAACAATAAGAAAGATAACAATAAAAAGTATTTATTACTAACTCCAATTACTTAGGTTCTAAATTCTGGTTATCAATTAATATTTAAAAAAAATTCAACCCTTTAAAATGCCATATGGTCAATTTAACAACCAATACATTGTTTCAGCTTCCAAACCTAATGCAATGTTATCAACAGGGGCTCCCAGGTCATGTGATCCTCTGACACTTATGATTGACAATATTCTGTTATAGGAATACCCTATTTAATAACTAATTTTTCCAGCTAGTTTCATCACAAGTAACGACTCCCTTATAGTTTTCTGGTCTTTCTAGGTCTTGCTGTTGGATTGACACTGTGTTACTTACTGTGTTGCTTATACGGTTAGCGATTTGTCCTATTTTCGGAGAACTAGAGGCGATTAGTCAAATTCTATCTTGACTGTCTCCTGGTTTTCTACCAAGGACATTGGTGCAGTTTTGCACCCGGGCATTAAACAACCATGCCCTTTTGGAAAAAATCGAAGAAATATCATGTCTCCCAAATTCCTGATAAAGGAAATCTGATGGGAGACATACCAACTATGGAGGAGCCTAACATATCGCTCCAGAAGTTTTCTGTCATCAAAGATATGGCAGATGAAAAATCCAGCGATCTTAGTCACAGCAAATATTGTGACATTACGTCAAAGAACACCAAGAAGAGCGCATTCAGCCTGCTGACCCGCCTGCGCTCCAAAAATATCCGTAAAAGGTATGTAACTAATAATTCTCATACATTGCTCAGATATCCAGAGCTGTGGTATAACAGTCACTAGATCTTTAATTCTCCCCATATCTTCACAGAAACTTTGGCAGCAGCGCTGTGATCGGCGCTAGAGAACTGGATCGCTATTTCCCAGATAGACGGTTGAGACTATATGTTGCCACCTGGAATATGGAGGGAAAGGTGAGAAGTAATGTACAATATTTATTGTGACCCATCAGTGTGCCCGAGCTCAAGTTGGATGAAATGGGCCAGTAACCATGTCTCTTTAGTTTGTAGTTGAATATTACATAGACAGGTTATATTCTACCCTATGTCAGTTGAGTTGGCGCTCTTTGTATACAATATTAATGTTTGTATATTTTGAACAGGATTACCCGCAAAATGTGGAGGATCTGCTGTTACCATCAGATGATACGAAAGACATTTATGTTATTGGCGTTCAGGAAGGATGTCCAAACAGGTAAGTCTTCTCAGGTTGTCTTACACCAGCCTATGACTGCAGATGGACAGCAGGGCGGCTGATACAAATTCTCTCTCAATGCTCTACTTATTGTATTATCACTCCTTAATTTTCAAAATTCAACACCAGAGGTTATTATATGGAGTGTTGATACAGATGAGTTGAGTATCTTAATCTTGTGTCATTTATTAATATGTAAATCTGAAATTGTGTCTTCTTGTAGACGGGAATGGGAGATAAAATTACAGGAGACGCTTGGACCACACTATGTATTATATCACTCCTCCGGGCTCGGAGTCCTGTATCTCACCATCTTTGTTCGACGGGAACTAATCTGGTTCTGCTCAGGTAAGAGTCACATTCCTACGTCTACATAAGAAGTCTTGAATGTAGTCATTAGCTGGAACATCTTATTTAGTTATTAGAATTAGATGCCTAAGAGCTTGGCTCTCAGATTCTTGACTTCTGAGTATTGGAGATCTAAAAGTTCACACCACAGTTACAAAGCATGAAATTATGTTCTAGTAATATTTCCATAGTTTAATTGGAAATAATTTCTATTCCATTGTTGCATGTAGTACTCTTAACCACTGACCCGTCTTTTTGTGTTTCATTTCTTATACAGAGGTAGAGCACACCCATGTAACAACCAGGCTATTCCACCATGTGAAAACTAAAGGAGCCTTGGGTGTTGCCTTCACCGTCTTTGGAACATCTTTCCTTTTTATTAATTCACATCTGAGATGTAAGTATTTACAATATTAACATATGACCATGTACAGTTTTACTTTGCATAAAATTGCTGCTATTTGATAATTAACTGAAATATATGGGATGATATGAAGAGATCTGTACTAATAATGTTTTGGTAAAAATAAAAGGTTTGTTCCTGTTTGATCAAACTTTTTCTAATCTATCAATCTCATTCTATGTTGTGAGTGGCCAGTAATACAGATACACGTAGGTACAATTAGTGCAGGAGGGGGTGGCAGCGGCTGGTTTCAGTTGCGCCGCCTCCCCCTCAGAGAGGCAGCAGGGCGGACGGTGCGGCCGTATAATCCCTCACACCCACCCCTCCTCTCCATTAGCGGCGGTGGCGCGCTGCAATGTGTTTTTTTGAAAATAATATGTGATTCGGACCGCCCATATGATCATCCGCCACTGCTAATATGTATTTTTTTGTTGGCAGTTGGGGCAGTCAGCAAGAGGATCCAGGACTATAAAACCATCACTGAGGGTCTCCGTCTGCCTCAAATTATTCCGGAAAGAATCAACTCCAATGCCTGTGAGTATTACTTATGTGGTTGAACCTATGGATCCTTTTATCTCTCTATTTGTCTCCGTTGAGTCTAATGCAGTCATGTGCTATAATTTTTTTATTTATTTTTCATTCTACAGTGGACGTCACCAGCCGCTTTGATCGGGTGTTTTGGTTTGGAGACCTCAATTTTCAGCTTAAAGAGGACAGAAAAAATGTGGAATCTCTTCTGCAGAAGATCGAAGGAAAAGATATGTCCAGTCTCCTCAAACACGACCATCTGAATGAAGCCAAGAACAATGGTATATTTACTAGTAGACAGATCTCTATCACTCCTCAACCTTCATTAAAGGGGTTCTCCACCTTCTGACAACTGATGACCTATCCACCGGATAGGTCATCAGTATATCATCGGTGCGGGTCCGACACCTGGACGCTGCACCGTTAAGCTGCTCCAGTGGCCTGCGGGCACCGGATGCTATGGCACACAATGCTATGTACGGAGCCGGAAGCAGTTGGCTCCTTACATAGCATAGCTGCCATGATGCATAACTGCAGGTCTGCCTCCTATTCACTTGAATAGGAGCAGAGTTGCAGTACTGCAGCTCGGCTGCAATTCCGTGGCCGGCGCCAACTGCATCCGGCATGTACGTTCGGTGCTCAAAGGCACCGGACCAGCTGATTAGTGCAGGGTCCGGGTGTCGGACCACCACAGATCATGTACTGATGACCTATCTGGTGAGTATGTCATCAGTTGTCAGAAGTTGGAAAACCCCTTTAATACCACAACCACTTCCACAGATTAATACAAATCACTGAAATGATGGTTGATATGTTCCCCAAATTCTTATATAGTGCTAAAATTATCAATTGCTCCTTTTTTTTTTTAATACTGACAACTTTTTTTTCTTTCAACTTAAGGGTCCATATTTCTAGGGTTCAAGGAGCACACCATTGATTTCCCTCCTACATATAAGTTTGACATTGGCACAGACACCTATGATACATCAGCAAAGCAGAGAATTCCATCATATACGGTAAGATATCTTATTTCCTGGTCTACAGAGCTTGAGAGACAATAGAATCCATGGGCCAGAGCACCCATTATATAATGAATCCCCTCCCCCAATGTAATGAATTGTTATTATTATAGCTGGAAGAGTAATTTCTTATGAACAAAGCTTTCACTTAATTTTACTTTTATGTAGTGAGTTTGTCATCACAGTTTCCCAGTGTAATATGTCGTTGCCCAGCATGGGTCAAGGATACTTATTTAATGAAATCTGTGTGACCAAGTCAAACCTAAAATGCAATAAAGTCTCAATATTCTGCAATATAAATAAAGTAGGCCCAACATTTAGGTCTGTGTTGTTTTGCAGTTTAATAATATATTATAATATGATTTCACTAATGATATTTGTTATTTTCATGACCTCTACAGGACAGGGTGTTGTTTAAAAGCCAATGTGAGGGAGATGTGCGAGTCCTGAGATACGACTCTTGCCCTGTTTTAAAGACCTCAGACCACCGACCTGTTTTTGGCATCTTTGAAGTAAAGATCGGGCCTGGTTCAGATGAGTAAGTCATGTTTTCCTCCATGTTGTTGGTATGATATTTTCAGTAGCCGTCATTACTACATGGTCCTATACCTCACATGTGCACTATACACAGTACTTTATTATTTATTTATTTATTATTATTACACATTTACTTCCATGCCCAACACACCACTCCCCTCAAGGTTAGTGGGAGTGGCTATCATTATTTAAACACACCTGGGCACTTCCCATCAACAGCATTCTCTGACCTGGTTGCGTCCTGTTTGGAACGGGTATTTTACCCACCACCTAATCTGTGAGTATGGCCTTTTCTGTGGTTTTAATTACATTCTATGTCCCATTTTTTTGTATATCTTAGATTTTGGAACGAAAAGTTCTAGGTAGGGACTCGCAAGTGTGGGGATCCGTGACGTGGATTGCGAGCTTGCGTTTTTTTGGCCAAAACAACAACTAATACCCCATGTTTTTTCATGGTTACTTACATTGTACATACTTTTTTTCAGGACGCGCCCGGGTCTTATGATGCTGGGATAGCCTGGTGTGTGGATGTTTGGCACTGCATGCAGGGCAGCCCGCTCTATTACAGTATGGGCGTTATAAATAGGCTGCTATTCGGCGATATATGCTGTGCCTCACTATCCAAACACTATGCCTCCATGTTTTACACTCTACACTCACTTTTTTTGTTTCACTCACAGCCCTGATTTCTACACACCACATTTAGTCATGTCCCCTATACCTCACATGTGCACTATACACAGTACTTTATTATTTATTTATTTATTATTATTACACATTTACTTCCATGCCCAACACACCACTCCCCTCAAGGTTAGTGGGAGTGGCTATCATTATTTAAACACACCTGGGCACTTCCCATCAACAGCATTCTCTGACCTGGTTGCGTCCTGTTTGGAACGGGTATTTTACCCACCACCTAATCTGTGAGTATGGCCTTTTCTGTGGTTTTAATTACATTCTATGTCCCATTTTTTTGTATATCTTAGATTTTGGAACGAAAAGTTCTAGGTAGGGACTCGCAAGTGTGGGGATCCGTGACGTGGATTGCGAGCTTGCGTTTTTTTGGCCAAAACAACAACTAATACCCCATGTTTTTTCATGGTTACTTACATTGTACATACTTTTTTTCAGGACGCGCCCGGGTCTTATGATGCTGGGATAGCCTGGTGTGCGGATGTTTGGCACTGCATGCAGGGCAGCCCGCTCTATTACAGTATGGGCGTTATAAATAGGCTGCTATTCGGCGATATATGCTGTGCCTCACTATCCAAACACTATGCCTCCATGTTTTACACTCTACACTCACTTTTTTTGTTTCACTCACAGCCCTGATTTCTACACACCACATTTAGTCATGTCCCCTATACCTCACATGTGCACTATACACAGTACTTTATTATTTATTTATTTATTATTATTACACATTTACTTCCATGCCCAACACACCACTCCCCTCAAGGTTAGTGGGAGTGGCTATCATTATTTAAACACACCTGGGCACTTCCCATCAACAGCATTCTCTGACCTGGTTGCGTCCTGTTTGGAACGGGTATTTTACCCACCACCTAATCTGTGAGTATGGCCTTTTCTGTGGTTTTAATTACATTCTATGTCCCATTTTTTTGTATATCTTAGATTTTGGAACGAAAAGTTCTAGGTAGGGACTCGCAAGTGTGGGGATCCGTGACGTGGATTGCGAGCTTGCGTTTTTTTGGCCAAAACAACAACTAATACCCCATGTTTTTTCATGGTTACTTACATTGTACATACTTTTTTTCAGGACGCGCCCGGGTCTTATGATGCTGGGATAGCCTGGTGTGCGGATGTTTGGCACTGCATGCAGGGCAGCCCGCTCTATTACAGTATGGGCGTTATAAATAGGCTGCTATTCGGCGATATATGCTGTGCCTCACTATCCAAACACTATGCCTCCATGTTTTACACTCTACACTCACTTTTTTTGTTTCACTCACAGCCCTGATTTCTACACACCACATTTAGTCATGTCCCCTATACCTCACATGTGCACTATACACAGTACTTTATTATTTATTTATTTATTATTATTACACATTTACTTCCATGCCCAACACACCACTCCCCTCAAGGTTAGTGGGAGTGGCTATCATTATTTAAACACACCTGGGCACTTCCCATCAACAGCATTCTCTGACCTGGTTGCGTCCTGTTTGGAATGGGTATTTTACCCACCACCTAATCTGTGAGTATGGCCTTTTCTGTGGTTTTAATTACATTCTATGTCCCATTTTTTTGTATATCTTAGATTTTGGAACGAAAAGTTCTAGGTAGGGACTCGCAAGTGTGGGGATCCGTGACGTGGATTGCGAGCTTGCGTTTTTTTGGCCAAAACAACAACTAATACCCCATGTTTTTTCATGGTTACTTACATTGTACATACTTTTTTTCAGGACGCGCCCGGGTCTTATGATGCTGGGATAGCCTGGTGTGCGGATGTTTGGCACTGCATGCAGGGCAGCCCGCTCTATTACAGTATGGGCGTTATAAATAGGCTGCTATTCGGCGATATATGCTGTGCCTCACTATCCAAACACTATGCCTCCATGTTTTACACTCTACACTCACTTTTTTTGTTTCACTCACAGCCCTGATTTCTACACACCACATTTAGTCATGTCCCCTATACCTCACATGTGCACTATACACAGTACTTTATTATTTATTTATTTATTATTATTACACATTTACTTCCATGCCCAACACACCACTCCCCTCAAGGTTAGTGGGAGTGGCTATCATTATTTAAACACACCTGGGCACTTCCCATCAACAGCATTCTCTGACCTGGTTGCGTCCTGTTTGGAACGGGTATTTTACCCACCACCTAATCTGTGAGTATGGCCTTTTCTGTGGTTTTAATTACATTCTATGTCCCATTTTTTTGTATATCTTAGATTTTGGAACGAAAAGTTCTAGGTAGGGACTCGCAAGTGTGGGGATCCGTGACGTGGATTGCGAGCTTGCGTTTTTTTGGCCAAAACAACAACTAATACCCCATGTTTTTTCATGGTTACTTACATTGTACATACTTTTTTTCAGGATGCGCCCGGGTCTTATGATGCTGGGATAGCCTGGTGTGCGGATGTTTGGCACTGCATGCAGGGCAGCCCGCTCTATTACAGTATGGGCGTTATAAATAGGCTGCTATTCGGCGATATATGCTGTGCCTCACTATCCAAACACTATGCCTCCATGTTTTACACTCTACACTCACTTTTTTTGTTTCACTCACAGCCCTGATTTCTACACACCACATTTAGTCATGTCCCCTATACCTCACATGTGCACTATACACAGTACTTTATTATTTATTTATTTATTATTATTACACATTTACTTCCATGCCCAACACACCACTCCCCTCAAGGTTAGTGGGAGTGGCTATCATTATTTAAATACACCTGGGCACTTCCCATCAACAGCATTCTCTGACCTGGTTGCGTCCTGTTTGGAACGGGTATTTTACCCACCACCTAATCTGTGAGTATGGCCTTTTCTGTGGTTTTAATGGTCCTTATAGCCAGAGCTCACACTTTGGGGCAGGTGGCTGTACACCTTGGTGACAGCACTGGAGGATTATAGGATGTGAAACTAAGCAATGTGTGGTTACCTGCTAACATTATCATATGTCTTACATAAATATATTTCTCATTCCAGCATCCCCTTGGCTGGTGGACGCTTTGATCGTAAAATCTATGTAACGGGCATTAGGAGGAAAGGACAAAAAAAATAGCTGCATCTGTTCATGTCCTTACAGGTAAGAGCTTTGTAGTTGTCTATTATGTTTTCGGTGAAAATGTTCTTCCATCTCTTAGGTTTTCCTCTGTATCTGTAATTTATTATATCAACTAATTTAACTAAAGTGTAAATAAGTGTTTTCAATCTTAAAATTCCAACTCCTTGTATTCAGACACTTTTTCATTTCTGAATGAAGGTTGTGGGCTTTGAGGAACAACTTCCCCAACTGTAAGCATGTATGTAGTATAGTACAATGAGTTTCCTAAAGGAACCTGTCATCTGAATGGATGGAACAACTGGATTTTATGATGCATTAGCTTCTAAGCAAAAATGATGGATACAAGGAACATTGTTATTGATGGAAGACATGACCTGCCTAGGTAGAGTCGTGTGTTAACCTTAGACCATACTATCCCCCCACCCCCATTTAGTAAAGACACATGACACCGAGGTTGGATGTGAAATGGCCACAGCAGCCGTTTATTAATTTCACAGTTTTATAAAAACAATTTAAATCCGAAACATTCGGATAACTAGTTAGGAATCCACCAGAGAATTCCTCCTAATAATTCACATGACCCAACATGGGTCAGAATCATAAATAACAATTAAACGTTAACATTAACCCGAGCAGAGGAAGTCCTTGAAGCCCCTTCAGATGTTCCTTTCAAGAACACACCGAATTAGCCATCTGCAAACCACCAATTACCTCCAGCCGTAAACCAGCTCGGAAGCACCGTTCACCTCTGCAGATGGCTCCAACCACTAGAAGTCCACTTCAAGGGGATAACACCCGATGAAGCCCTCAAGTGATATACCGACCACTAGAAGTCCACTTCAAAGGGATAACACCCGATGAAGCCTTCAAGTGATATACCTTCTACCAGAAGACCACTTCAAAGGGATAACACCCGATGAAGTCTTCAACCATGTACCTTTTTTGGGGGACGCATACCCCCGATGCGACCCCCCCACCATTTTGTACTGACTGGCCTCAAGGACTCCCCCCGCCACCGCGAAACAGGCCTTGACCACCTTAAGCCTGTGAGTTCCTCCACACCACCACCGCCCTTTCTATGCCTTCTGCTATCGCCAAGCTCCAAAGATCAATGCCAACCTCGGTCAGATGAACCCCGTCACTTCTCCAGAAATTCCCCACTCCTGACTCCAAATCCCTATGCCTCACGCAAATGCCCCCGTTCTTTGCCACAAAACGAGACACCGCCCGGTTAACTTTTATGCGAGCCTTATTGACTCTCTCCACCGATCTAGCTAACCGCCAATGCTTTCTTGGGACTATGTCCGACCACACTACCACCAACTTGGGATAAGATACCCACAAACACAACATATCATGTTTGATATCCCGCACCAACTCACGAAAGGGGCGGACTCCTAAGTCATTCCCACCCACGTGCAATACTAAGACCTCCGGAACCCTATCAAGCCGCACATATGTCTGGAATTCCGCCAACACCCTGTTCCAAGACATACCTCTAAAACCCAGCCAATGCACAACCGCATCCTGACGCGGAATGCGCAACTGGCGACCATCAGGGCGGACGTCCGCCCTCAAAGCCCCCCAGTGCACGTACGAATGACCCATCAACCACACCAGACAAGGAGGCGAATCTGAAACGGAAAACACAGTTAGGCACCACCATATAACATTTTCAAACATAAACAACAAAATTACAACATATGGGGGCGGACATAGGACTTAAACCTTTTAGACTCCCAACGACCAATACGCCTCACCCCCTCGTCATCCAACCCCCAGCGCCCCGCTTCCGTTGCTGCGCCAATCCGGAAGGAATGAGATGAATATGAGCCTGCCGCAACCCCCACTGCCGTCAAACATTTTTTAAATACAGCTCCAAACTGAAACCTGGACAAAAACGACCCGTCCTCATGACGTAACAAAGGCAAATCTGGAGACCCCCTGTTTCTCGTAAAACCCCGCATGCACTCCACTGGACACATGACCGACCCCGGGAGAGCGAACAAAACTATCAGTTTACCCTTCCCTACATGGTCAGTTTTAGATCTACGCAACCATACCTCCAGCCGATCTGCAAAAAGGCTCACCTCCCCAGATCTCAGCCCCCCTGCCTGTTTAGTACTTGGCGACACCAACTCACCTATTCTAAATGCTCCGAAGAACGCTAACGAAAAAGCCAACCGGAACAGATCCATTTCATCTGAAGAACGACATACCGATGCTAATGAACCCCCCAACGAGCCAAGCAAAGCAAACGACACCGGCCTTCTACTATCCGCCTCCACCCTACCTCTGCGCAACCCCTTCAAAGCCTGCGATACCAGAAATTCCTTCGATACATCCCGCAAGCCCCGTAACTTAAGCCCAAACGCCACAGCAGATATGAACCGGTTCACCTTCGCTACTGAAAACCCCGCCTCCCAGGCATCCCCTAACCAATACAAAAGTGCCACCAACCTGTCTCTATCCGTATTGACGTCACCCAACTCTCTTACCCACTCCTCCCACTGCCTCCAACAAGCAGCATAAGCACTCCACGTCGCGCGCGCCAAAGACCTTTGTAACAGCTGCTCTACGGGACCGATACCAGATCCCAAAGATGCTCCGGACAAGCCAAACCGAGACGTTCCGCTCCCGGGGCCAATTGCCGAAACCGGTCCCACTGCGAGCGAGAAAGAGCATCAGCAATACAATTCCGTACACCCGGGACATGCACCGCCACCACCCACGCGTTCAACGACAAACACACCAACACTAAATGTCGCAACAATTGAACTACCGGAGGAGAAGACGCCGTGATGTTGTTAATGGCAAGCACCACCCCCATGTTGTCGCAGTAAAAACGGACCTTCTTATCCCTGAGCCTGTCCCCCCAAATGGTAGCCGCCACCACGATGGGAAACAGCTCGAGCAGGGCCAGATTCCGCGTGAGTCCACTGGACACCCAGCTAGCCGGCCATTGACCTGCACACCACGGACCTCCCCCGTAAGCTCCAAAGCCACCCGCCCCAGCCGCATCCGTGAAAATATTCAAATCACTCGTATCCTGCGCTGGGGCCATCCATAGCGAGCGACCATTGTACTGGCCCAAGAAGTCATCCCAAACCTGAAGATCAGCTCGGTGCTCCTCCTTGAGCCGCACAAAATGATGCGGCGCACGCACTCCCGCCGTTGCCGCCGCCAACCTTCTACCAAACACCCTTCCCATCGGCATAATCCGGCAAGCGAAATTCAACTTCCCCAGCAGCGACTGAAGCTCCCTCAGCGACATTTTCTTCCTTCTACAAGCCCGTCGAACCTCCAGCCTCAAAGCACCCAACTTATCCGCCGGGAGACGACACTCCATTGCCACCGAGTCTATTTCGATTCCCAAAAAACAAATCGTCGCTACCGGGCCCTCCGTTTTTTCCGGCGCCAAAGGAATCCCAAAATCCCTCGCCACCTTCTGTAGAGCATGAAGCAGATTACCGCAAACCGGCGAACCCCCCGGGCCAACGCACAAAAAATCATCCAAGTAATGTATCAACGAGTCGACCCCGGATGCCCCCCTCGTTACCCACTCCACGAAGCTACTAAACGCCTCGAAGTATGCACAAGAAAGGGAACACCCCATCGGAAGGCACCGATCCACGTAAAAAGCCCCATTCCAAAAACAACCCAACAACCGTTGGCTTTCTGGATGAACCGGCAACAACCTGAACGCCGCCTCGATGTCAGTTTTTGCTAGCAGCGCCCCAGGACCCGCAGCCCGCACTAACCCCACCGCCTTATCGAATGAGGTATAAACTACGGAACACAACTCGTGATCAATCCCGTCATTTACCGACGAACCTTTGGGATACGATAAATGTTGAATCAAACGAAACTTTCCGGGCTCGCGTTTAGGGACAATACCCAAAGGGGACACAACTAAATCTTTTACCGGCGGCTCAACAAATGGCCCCGACATGCGACCCAACGAAACTTCTTTTAACAACTTTTCCGACACGACTTCCGCATGCAAGTAAGCCGATTTTAAATTCCTCCGCGTAACCGGAACCTCATAAGGAGGTGGAGGAATAACAAACCCAACACGAAACCCTTCATAAAGCAACTTAGCTGCCGCCCTATCCGGATACTCATTTAGGTAAGGGGCCATCCTTTCCACCCTCACCGGCGACACCCCCTTGACCAGTCCCGTGCTGGTTCCCTGACCTCTTTTTTCGCAAGCATTTTGCCGCCCCGTGTGATGCACCATTACACTCGGAGCACACGTGCTTGAACTTGCACGTGGCCCCGAACTTGCACTGACCTTCATTAAATTGCCAGCAAAACCCCGCCTTTCCCCCGCCGCTTTGTCCACTCTGACTAGACTGGCCTCCCTGGCCACCGCTCCCGGGAAAGGGCTGCCTAACCGGAGCCGTAACCCGTAACCAGAGAGCAATATCCTTCTGGTCCCACCGAATCGCCGGCCGAACCGCCTTCCGCTGACGGAATTGCTCATCATATCGCAGCCACGCCTGACCCCCATACGCCCTATGAGCCTCCCCAATGGCATCAAAATAACAAAACAGCGCCGAACAATTTTCCGGCGCCTTTTCCCCTATCACACTAGCCAATATGGCGAACGCCTGCGACCAATTAACGAACGTCTGCGGGATCAGCCTATACCGCCGCCGTTCCTCCTCGTCCTTTTTACTCTCATCCCGCTTGCTCTTATCCAAATTAAATTTAGCCAGCGGCAAGAGAGAAAAAATTTCAACATATTCGTCTTTCCAGATCCGATCGCGCACCTCCTGCTTTAAATGCGCACCCAACGGACCCTCAAAACAAACATACACCTCCCCCCGAGCACGATCGTCCATACGCACTCGATCGCCGTCCTTCTGTGCCTCGGTCTGTACCGACACCGCGACCGCCTCTCTAACCGCCACCGCAGGACGCGCCTGTAACGATCCCACGTCCCTGGGGCCTTCCCAAACTATCGCAGGAGACACTTCCGTTACTACCGGCGCCGCGGCCCTATCCAGGCGCCCCACCAGCTCCCGTAAGCAACCCACTAAATCTGCCAAACCCGCTCCGTCGCGTCCGCCCGCGCCACTACCAGCCCCCGATGCAATGCTAGCAGCCCCCCCGCCGACACCCGACATAAAAATCGCTGGATAAGACAATGATGGAGTTATACACTCACCGGGCTGCACAGGCGCTGTGTTCCCGTCAGCCGGACCATCCTGACCTCGACGATACACGTCCAGTTCACCTTCCTCCAGTTCTTCTCTCGCCGACGACTGTCCCTCCCAACGACCTCTTCGGAAAGGGGATGAGGACGCGCTGACCGATGGGCCGGCAACCTGCCGCCCGACCGCCGGGACCCAGACTTCCGACCGGACCTGTTGCCTCGACGTCGCTGCAGCTCTAGGCGTCCGTCTAGACGATCCTGACGAAGCCTGCCCCCTGGCCGGAACATCACCATGCGGGGCGGCCGTACCTTGTTCTCCACGTCTTCCATCTGATGGGGGAGGGGTGACAGGGAGCCCAGCCTGCGACTCCCTGCTTACCGCCGGACCCCGTCGCGGCCTGGGATTCCTGCCAGGACGCAGGGCCTGGGAAGGGGCGGTCCTCCCAGCTGCCTGGCCTGCAGCGTCCGGGATCGGGCTCCCTCTGCGACGCCGTGTCCGCGGGACTACCTCCGGACTGAGGCGCTCTGGAGGTCGGGACCGCCGAGAGGGACGGGTCGATCCAGCCTGCATCGCCGTCACCCCTGGCACCGCTCTCTGCCTGCCCAGCGCAGGAGCGGTTGTTGCCGACTCCCCCCCCGCCGCCATAGCCATGCTCGTAAGGGGGCCGGGGGAGGGGAGCCTGTCCCTTTCAACAGACCCCGAACGCCGTGCCCGACGTGGCGAAACGGCGTCCGGGATCCTCGTTATTGCAGCCACGGTCTCCTCTAGCCATCCGGGACCGTGGTGCACAGCAGCGGCCCGCAGCCGCTCTAACATAATGGCTTCTGCCATTTCTAAAAAACCGGGCAACGGGGAGCTTGCTTATTGTATGTTACTCCTCCCGCTGCTTCCGGCTCAATGCCGAGAAACAGCGGGAAGCGCAGTAACAGCCCCCCCCGTCCCCCTTAACTCCTCCCCGTCCCTCCTTCAGCTCCTTCCAACCCAACTTTCCCTCACCTCATTAACCCTTTCCCTACCAGGACGGTCATGCCGGCTTCCCTTAACCCTGCGGCTGCGTCCAGCCTCTTCTTTACTTGGCATCTTGCAGGACATTCTATCAATGCTGATAGAAAGGTAAGTTCCTCTAGATGTGTCACCTCTCTATATTTATCAAGCAGCCTGAATGATCAATATTTAATAGGGTTGTGTGCTTCTCCCCCCAGAACAAGTCAGCAGATATCAACAGAACATCAACACCAATAACAACCAAGGGCAGAATCCGCCATCTTACAAGAATTCCAATGGCGAGACTTAACATTTCTACAACATCTGTCACAGAAGAGACATCAATGTGGTCACCAGGGCATCAATATCACCCAGAAGACCAGGTTCAGAACAGGACAATATGTCATCTCTTCTTGTGTCTGTGGAATCCAGATTTTCCACCCCTTACTGATACTACAGTATATACTGTGACATATTCCGTAGTTTTTGTTGAATCTTGTATTACCATCATCTTTACCATTATATATTTTGATCCACAAAAACCTTAAATAAATCTTTAACATCAATCCATAAGTGTGACTGGTAATTGTTATGTGCGCGGCTGTAACTTAACACAGTGTATACATTTCACCTAACCGACCCTTCACAGCGCTATTTGTGTGACATCGCGTTTAATCCAGTGGTAGGTGACAGGACATTGTATCATATGTACACAATACAGAGTGTATGGAAAGTGCCACCATATGTACCGGAGTGACAGGAGATGTAAAACATTGATATATTTGATAGTTGCTTAACCCCTTAAGGACGCAGCCTAGTTTGGGCCTTAGGGCTCAGAGCCCATTTTTCAAATCTCATTGGTGTGCAAGAGCACTAATGATCCCAATTTCCCAGCTGCTATTGAGTTGTTAAATTTATTAAAACGTAACTTTTATTATTTTAATTTAGAAATGAAGCGCAGCAGAGAGAAGAAAGACGTACAACATTGAGGTGAGTTAAAATGGTTCCAAGTCGGTTAGCGTAACGTTTGAGATCCAATGTGTATTAGGGTCTCATAAGAATAAAGTGGCAGGCGCAGTCAGCAGCTGCAGACTGCTAGAGAGCCTCTTTGTCACATGTCGTGGGGGCTAGCGCTCTTTTGATAATCCTAGTCGGCACAAGCTACTGCATCTTACCCTGTGTGACAAAGAGGCTCTCTAGCAGTCTGCTGCTGACTGCGCCTGCCACTTTATTCTTATGAGACCCTAATACACATTGGATCTCAAACGTTACGCTAACCGACTTGGAACCATTTTAACTCACCTCAATGTTGTACGTCTTTCTTCTCTCTGCTGTGCTTCATTTCTAAATTAAAATAATAAAAGTTACGTTTTAATAAATTTAACAACTCAATAGCAGCTGGGAAATTGGGATCATTACTGCTCTTGCACACCAATTTGCTTTTGTATATAATCCATCCCTGCCAGCTACTAGGGTCTGCGCTATTTCTTTTGACATTTTTCAAATCTGACATATTTAACTTTATGTGGAATAACGTCGGAATGCTTAAACCTATCCAAGCGATTCTGAGATTGTTTTCTCGTGAGACATTGGGCTTTATGTTAGCTGTAAAATTTTGTTGATATGTTCAGTGTTTATTAGTGAAAAATTGCAAAATTTAGAGAAAATTTAGAAAAAATAGAATTAAGTAAAAAATGCATCTGCTTGTAAAACAGATGGTTATACCACCCAAAATAGTTACTAGTTCACATTTCCCATAATTCTACTTTAGATTGGCATCATTTTTTGAACATTCTTTGATTTTTCTTGGACGTTACAAGGCTTAGAACATAAACAGCAATTTCTCATATTTTTAAGAACATTTCAAAAGCCTTTTTTAAAGGTACCTGTTCAAATCTGAAGTGGCTTTGTGGCACCTATGTATTAGAAACACCCACAAAACTCCCCGTTTTAAAAACTAGACCCCCTCAAAGTATTCAAAACAGCATTTAGAAAGTTTTTTTTAACCCTTTAGGCATTTCACAGGAATTAAAGCAAAGTGGAGGTGAAATTTGCAAATTTAATTTTTCTTGCTGAATTTAATTTTATTCTATTTTTTTCTGTAACACAGAAGGTTTTACCAGAGAAAAACTACTAAATATGTATTTGACAGATTCTGCCGTTTTTAGAAATATCCCACATGTGGCTCTAGTGTGCTCTTGGACTAAAACACAAGCCCCAGAAGCAAAGAAGCACCCTAGTTCATTTTGGGGCCTCATTTTTATTAGAATATATTTTAGGCAGCATGCCAGGTTTGAAGAGGTGTTGAGGTGCCAAAAAAGTAGGAATCCCTCAAAAGAGACCCCATTTTGGAAACTGCACCCCTCAAGGAATTCACTTATGGTTGTTGTTACCATTTTGACCCCACAGTTTTTTCACAGAGCGTCTTTGAATTGGGCTGTGAAATTAAAAAGATGACATTTTTTCCAATAAGATGTCATTTTTGATCAAAATTTCTTATTTTCGCATGGAACAAAATGCCCCATTTTGTTGCCCAATTTGTCCTGAGTGCGGTAATATCCCATTTGTGGTGATAAACTGCCGTTTGGGCCCATGGGAGGTCTCAGAAGGAAAGAAGCGCTATGTGTTCTTTGGAGTCCAGATTTTGCTGGATTGGTTTTCGGGTGCCATGTCGAATTTGCAGAGCCCCAGAGGTATCAAAGCAATGGAAACCCACCAGAAGTGACCCCATTTTGGAAATTAAACCCCTCAAGGAATTCATTTATGGGTGTTGTGATCACTTAGACCCCACAGTTTATTCTCAGAATTTATTTGAAATGGGCTGTGAATTAAAAAAAAATGTGTCATAAACTGGGCCCAGAAGGAAAGGACCACCATTCGGCCTACTGGGGATTTTCTGGTACTAAGTCATGTATGGAGAAGTCCCTGAGGTACCAGTACAGTTGAAACCCCCGAGAAGTGACCCCATTTTAAAAACTACACCCCTTAAGGCATTCATCTAGAGGTGTAGTGAGCATTTTGACCCCACAGGTATTGTGTAAAAGATAATGCGCAGCAGATTGTGCAGAGTGAGATTTGCAATTTTCTATACATATATGCCATTTCAGTGTCCGATATATTGTGCCCAGCATGCGCCACCGGAGACATACATCCCATAAACTGTAATGTGGGTTCTCACGGGTATGGCAATACCCTACATGTGGACGTTAACAGCTGCCTGGGCACACAGCAGGGCCCAGAGTGTAAAGATGAGGGGGATAAGCTGTGCGGAGTGCATCATGGTAAGTAAAACTGGGGTAGATTGAAAATCAAGGGATGTATGATAAATTTTAAAACACTTTCATACAGAGCCCTGGTTTTTCGGGACACGTGTCATATTGATATATTGTGTCTTACCTTATCCCCCTCTTATAGCAGACTTTGCACTTCTTTTGACTTTTTCCCTTCTTGCCAGTTTGGGGAACTCCTCCTGGAAAGTATTGCCCTGGTACGATGCGTGTTGCCTTGCTTCCAGAAGTACTTGGTGCCCCCCCTTCATGGTCCCTAAAGATTAGGTTCTTGATAACCACCTCTTGAAATTCCAGGAAAGTTCCCGTCTGGCCTTTACATCGATGTAGTACGTATTAATTGTACAATGCAATCTGAATGATGTGCACGGCCAGCTTCTTATACCACACCGCATGGCGCTGTAGGGCTTCAGGACTTGATCTGACAAGTCCACCCCTCCCATGTACCTATTGTAGTCCAGTATGCAGTCTGGTATGGGGTTCTCTGTACTGGTACCTCGTACAGGTACATGGGCACTGGTATGGCCATGTATTGTTGTCAATACAACGACATCTCTCTTGTCCTTGTACTTAACACACAATATGTTGCTGCTAGAATGTGCCCTGCTTCCACCCCTTCTTGTTTGCCCAAGCAGTGTCTTAGGGAGGTGTAATGTCAGGATAGGGAGACAGACAGGTGAGCCCTAATCTATCCGCCACTCAGACCCTGCCTACTTTCACAGCCCGTCCTAGGCGACGGCGTACAAATGGGCGACGGTCCATATGCTCAATATGTGCACGACAGACAAACAAGACAAGGGTACACAAAAGCAAAGGGAAGTGGGGCAGTTGCCCACGGCAAAACCGTGAGCAACAGAGTAGTGGATGAGCCGAGTCAAACCAGGAGTGTACGTGGTAACAAATGCAGAGCAGGGGAATAGTCAGTCAAGCCAGGGTCAATATGAAGCAGAGGTCAATGGTAACAGCAGGAACAGCAGAGCCAGGAAACAAGAGAATCACAGGCAAAGGACAAGCATCAAATGAAGTTATAAGCAGACCAAGGGCGGGAGCTAGAACCGTCTGGCCAGGCTGCGATAGGCTCTCCCACTCCTCAGCCTACCAGCCTGAGTGGTAGCAGATCGAGTCACTCTAGCAGACCTAGACACAGATGCAGGCTTATTAACCACGGGCGTCGACACAGAAGCTGTGTCAGGCAAATCCTTCACAGGAGGCCTCTCAGATTTCTTCTAGCAGTGCCGCATGCCACAGTACTTCTGGAAGCGAGGCACTTGAAGAGTAGGACGCTGGTATAAAAATTATCCAGTTAGAGGTGGTAAACCTGGTCCAGCAGTGGGTGCACCAAATCCCACCCAATTTTTGCATTAACTCCCAGTAAGGGGGGGCATTCTAATGGCTGAATACTGCTGTCCTTGTAAGTATACCCTGATGCACTCTCGCACAACTTATACATCTTCACGCCATATCTTGCCCTCCTACACGGCAGGTACTGGTGGAATTGAAGCCTCCCTTTAAAAAGGACCAGGGACTCATCAATAGAAATACAATTCTCGGAGGTGTATGCTTTGGAAAACCGGGCACTAAAATGGTCTAATAGGGGTCTCCGTTTATACAAACAGTCAAAAATGGGGTAATCTCGGGGTGGGCGCTGCTCATTATCAGTATAATGTAAGAAGCAAAATATTTCCTCATAACGCATCCTGGACACGGCCATACGGTACATCGGGGTGTGGTATAAGAAAAAGCCTCTTTTTTTTTTTTTTTAGTTACCAGTTTAGTTCTGAAGTGGCTTTGGGGGGGGCCTATATATTAGAAACCCCTATAAAACACCCCATTTTAGAAACTAGGCCCCTCAAAATATTCAAAACAGCATTCAGAAAGTTTATTAAGCTTTTAGGTTTTTCACAAGAATTTAAAGCAAAGTAGAGGTGAAATTTACATATTTCAGTTTTTTTGTAAGAAAATTGTTTTTATTCCTTTTTTTTTCTGTAAAACAGAAGGTTTTACCCCGAGAAACACTACTCAATACTTATTGCCCAGATTCTCCAGTTTTGAGAAATATCACAGATGTGGTCCTAGTGTGGTAATGGACTGAAGCACCGGCCTCCGAAGCAAAGAACCACCTAGAGGATTATGAGGCCTCCTTTTTATTAGGCACCATGTCCGGTTTGAAGAGGTCTTGTGGTGCCAAAACAGTGGAAACCCCCCAAAAGTGACACTATTTTGGAAACTAGACCCCTTGAGGAATTCATTGTAGTTTTCATGGGGTGCATGTGACTTTTTGATCAGTTTTTGTTCTATTTTTAAGAGGCGTGGTGACTAAAAAGCAGCAATTCTTCTATTGTTTTTTATTCTATTTTTTTACAGCGTTCACCGTGCGCTATAAACGACATATTCACTTTATTCAGCATGGCGATACGATTACGGCGATACCAAATGTTTATAGGTTTTTTGTATGCCTTATGGTGTTTGCACAATAAAAGAATTTTTATTAAAAATCATTTACTTTTTGTGTTGCCTTATTCTAGGAGCCATACAGTTTTCGTCTTTTTTTCCATCAGGAAAGCCGTGTGAGGACTTGTTTTTGCGTAACGAACTCTAGTTTAGATCAGTACCATTTTTAGGTACATGCGACTTTTTGATCTCTTTTTATTCCATTTTTTGAGAAGTGAAGTGACCAAAAAACTGTGATTCTGGTATGGTTTATTATTATTTTCTTTTACGGCGTTCACCGCGTGGTATAAATAACAAAAAACGTTTCTAGTTCAGGCCGTTACGGCGATATCAATTATGTATTGTTTATTTGTTTATTTATTTATTTTTATTAATAATAAAAGACTGATAAGGGAAAAAGGGGGATTTTTACTTTTGTTACTTTTCAAACTTTTATTTTCACACAACTTTTTTTTAACTTTTTTTGACTTTATTACTTTGTCCCACTAGTGTACTTGAGGGCAGGAGGCCCTGATCCCTATTCTAATACACTGCACTATATGCGTAGTTCAGTGTATTACTGCTGTCAGCTACTCACTGACAGCAAGGCTTTCATAAATGGCATAGCTGGATGCCATTGTTAGGCGTCCGGTTGCTATAGCCACCATCGCCGGCCGCTATCGTGTAGCGGGCCGATGATGGCAGCTTAACCCCTAAGAAGCCGCTATCGCTATTGAAAGCGGCTTCCAAGGGGCTAATCAGCGGGGACACAGCGATCAGTCTCCGCAGAAGGAGCTGCGGCGACTGTTGTACGAATTAGCAGCTGTTACAGCTCCTGTATGTGTCGGGAAGACGGCCGAAATGGCCGTTCCTCCCGCGACATACTATTCCAGCGCTGAGCGCGAACGATGCACTTAGCACGAAGGAATAGTACGTCGCTGAGCGCGAAGGGGTTAAGCATCCGTTTCCTAAAATGTAATATTAGACTCCCTTTACAAGCGGAGACAATACGATTAAGCAAATATTTTCTTTACGTTTCCCA
This sequence comes from Rhinoderma darwinii, assembly GCF_050947455.1. Taxonomy (NCBI): domain Eukaryota; kingdom Metazoa; phylum Chordata; class Amphibia; order Anura; family Rhinodermatidae; genus Rhinoderma; species Rhinoderma darwinii. The sequence goes on from NC_134688.1 coordinate 306,746,198, forward strand.
GTATATAATATGGTACAATAAATGGTGCCGTGAAAAAGTACAACTTGTCCTTCAAAAAACAATCCCTCATAAGATTTTTTTGGACCAAAAAATAAAAACTTATGGCTTCTGGAAGTTGGGGAGGAAAGAGCGAAAATGAAAAACGAAAAAAAACCTGTAAAAGTCAGGGGTTAAATATGAGGTTATAGGTAACATAAGTAATAATTCATGGCGTGATATATTTAGTAAAGTCCAGTTCATCTCATTCCACTATTGGACAGGAATAGTTGGTACACTGAAACTTGTAGAATTTCTAATTCTCTTGATGTAGGGATATGAATCTTGGACAATATGGGTGCAAGTATTAAAGGGGTTCTCTGCAAATAAACCTTGATCACTGTAAAATAAAAAATGTTATACAACTTTATAATATCCTTTGTGCTAAAAATTCTGTTTTAACTTTTGCTGTAATGGGATGAAAACACGGAGTGAAAACCCAAAGAAGCCAAATACTTCTCATGGATAGTAATATGCTACAATTGTATCCAGCCTAAGCAATCGTCTGTAAACTAAACAGCATGGACTCTAAGGCCTCATGCACACGACTGTAATGGCTTTTATTCTACTCAAATACGGATCCCTAGTCATCCAAAGTCATCTGCGACTCATTCGGATATAGGCACGCTGTCCGCAAATACGTACCATCATGCATCCTTAGTACATCCGCATTTACGGATCCGCAAAAAAAAGAAATGGGAGTCTACAAATGATGTCACCACTATGTCGCAACCCCTTGAAAAGGTCACATGATCGCTCTGGCACCATTTTCTCTGGCATTTGTGCTTTGTGAGAGCTCTGTTGGAATCCTCGGCTGATATAACTTTGGTTTCTGGCATTTCTTTCGTTGCAAGGATGCACTACCCACGTGTGGTTCATGCTCTCATGCTCTTCTGGACTGGCTCGTCTCTCGGCGATTCGGACAGTAAGCTATGCTGGAAGAAGAACCGAAGAGGAGGAGGAGGTACTGGGTTCACCCCATTGTCTCCCAACAGCCCAGAAAGATGCATTTCCATACCCTGTATGCAGACCTGCGGCAGCACCCGGACAAGTTTCACAACTTCTGCTACATGTCGATTTCCAGCTTTGACCGACAGTGCATTTCGGAGGAACGGCTCATCGTTTCTCTCAGGTAAGAACACCAAATGTCCCTTTTGTCTATTGCTGCCATGTCACCTTGCTACAAGTAGTATAACCGTAGTTGTCCCCTGTGCCCATTGCCGCCATGTCTCCCTGCTACAAGTAGTATATAATTGTAGTTGTCCCCTGTGCACATTGCCGCCATGTAATAATGCTACAAGTAGTATATAACCGTAGTTGCCCCTGTGCCCATTGCCGCCATGTCACTCTGCTACAAGTACTATATAACCCTGGTTGTAGCCTTTGCCCATTGCCACCATGTCACCCTGGTACTGCTAGCACTAATTATTATAAATATTTTTTTCACAGATTCCTGGCAACAGGGAGCTCATTTGCATCACTGCATTTTGAATTTCCACTGGGGAGTTCCACCATTTCACAGATCATCTGTCTGACCTTCGAAGTCATCTGGCAGCGACTGAGAGCGACGATGATGCCACAGCCCAAGGCACAAGACTGGTTTCGGATTGCCGAGGGCTTTTATTAACAATCACAGTTTGCCAACTGTGTTGGCGCACTGGATGGTAAACACATTAGTGTGAAGAAGCCACCTCACTCATGGTACCTAGATTTCAATTACAAGCAGTATTTATTGGTGATGCTGTTTGCCTTGGCTGACAGCAACTACCAGTTTGTAATTGTAGATATAGGGGCCTATGGGAGCTCTTCAGATGCTGGCATCTTCAGGGCTTCCAGAATGGGTGAACGGCTTCAGTCCAAACAGCTCTCCGTTCCAGAACCGAGACAACTGCCTGGATCTACTGGACTTCCTGCCCCATTTCTAATCGTGGCAGATTAAGGATTTGGAACATATATTCTACGTACAGCACACATGAAGCTGAGCCTGCACCATAACCAATGGGCTGAAACTCTCCTGTAGCAGCAGGGACCAGACTGAGGTCTGATCTCCAGCGATTAACTCCCTAAATGGTGCGGTCAATTGCAACTGCAGCATTTGGTTGGTTTGTACGCTATCTGGATCCCTGTGACGCAATTGCGGGTGTGGCGATGTTTGCTATGGCAACTGTAGGCCTAACAATAGCCTACTGCTTGCCAAGTACAGAAGCCTATTAGGACCTGCTTAGATGCGGGACCTAATAAGCTTGCTGTCAGTTTATGACTGACAGGTCTAATACACTGCACTATGTATGTAGTGCAGTGTATTCGAATAGCGATCAGGTCTTCAGGCTTTCAAGTCCCCTAGTAGAAAAAATATTTGAAAAAAAATAGTTTAAAGTTACATAAACTAAAAAAACGCCTTTTTTCCCATAATAAAAGTTTTATTATAGGAAAAAATTGAAAACATTAAAAAAGTACACGTATTTGGTATCGCCGCTTCCTTAACGTCCCAAACTATAAAACTTTAACATTAATTTTCCTGCATGGTGAACGGCGTAAGTTTTTTTAATAGAAAACAATGCCAGAATCACAGATCACCTCGCCACCCAATTCACTGATTGTGACTAAAGAGTAAAATGTATATACTTTATTAATATCTCGCTAAAATCAGGGGTACAATCACCACCGTGACAAAAGCCCAATGTGCTCAAAAATTTATTTGAAAATGATTTTATATTTTATTCACTGATTCTATTGTAAACCCTGCAAAATGAATATTTTCGTATGATATATGGTGTTAGAACGTTTAAACATTGGTGTAACAGTGAATCACTCCCAGACATGTACTGGAGTAACCAGGAAAAGGATTCCTGAGAACCACAGTGTCAGGGTAAAGATATCGATAACACTGCCACCTACGCTAAATTCCCCTTCTCATATTGAACCTACATGTTTCTATCTCAACATTTCATCAGGGGTTTTGTTCATTATAGAGCTAGCTACTACGCCAGCAACATTAAATTGTGCAAACATTTCATTCCATATGCACAAACACAAAGCGTACTCACATTGATATTAGCGGCACTCTTCTCTCTGGACTCGGAGTATATATAACTTATACTCCGCCCCCTATGCTGAGGCCAAGCCCCTATATCGACCAATCATCGTCACATGCGCAAGCAGTGACTTGCGGATATTTAATGCCGGGCGCGTCATGTGACATGCCCACCATACACATCCACCATACACGCATGCGCAGAGTAGGGGAGCGGGGCGTATCTGGCTGCAGCCTCAAGCCTTTCCTATCTAGAAGGAGGAGTAACCTATTCCTATGGGAACAAAGGACGCTGCCCAGCTCCAGACAGCGTCCTGGCACACCACTATAATCCGTGCATAAGTAATCCGGCACTATAGGAAGTGTATTAAGAAAGGTATTAAATTGACCACCAGTAGATTAATCACTAGTAGATTAACCACTAGTATTGGGGAACCTAGAAGATAGACATAGATAAAGCCCCAAAACCAATACAGAAGGATAGGCAAATATATAAATGACTGGACTCATATAGATATGAGTTTAGATAAAGCATGTATAATTTATCTGCTCGTTTAGCCCATCTGGTTGCATACATGCTAACCTATAGACCCACTGGGCTTCTTTTCGCAGGATCAAGTTGTCCCAATCCCCACCTCGTTTAGGTGGACACACCAATTCTATTGCCTGAAAATGAAGACATTCAGCGTTTCCTTGATTTTTCTCATGTACATGTTTGGATACAGGGGTATCACTTGTATTTTTCACGTGCCCTACATGTTCTCTAATACGCCAATGAAATTGCCGAATGGTCTTACCTACATAATTCAGTGTGCATGGACACGTGATCAAATACACAACCCCCGCTGTTCTACAATTAACAAAGTCCCGAATGTCGTATTCAATTAAGGTGGCAACACTTTGGAATTTCTTACAAGTCTGAATAAAGTTACAGGCTGTGCAACCCCCACATCTATATGTGCCCAGAACCTTCCGGTCCAACCATGTTCCATGACCAGAGTGTCCTCCCACCAGCCGAGGTACAGATTAGCATAAGTAGGTGCTGCTGGACTCACCATCGCCGTACCCCGCTGCTGATGGAAAATGCGATCTTCGAAGACAAACATGTTCCTTTCCAACACCAAGTGCAGTAGTTGAAGGACAAAGTCATTGTGAGCCACATATTGAGTGCCTCTTTACATAAGAAAATAGCCCACTGCTTGGCAGCCCAGCCCATGTGGTATCGAGGAATATAATGCCTCTACATCCAAGCTTGCCAGCATAGTTCCTCTTTCCAAAGTAATACCATCAATTTGTTTAAGTACGTCCATCATATCACGTACATAAGATGTCAGACTAAAAACAAAAGGACGCAGGACTACATCAATATATGTGCTGACATCCTGGGTTAGATTATTAATGCCTAACACAATAGGCCTACCACGTAACGGGGGATAACCCTTGTGGATTTTTGATAGACTATTGAAACATGCCATAGTTGGAAATTGTGGAAGGAGAAAACTAAGTTCACTGGGATTTATCAGTGCATTACTTTTTGAGTTGAGTAGTATGTCCTCACACATCTTTTTTGTAATCCTCCCTAATCATAATCACGATATTCCCACCCTTTTCGGATGCTTTTAAAATTATATTTTGCTTCTTCTCTAACGCAGTTAAAGCCTCACGTCGCAACCCAAATTTTTTTTATAAAAAGTGATCAAAAAGTTACATGTAGCCCAATAAAAACGACAGCTTGTCCCGCAAGTAACAAGCCCTTGCACAGCTTTGTCGATGAAAAAATAAAAAAGTTATGGCTCTTAGAATATGGCAGCCTAAAAAAGATACGATTTATGTGGTAACGCTGTAAAACATTAAAACCGATATACATGGTATCGCCGTAATCCTATCAACCCGCAGAATAAAGTTAATATGTCATTTATAGCGCATGGTGAACGCCATAAAAACAAATAAAAAACATTGCCAGAATTGCCATTTTTTGGTTACCTTGCTCGCAAAAAATTAAATAAAAACTGATGAAAAAAATCGCATGTACCTCAAAATGGTACAAGTGAAATCCACAAATTGACCCACAATAAATTAGCCCTCACACAGCCCGGTGGAGAAAAAATAAACAAGTTCTGGCTCTCAGAATATGAAGACACAAAAAGTGCAAAGTATATTCCAAAAGCGGATAAGATCGTGCACCATTTATCAGTGCGACACTGGCCAAACATCTATGAATTATTTATTTACCGCATTATTATACCCTCTTATTAAATACTGATGTACTCCGCACAGCTCACATATGCCCCCACATTATAAAATGAAATGTCAGAAAAACCCCAAACAGGGGGGCGGAGCTAGCTGTGCTTTGTGATGGTCGCTTGATCCCGGAGCTCCTCACAGAGACACTGACTTCTACAGCTGGAGGGCGATTAAACTGCACAAAATGGTCCGTACGAATAGAGACAAGTCGTGTGAACCCCGGGGGATACCGAAAGTCGGAAAATCTCAAGCGGAGATGGAGAGATTTCTCCAAAAGAAACATGCTTCCCCGGCGGGTAAAAGCAAGATGGCGCCGGCACCGCCGAACCCGCCAGAAGAGAGCAGGGGAGAGGACTCTGATGAAGACAGCTCAGGTACGCAATCTGATGCCGCATGCGGGGTAGACCCTCTCCCTATCACTAGAACCTTTTTGAAAAAAGCCCTGGCCAGTGCAATGTCTCCGGTCCTGAAAGAATTATCCTCTATTAAGATGGACATTCAACACGTGGGGCAGAGGGTAGCGATATTGGAGGACACTCAGTCGGCCATTATACAGCAGGCAGATGCCTTACAGACCGTAGTGGCCTCGCAGTTCACGCACATGAACCAGGCATACTTGCAGTTAGAGGATCAGGAAAACCGCAGCAGGCGGAAGAATATCAGGCTGCGCGGCATTCCGGAGTCTATCACTGCGGAGGATATTTTACCCACAGTGAGAAACATATTTACGTTGTTATTGGGACAAGACAAGGCAGCGCAAGTTATAATTGAGCGTGCTCACAGAGCACTGAGACCTAAACCGGCAAAGGAAGAACCACCTAGAGATGTTATATTTGGCCTGCTTAATTTTCTGGATACGGCGGCCATTTTAACGGCTGCGAGAGGGTCTTCGGACCTGAAATTTGCGGACCACAAGATCATGGTCTTTCAGGATTTGGCGGCTAGTACCTTGGCCAAGCGACGAATGTTGAAACCCCTGTCCGAAGCCCTGAGATTGCAGAAGATTCCCATTCGTTGGCTGTTCCCATTTGGATTGGCAATTTTAAAAGAGGGAAGGCAAATTACTATCCGCACTCCGGAGGATCTTGATAAGGCCTGGTCCAAATTGGATATGGAGAAAATTGTTGTACCAGATTGGATGCCGATACAAAGGGACACTCTCTCACTAAAGGTACCCGACCCACATGGGTGGCAAAAACCCCAGAAATTCAAAGCCCCGCGCAGCAGGAAGAGAACGGACCCTCAGTCTGGGGATTGAATTGCATACCCGGAGCTCCTTGAAATGGGACTACCTCATTGATATTATTTTCAGCGTTGGTGATGTACGATTGATGCACTGAAAATGCAGTTTAAATTCCTGTGGTGGGATTCCTCCCACATGGTAATGGGAGAAGCTTCAAGACTCGGACGGGTTTGTTGTTATGTGCTCATCACCGGGGACGTTATCTGTTGCAATTTAGTATTGTGGTAGGTCCCTTCTGGGTCCCTTTTCTCTGCTCTCATCCCTGCATATATTGCTTTACCGCTATATTGCTATATTGTTATGTTTTCATTTAATTTCTGTATTCACTTATACATAGAAGTCAGTGTTCTCCATACCTATCTCAAAAGGCTTGGTACCTTCTCCCCCCCCCCCCCACTATGTCACTCGTGGGCTGTCATGTAATGGCTTGAACAGCGGCCTCTATGGGATAAGAGGCGCATTATTTATACCACATTTTACAGGATATGGTGCAGCCTCACTTTCTTCTCTCAAGTTCTCTATGTATATAGTTGATTGTATGTTTTATTTGTGTCCGGTACTACTCTCTTCACCACGATCAGTAGCTGACAAGGTCAGACGGGTAATATGTCACCACTTACTTACTTGACGCTTAATGTAAATGGGTTTAGCACACCCCAAAAAAGGTCCCAGGTCTTCTCTATGCTGAGACAGGATACACCAGGGGTATTAATGCTTCAGGAGACACACTTTAGACACAACCATGTACCCACTTTGCCTAGGTCCACATACAGTCAATGGTTCCACAGCACTCACACATCTGCCTCGAGGGGGGTCTCCATAGGTATTCATAAAGACCTACCTTTTCAGGTAGAGTCCTCGAAAATTGATCTACAGGGCAGATATGTCTTCCTGAAAGGGTCCCTATGCAATACAAAAATGACCATTGCCAGTTTGTATGCTCCTAACGACAAACAAATAGCCTGGCTGCTAAAGGTTCTACGTTTATTTAAGAGGTTTGGAGAAGGGTTGTTGGTGGTTGGAGGGGATCTGAACTTAGTGTTAGATTCTGATTTCGACTCTACCTTGGCCACACGAAGACACTCTCCTCAAGCTATGCATAAACTCCGTTTCATGCTACATAGTTGTCAGTTGATGGATGCTTGGCGGGTGACCCATCCCCAAGATAGGGACTACACTTTTTATTCACACCGGCATAAAGTGTACCGTAGATTGGACTACATTTTCATGTCCTCTTCGTGCCTTCTGAATTTACAGTCGACCTCCATTGGGCATATAACTGTGTCAGATCACGCCCCAGTTACTGCAGTGGTTCATGTACAGGAACTGCCCTGTAAATCATGGTCGTGGCGGCTTAATGACACTGTCCTTTCAGACGAGGCTAATATGTTGGCTCTAAATAAGAAAGTGGAGGAGTAGTTCTGTTTAAATATAACACCTGATATATCGATGCCCATGGTATGGGAAGCTCACCAGGCATATATTCAGGGGGAATTTATTGCACATTTTCACATTTCACAGTTCACATTTAAAGAGAGATAGGACTAAGAAAATGAATTCTCTATTGGCCCAGATCTCGACACTGGAACGAATCCATAAACGGGCTGTCACGGCCTCGGTCCGCACAGAGCTAGACTCTCTTAGGCAACAACTGAAAGATCTGCTAAATATTCAGGCAGTTAAATCCTTCCAATTACTTAAATGAAAAATGTACATGCATGGGGATAGAGGTTCAAAGATGATGTCTAAAATGCTTAAATCGCAAACGGAGAAATACTTTGTATCTTCAGTAAGAACGGCTTCAGGTCAGAAGGTTACTACCACTCCCCAGGTGGCAGAGGCCTTTAGGCAATTTTACGCTAATCTCTACAACTTAGATTCCTCTGAGTTGCGGGATCCCCCTCCTGCAGCGTTGGGTAATAAGATTGGGGCAGTACAAAATTTCCTGAATAGTCTTGTTTTCCCCAAATTGTCAGATGATGAGAATGCATCCCTTTTGGCTCCCTTCACTTTGGACGAATTAAAATCTAGTCTGGCTTCTATTCCTTCTGGGAAGTGTCCTGGGCCGGACGGCCTACCCATAACATATTATAAAAAGTTTAGTACAATCCTCCTCCCTCATTTCCTGGAAGTCTGTAATTTGCTTCTAACGGGTTCTTCCCTTCCGAAGCAGGCATTAGAAGCTTATATCACTTTGATACCCAAAGAAGGGAAGAGCCCGGAAGAATGTGCAAGTTATAGACCTATTTCGCTGCTGAATACCGATGTGAAGTGGTGGGTGAAGCTACTGGCCAGCAGAATAGCTAAGTTTTTGCCGAACTTGATAGCGGAGGAACAAGTGTGGTTTGTTCCGCGGAGGGAGGGCAAATATAACATTGCTAGAGTGATAAACGCGATACAATATGCTAAGAGAAGGGGCATTCCTCTTGTCCTTTTGGGAACTGATGCCGAAAAGGCATTTGACAGGGTCAGCTGGGATTATATCAGGGAGGTCCTGGGAAAATTTAACTTTCCACAACCATTTATTCAGGCCATCTTCTGGTTATATGCCGAACCGTCAGCCAGAATCAGAGTAAATGGATTGTTGTCTGACCCCTTCTCTATAAAAAACGGCACTCGTCAGGGCTGCCCGCTCTCCCCAGCTCTTTTCATACTGACGATGGAACCTCTATTGTTGACTATCAGACAAAATGATGAAGTCAGAGGATAAAAAGTAGGAGATGTAGAACATAAAATTGCGGCTTTTGCTGATGACCTCCTTTTGCTAATTTCTAACCCACTATCAGCAATACCCCATATAGTTGCTCTATTTGACAAATTTGGTTTTATATCAAATTTTAAAATTAACCTTAGTAAATCAGAAGCGCTTAACATTAATGTCTCGTCGCAGACTATCTCACAACTGCAAAGTTGCACTCCATTCAAGTGGCCTCCCAAAGCCATAAAATTTTTGGGGATTATGATCCCAGCTGACCTTGGGGAATTGTTCTCCATTAATTACAAACCCCTCTTTATCAAAATTGGTTCACAAATAGGGTTCCTTAAGTTGCCATTCCTCTCGTGGTTTGGTAGGAAAAACTTATTGACTACGTATATACTTCCACAGATCATGTACCTGCTGACTGCCTTGCCCATTGGGGTCCCGAGAAGCTACTTTCGGAACTTTAAATCCTTGTTTACATCCTTCTTATGGCATCCTAAACGCCCCAGACTAGCCTATAGCCTTCTCTCACAGAAAAGAGAACAGGGAGGTATTTCGCTTCCTGACTTGGAACTGTATTTCTATGCTAATCATCTCTCACGATGGACGCAGTTAGCGGATGGGGGTAATAACATGTCTGTAGTTATGGAAAGAACACTTATGGGGTCAGACACGTTTCAATTGCTCTGGGTGCGAGATGATCTGATATCTAAAAGGGGGGATTTGAGTCCTATCACTAAGGGGATGGTTTGTGTATGTCATACTGCAGGAGCTCTGAACATGACGGGGAAACTCCTCTCCCCACTGGCGCCACTGAGTGTTCTACCGTCCTTCCTGGGTAGAAAGTCTGATAGAACGGCAGACTTTTGGAGGAGGCTGAACAACGTCAAGATATTGGTTCTCTTGGACCCATTGGGTCCTCCAAGCCTTGCACAGCTATTTGAGGAACAGGGGTTGAGGCGTCCGAATGCATTACAAGTTGCGGATTATGTAGCTACAACAGATATGTTCAAGGCTGTCTCCAGGACGCCTCAGGCTGATCCAACATGGTTAGAAAATTACATCCTATTACCAACTACCCCTGCAAAGATTCTGTCCAAATTATATAGAGGTCTTTTAATGGGTAAGTCTGAACAGAAACCCCATTATTTGGGGGCTTGGGAGAGGGAATTGGGGAAATCCTTTTCCAAACTTGAATTGGAATATGTATTGAAACATGCTCACGGTTTCTCCAGATGTGTGCGTATACAGGAGAATTCTTACAAACTTGTCACGAGATGGTATCGGACGCCTGAATCCCTTGCCTCTATAGGTCTAGTGAATGTCAATACCTGTTGGAGATGTCATGAGGGGCCAGGTTCTTACCTACATATATGGTGGAGCTGTCCTAGAATAATTAGTTTCTGGAAGGGGATTGAGAGTGCTATCAACACTATCTGCTCTACGCAGATTAAGTTAACGGCAGAGTTAGTGTTCTTATGGCTGCCTCAGCCTGGCTTTACACCCTCCATATACAACTTGCCGACACAGATGATCTCGGCAGCTAAATTGCTCATTCCCACATTTTGGAGACAGACTAACCCACCTACAGAAGAACTATGGTCGGATAAAATGCAACATATCTGCCGCATGGAGGAGTTGGCAGCTTGGGTAACTCAAACCAGGGACCGTTTTCTAAATGTGTGGAGCCCATAGCTGTCCCAGTGCATAGGCAAGACGGGTTCTACGTAATGTTTAGACAACTCTTCACATTTCTTTACATCTAATGTCCATCCCTTCCGTAAGTCATTTGCCGGGCCGATATGCTGAATCTTGGGGTAGCATGAAGTGAGTTTTCCTTTATACAGAATTGATTAAAGGTGCTGTAGTACTTGAATTGTTATTTAATTGTTATTCATTTGTTATTCATTGTTTAATGAATTGTATGTGCTGTCTCTCACAGTTATTAGATTATTAATATTCGTAAAGTGCAAGATTTAGTAGATTTCATGAGGGTAGTCTTGTTTGTCAGGATTCTATTGCCTTCGCGTCACCGACTGGTGATTTATTATTCTTTTGTCTTTACCCATATGCTAAACAATGTAAAGTTTGCAATCTTTGTTTATCTGCTTCTGGTCATGCACAATAATAATTGTTTGTTATGTATTATTAACTGTTTAATAAAAAGAGATTTTTCAAAAAAGAAAAACTCCAAACAGAACAACTACCAAGCAAAATCTGCACTCCAAATGCCAAATGGTGCTCCCTCCCTTCTGAACCCTACAGTGTGCCCAAACATCAGTTTACGTCCACATATATTAAATCGCCATACCCGGGAGAACCCGATTAATAGTTTATGAAGTATTTGACTTCAGTGGCACAAACTGGGCACAACATATTCTGCACTTAAATGGAATCAGTGGCCATTTTCACTTTGCACTATCTGCTACGCATTAATGCCTACTTGATAAATGCCAAGAGGGGAGTAGTTTCCGAAACTGGGTCACTTCTTGGGGGTTTGTTTTACTATTTGACCTCGGATCCCTGAAATTGTGGAACATTGCTGTGAAAATAACCAATAAAGAACTCCAATGTGCATGGTGCTCTTTCAATTCTGAGCCCTGTCATACTTCTAGGCAAATGATAAATGCCTTCAGCGGTGTGGTTTCCAAAATTGGCTCACTTCTCGGGGCTTTTATCACTGTACTCTGGTACCTCAGGGGCTTTGAAAATATTGTATGGCGCTCGAAAGCTATCCAGTAAAATGTGAGCTCCAAATGCCAAATAGCACTCCTTCCTTTCTGAGCCCTGCCATGTGCCCTACTGCCATACTCGGGAGATATTGCGTAACATATCTCGGGGTGTTTTTCTCCTATTACCCCTTGTGAAAAGGAAAAATTAGGAGCTAAATCTAGATATTTTTGGAAAAAATAAAAATTAAAATTTTCACTGCCTAATTCTAATCAACCTAGGAAACACCTGTGGGGTCAAAATGCTAACTACACCCCTAGATGAATGCCCTGAGGAGTGTAGTTTCAAAAATTGAGTCACTTCTCGGTGTTTTCTACTGTACTTGTACCTCAATGGTTCTGCAAATATGGCATGTCGCCTAAAAAACAATCCTGCAAAATCTGCAGGCAAAATAGTGCTCCTGCCCTTCTGAACCCTACCGTGTGTCCAAACAGCAGTTTAAAACCACATATGGGGTATTTCCGTACTAGGGAGAGATTGCTTTACAAATGTGTGGGAGGTTTTTCTACTTCATGCCTTGTAAAAATGAAGAAATTCTACAATTTAGTGGAAAAAGTGTAGAGTTACATTTTCACGACCTAATTCCAATAAATTCTGCAAAAGACATGTGGGGTGCTCACTATATCCCTGGATAGATTTCTTGTGGGTGTAGTTTCCCAAATGGGATTACTATAGTTAAATACACAAATGGGACCAGGTTTATCGGTTGCAGTCTTTTAGCTGGAACGGACCTTGGCGGTTACAGTTTCAAAGTGGTACAGGCGGTTTTTGAACTGTAAATGCGCACGGCGCAACTCATTTCATTTTCGTTACACAGACTCACGACACGTGAGACACTCTCCTTGACTGAGCTTCTGGCCACTCTCTATTCGACAAGTATCCACAGCCTCCGCCTGCCTTAGTTCAGGAGCTCTTTCCCTTAGCAGGAGGTCCGTAACCACATGCAGCAGACACAAGATCTCCCAATCAAAAGTCACTCGGATCAGCCGGTTTTGGTCAAGGTTACTGGTGCATACCGCCCAGCAGGATCTTAACAGCAATAAAAGCTTGCACAACTAACTCCTCTCCAAAATCCTTTCTGCTGTTTCGGTTCCGCCGCCAGTCCCATGCAGTATTTCGTCCTCACAGTTGACAGAATGCTCCACTGTACTCTCTCAATCAAGAACCATCACTCTCCACTGACGTGCTCTCTGCAGCCAACAACAACAATGAAGCATGGCACACACTAAATCACCTCCTTTTATAGAATTAGCTCTGCCTACTTACAAAGTCTGTGCAGCATTATCTCAGGTGTCCACATCAAGACAAGAGTCTACCAATATCTCTCACATGCCTACCATATTGCCAAATCATCACAGCTTTAACCCCTTCCCGACATTTGTCGTATGGATACGTTATGGAAAGCCAGTGCTTCCCGCAAATTGCCATATCCATATGACAAATGGATGGCACGGATTTAGAAGTTGAGTCAGTGCTATCATGCCTGGTTGTCAGCTGTATGTTACAGCTGACATCATGATATAATGGCGGGGACCGAAATGAGCTCTGATGTCCGCCGTTAACCCCTTAAATGCAGCAGTCAAAAGTGACCGCTGCATTTAAGGCGTTTGTAGCCAATTGCCTCCCCAGGTGGCGAAATTGCCAGGGGGCAGATGGCTGCAATGCCAACCGGAGGCCTAACACTGGCCTCCCGATCTGCCTAGTACGGAAGCCTCATAGGCCCCACCTGGAGGCGGGTCCTAAATGGCTTCCAGTACTGATGGGAAGAAAGAGCTGGCTCAGAAGCTGAGCCTGCGTCATCAGTCGTGGGTGTTAGCCTAATCGGCTTGCTGTCAGTGAACGACTGACTGTTTTAATACATTGCGCTACATAGGTAGTGCTATGTGTTAGAAGATAAATCAGAAATTAGACCTTCAAGTCCCATAGTGGGTCTAAAAATAAATGTAAAAAAAGTTAAAAAAAAGTTGTAAAAAATAAAATCAAAGTTTCAAGTAATAAAATAAAACACAATAGCCTATTTTCCCTTATTAAGTCCTTTATTATTGAAAAAATATATAAACCATACATAACGGCCTGAACTATAAAAATATTATGTTATTTATTCTATGTGGTGAATGCCGTAAAAAATTAACATAAAGATCAATGGCAGAATTGCTTTTTTTTGGTCACTTTGCCTACCAAAAATTGGAATAAAAAGTGCTTAAAAAGTCGCATGTATGCAAAAATGATATAAAAACTATAAAAACTATAGCTCAGCTTGCAAAAAACAAGCCCTCATATAGCTCCATCAACGAAAAATTAAAACGTTATGGCTCTCAGAACATGGTGACAGAAAAAATATTTTTACTAAACTAACTTATTTTGCAAAAAGTTGTAAAACAGAAAAAAAGTGCTACAAATTTGGTATCGCTGGAATCGTACTGACCCACACAATAAACGTAACATGTAATTTATAATGCATGGTGAACGCTGCATAAAAAAAAGGAGAAAACTCTGCCAGAATTGCTGTTTTTTGGTCACCTTGCCTCCCAAAAATAGGATAAAAAGTGATCAAAAAGTTTCATGTACCTCAAAATGGTAGCAGTAAAAATGACAGCTGGTCCCGCAACAAAACAGCCCTCATCCACTACGTCTATAATAAAAATAAAATTAAATTAGGGAACCAGGAATGGGAGGGCCCAAACATATCTTCTGGAAGCGAGGACACCTGCATTATACCAGAACACTTCCCACCAAAATTCCCCAAACTGCAGAGGTGCAGAGTGTGTACCAAAATGGGGATAAGAAATGACACCATTTATCAGTGCGACACTGGCCTGTGCATAAAAGATTACTTGACAGCGTAACACACATCTATGGATTATTGTTTTTTTCTTTTTTACCCAATTATTATGCCCTGATGTACTCCGCACAGCTTTCATGTACCCCCACGTTATAAACTGAAACACAAGTAATACTCCAAACAAAACTACTACCAAGAAAACTCCAAATGGGCGCTCCCTCCCTTCTGAGCCCTACAGTGTGCCCAAAAAGCAGTTTACTTACAAAAATATACCCGAGAGAACCCTTTTAACAATTTTTGGGTTGTGTGTCTCCAGTGGCACAAGCTGGGCACAACATATTTGCCACTGAAATGGCATATCTAGGGAAAAATTGCAATTTTACTTTGCACCATTTGTAGCGCATTAATTTATAGAAAAGACCTGTGGGTAAAAATGCTCACTACTTTACTACTTTGTAAATCGCCAAATTAGGCCTCAATTTTGCATTGTACTCTTTCCGTCCTGAGCTCTGTCGAATGTCCAAGCAAAAGATTAGGGCCAGTGTAATGGCAGGGGGTAGGGAGACGGACAAGTGAGCCCTAATCTACCCGCCACTCTGTCCCTGCCTACTTGCAACGACCCGCCCTAGGCGACGGGGTACAACTGGGCGGCGGTCCCTGCGCTCAGTAAGTGCACGACAAACACGACAAACATACAAGGAACACAAGCAAGGAAAAGGGGCCGTTGCCCACGGCAACACTGTGAGCAACCAGAGTGGTGAACGAGCCGAGTCAAGCCAGGAGTGTGCGAGGTACAAAACGAAAAGCAGAAGAGTAGTCGGTAAGCCAGGGTCGGTATGGAGCAGGATCAAAAATAGCAGGAGCTGTAGCTGGGCCAGGAACCACAAGGAAAGAAACAAAAGCAATAACAAGCACCGAGGGACAGGAAGTGCAGGCTTAAATAGACCGAGGGCGGGAGCTAGCTGAGTCTGGCCAGGTTACGATAGGCTCTCCCACTCCTAAGCCTGCCAGCCTGAATGGTGGAAGCAGGAGTCAGTCTCAGGGATGTATTCTCAGGTGCTGACTGATTAGTTCTGGGAGTTAACCCCGCTGTGCCTGGCAGATCCTTTACAGCCAGATGTAGGATATTTCTAAATCTGGGAATCACAGCATAATAGTTAGAGAGCTGTCTTTTCATGGTGGCACAAGCTGGGTACCACATATTGGCATAGCTATGGAAAAATTGCCATTTTCACTCTGCAACATTGAGTGTACACTAATTTCTGGAAAACACCTGCAGGGCTAACATGCTGACTACATCACTAGGTGAATAACTTGAGGGGTGTCATTTCCAAAATGAGGTCACTTCTTGTGGGTTTCCACTGTTTTGGTACCATAGAGGCTTTGCAAATGCGACATTGCGCCCCGAAACCAATCCAGCAAAATCTGCACTCCAAAAGCCAAATGGCGCTCCTTCACTTCTGACCCCTACCATGTACCCAAACAGTAGTTTATTACCACATATTAGGTATTGCCATATTCGGGAGAACTTGCTTTACAAATGTTGAGGTGTTTTTTCTCCATTTTTCGTTAAGAAAATAAAAATGTTGCGCTAAATCTAAGTCTTATTGGAAAAAAATGAAATTTTTATTTTCACTGCCCAATTCTAATAAAATCTATAAAAGTCCTCTGGGGTCAAAATGCTCACTACACCCCTAGATAAATTCGTCAAGGGGTATAGTTTCCAAAGTTTTGGTCCCACAGGGGTTTGGAAAAATAAAAATGCATATTATCTGCCCAAACAGCAGTTTATTACCACATATGGGGTATTTCCATACTCTGGAGAAGTTGTTTTACAAATCTTGGGGGCTTTTTCTTCTTTATTTCTTGTGGAAATTCGTTTTTTTTCAGCGAAAATGACATCTTATTGGAAAAAAATTTAGTTTTTTATTTTCACGTCCAAATTCAAACAAAATCTATGAAGCACCTTTGGAGTAAAAATGCTAGATGAATTTCTCAAGGCGTGTAGTTTCCCAAATGAAGTCACTTTTGGGAAGTTTCCATTGTACTGTTACCTTAAGGGGCTATGCAAATGCGACATGGCACTAAGAAACCAATCCAGCAAAATCTGCACTCCAAAAGCCAAATGGCGCTTCTTCCCTTCTGAGCCCTGCCATGTGCCCAAACTGCAGTTTATGACGACATATGGGGTATTTCCATACTCTGGAGAAGTTGCTTTACAAATGTTGGTGGCTTTTTCTTCTTTATTCCTTGTGGAAATTGATTTTCTTTTTAGCTAAATAACATCTTATTGGAAAATAATATGCATTTTTTATTTTGACATACAAATTCTAATAAAATCTGTGGGGTCAAAATTAGAGATGAGCGAACTTATCAAAAGTTAGGTTCGGCTAGTTCGCCGAATTTCACAAAAAAGTTTCATTCGGACCGAACTAGTTCGGACCAAACCTGTCACTTCCGTGAGCCGAGCATGCTACTGTCCAGGGTGCTGATAGAGTTAATGGGCTGCACTAACTCTTTCAGCAACCTTGACAGTACATGCTCGGCGGGCGGAAAATAAAAATTTTATGTAATAAAAAAATAAAAATAATATGTTCGTACTTACTTTCCTCCTGTCCGGCCTCCAGCGATGACATTTTATCCCTTTCGTCGCTGCACAGGCTGTAGTGGCGGTCACGCACGTCAGGATGACGCTTCATCCCACGTGACCGCCTCTGCAGCCAATCACAGGCTGCAGCGGCGACATGGATGAAACGTCATCGCTGGAGGCCGGACAGAAGGAAAGTAAGTATGAACTTATTTTTATTTTTTTGGCATTTATGTATGTATGTTGTCATGTATGTATGTATGCAGTATGTATGTATGTATGTATGTATGTTGTCATGTATGCATGTATGTATATATGTGCATGTATGTTTGCATGTATGTTGGCATGTATGTATATATGTGCATGTTTGTATGTATATTTGCATGTATATACAGTATATGTATGTATATATGTTTGCATGTGTGTATGTTTGCATGCATGTATGTTTGCATTCATGAATATTTGCATGTATGTATGTTGTCATGTATGTATGTATGTATGTATGTATGTATGTATGAATGTATGTTGTCATGTATGTATGTATATATGTGCATGTATGTTTGCATATATGTTGGTATGTATGTATGTATATATGTGCATGTTTGTATGTATATTTGCATGTATATATATGTATGTATGTATGTATGTTTGCATGTGTGTATGTTTGCATGTATGTAGGTTTGCATGTATGTATGTTTGCATTTATGTATGTTTGTATGTATGTTGTCATGTATGCATGTATGTATATATGTGCATGTATGTTTGCATGTATGTTGGCATGTATGTATATATGTGCATGTGTGTATGTATATTTGCATGTATATATTTGCATGTATGTATGTATGTTTGCATGTATGTATGTTTGCATGAATGTATGTTTGTATGTATGTTTGCATGTATGTATGTTTGCATGTATGTATGTATGTATGTTGTCATGTATGTATGTATGTATGTATGTATGTTGTCATGTATGTATGTATGTATGTATGTATATATGTGCATGTATGTTGGCATGTATGTATATATGTGCATGTGTGTATGTATATTTGCATGTATATATTTGCATGTAAGTATGTATGTTTGCATGTGTGTATGTTTGCATGTATGTATGTTTGCATGTTTGTATGTATGTTTGCATGTATGTATGCATGTATGTATGTATGTTTGCATGTATGTATGTTTGCATGTATGTATGTTTTCATGTATGTATGTTGTCATGTATGTATGTATGTATGTATGTATGTATATATGTGCATGTATGTATGTTTGCATATTTTTATTTTTGCATGTATGTTTGCATGTATGTTTATATATATATGTGCATGTATGTAATTATGTTTGCATGTATTTATATTTGCATGTATATTTGTGCATGCTTGTATGTATGCATGTATGTATCTTTGTATGTTTGTTTGTATGTATGTATGTATGTTTTCATGTGTGTGTGTATGCATGTATGTATGTATGATAGTTTGCATGTATGTATGTATATATGTGTGTATGTTTGCATGTATGTATATTTGCATGTATATATGTGCATGCTTGTATGTATGTATGTATGTTTGTATATATGTATGTATGTATGTATGTATGTTTGCATGTATGTTTGTTTGTATATATGTCTGTATGGCCATGTATGATACTGTCTGCTGGCGCCCTGTATCTAAGTCAACTTCGCGGCAGGCTTCTATACATGGTATAACCGTCAGTATCACACATAAGGGTATGTTCACACGGCCTATTTACAGACGTAATTCGGGCGTTTTTGCCCCGAATTACGTCCGAAAATAGCGCCTCAATAACGCTGACAAACATCTGCCCATTGAAAGCAATGGGCAGACGTTTGTCTGTTCACACGAGGTGTAGTTTACGCGCCGCTGTCAAAAGACGGCGCGTAAATAGACGCCCGCGCCAAAGAAGTGACCTGTCACTTCTTTGGCCGTAATTGGAGCCGTTATTCATTGACTCCAGTGAATAGCAGCGCTAATTACGCCCGTAATGAACGCGGCGTTCAAGCGCCTGCACATGCCGTTACGGCTGAAATTACGGGGATGTTTTCAGGCTGAAACATCCCCGTAATTTCAGCCGTAACGGACGCCCTCGTGTGAACATACCCTTAAACTGAATCTAAGCCTTACAGGTTTGGTGTTTGGACAACGTCGTTTTCGAAGACTACTTAGATGACGGTTTTTTTTCTACAATAAAATGGTTAATGAGGGTTGTGTTGGGGGTGCTTTATTTCAATAAAATATTTTATCTATATCTTTGTCTTTTTCTTTTCAAATTTTATTACTACCACTTTAGTAATGGCCGCTGTCTGAGTGACAACATCCATTACTAAGGCGAGGCTTAGTGTTAGCCGGTGCAGAGGCTAACACTAACCACCATTATTACCCCAGTACCCACCACCACCAGGGGTGTCGGGAAGAGCCAGGTACGATTCAGTACCCGACCATCTGTTGTGATGGTCGGGCTCTGGGGCGGCCGCAGGCTGGTATTATGAGGCTGGGAAGGGCCAAAAACAGTGGACCTTCCCACCCTTGTAATGCTAGGCTGCTGCTGCTCTGTTGTATCTGGCTGGTTATAAAAGTGGGGGGGACCCCACGTCATTTTTTCAAATTATTTTTTCTTATTTTTTTTTTAAAGACATGGGGTTCCACCCAATTTATCATAACCAGCCACATACAACACAGTGTTATTAGCCTGGGAATGGACAAAACCAGTGGCCCTTCCCACCCATGTAATGCCAGACTGCTGCGGCCTTGTATATGGCTGGTTATTAAAAATGTGGGGGACCCGTCTATTGTTAAATTTGCTAAATAAAATAAAAAAAACGACGTGGGGGTCCCCCCCATTTTTATAACCAGCCCGATACAACACAGCAGCAGCAGCCTAGCATTACAAGGGTGGGAAGGTCCACTGTTTTTGGCCCTTCCCAGCCTCATAATACCAGCCTATGCCCGCCCCAGTACCCGACCATCAAAACAGATGGTCGGGTACTGGATCGTACCAAGCTCTTCCCGGCACCCCTGGTGGTGGTGGGTACCGGGGTAATAATAGGTGGTTAGTGCTAGCCTCTGCACCGGCTAACACTAAGTACCGACTTAATAATGGACGCTGTCAATCAGCCAACTGCCATTATCTAGGCACTAATAAAGTTTAAAAAAAACACAAAGACAATTCTTTTTTATTGAAATAAGAAATCCCCAACAAAACCCTCGTTAACCATTTTGTTAAAATTTGAAAAAACGTAGATCTACGCAGTAGTCCAACGAATCGAAGATGTAGTCCAATCGGTACATCAAAATCTG
Source organism: Rhinoderma darwinii (assembly GCF_050947455.1). NCBI lineage: Eukaryota > Metazoa > Chordata > Amphibia > Anura > Rhinodermatidae > Rhinoderma > Rhinoderma darwinii. Next base: position 306,766,866 of record NC_134688.1, read on the forward strand.
CAACAACATAAAAAAACAGTTATCAATGTGAACAATACCAATACTTCTACTCACCTACACACATATATACACACACACACAAACAAATAACCATACACAAACACACACATATATACACAAACACAACAAGATATACACACACACACACACATAAACAGACAAACACACACACACACATATACACAAACTCACACATATACAAACAAAAACACACATATCCAAACACACACATATACACGAACACACTCATATACACAAACACACACACATATACACAAACACATATACACAGTTATACACAAACACAACAAGATATACACAAACACACACACATATACACACACATATACACGAACTAACACATATACACAAACACATATACAAACAAAAACACACATACCCAAACACACACATATACACAAACACACACATATACACAAATACACACATATACACAAACACATATACACAAACACACCCATATATACACAAACACACACACATAAACACACACCATAATCACACACATATACAAAAACACACATACATCTACACACAAACATATACACAAATACACCCATATATACACACACATATACACAAACATATACACAAACACATATACACAAACACACCCATATATACACAAACACACATAAAGACACACGCACATATACACAAACACACATATAAAAACAAAAACAGACAAAGACACATACCCAAATACACATATATACACAAACACACACATACACAAACACACACACTGTTTCTTTTAAATGCTGCTGGGGAACCCGCTCGATCCACTATATAAGGCTGCGCTACAGTGCAGCATTTAAAAGAAACAGGATCCTGACCTGTCCATAGAGTTTAAGGCAGCACAGAGTATTTCAGGAGATGAGCGTGCAGATTCAGTGCTGCTGTGAACTCTGCTCTTACCATTACGTAGCTCTCAGTCTGTTACCTCTCCTCCACTCCTGTCCTCAAGAACACCTTCACATGATTGGCAAGTCACCACGTAATGGTAAGAGCAGAGTTCACAGCAGCACAGAGTATTTCAGGAGATGAGCGTGCGGATCTTGTGCGGGGTGGTGACTTGCAAATCATGTGAAGGTGTTTTTGAGGACAGGAGTGGAGGAGAGGTAACAGACTGAGCTACGTAATGGTAAGAGCAGAGTTCACAGCAGCACAGAGTATTTCATTAGAGGAGCGTGCAGATTCTGTGCTGCTGTGAACTCTGCTCTTACCATTACGTAGCTCTCAGTCTGTTACCTCTCCTCCACTCCTGTCCTCAATAACACCTTCACATGATTGGCAAGTCACCACGTAATGGTAAGACCACAAATCACAGCAGCACAGAGTATTTCAGGAGATGAGCGTGCGGATCTTGTGCGGGGTGGTGACTTGCCAATCATGTGAAGGTGTTATTGAGGACAGGAGTGGAGGAGAGGTACCAGACTGAGCTACGTAATGGTAAGAGCAGAGTTCACAGCAGCACAGAATCTGCACGCTCCTCTACTGAAATACTCTGTGCTGCTGTGAACTCTGCTCTTACCATTACGTAGCTCAGTCTGTTACCTCTCATCCACTCTTGTCCTCAAGAACACCTTCACATGATTGGCAAGTCACCACCCCGCACAAGATCCGCACGCTCATCTCCTGAAATACTCTGTGCTGCTGTGAACTCTGCTCTTACCGTTACGTGGTGACTTGCCAATCATGAAGGTGTTATTGAGGACAGTAGTGGAGGAGAGGTAACAGACTGAGAGCTATGTAATGGTAAGAGCAAAGTTCACAGCAGCACTGAATCTGCACGCTCATCTCCTGAAATACTCTGTGCTGCCTTAAACTCTGTGGACAGGTCAGGATCCTGTTTCTTTTAAATGCTGCACTGTAGCGCAGCCTTATATAGTGGATCGAGCGGGTTCCCTAGCAGCATTTAAAAGAAACAGGATCCTGACCTGTCCACAAAGTTTAAGGCAGCACAGAGTATTTCAGGAGATGAGCACGGCCGGCCACGGGCAGCAATTCGTTTTTCCGAGCCGTGCTCCCATTATGCACATGACCGTAAAAACACCCGTTATTGCGGGTCGTAATTACGACCCGCAATAACGGGCTCATAGACTTCTGTTACCCACGGGTACCTTCCCGTTTTCTCACGGGAAGGTGCCCGTTCCGTTAAAAAAAATAGTACATGTTCTATTTTTCTATTTTACGGGCCGTGCTGCTATAATTATAATGACAGCAGGGTTCGCAAAAGCGGCCGGCTGCCCGTGCCCGGCCGTGCCCGGCCGTGCTCGTAATTACGAGTCGTAATTACGAGCACGGCCTGTAAAATGAAAAAATAGAACATGTTCTATGTTTTTAACGGCACGGGCACCTTCCCGTGAGAAAACGGGAAGGTACCCGTGGCTAACAGAAGTCTATGGACCCGCTATTTCGGGTCGTAATTACGACCCGTAATAACGGGTGTTTTTACGGTCGTGTGCATGAGGCCCCGTAATGACGGGTGGCTACATGTGTACACCCGTCATTCCGGCAGCGTTGCTAGGCGACGTCAGTAAATAGTCACTGTCCAATGTGCTGAAAGAGTTAACTGATCGGCAGTAACTGTTTCAGCACCCTGGACAGTGACTACCGATCAAAATATAGAGTAACCTGTAAAAAAAAAGACGTTCATACTTACCGGGAACTCCCTGCTTCCTCCAGTCCGGTCTCCTGGCCGTTGCCTTGGTGACGCGTCCCACTCGACATCCGGCACGACATTCCTTGATGACGATGCAGCCCATGTGAGCGCTGCAGCCAATCACAGGATGCCGCGTCAGAAAAGAAGGTCGGACTGGAGGAAGAAGAGGGACTCGTCCCCAAGACAACGACCAGGTACGTATGAAATGCTTTTTATTTTATTTTTAATCAGAAGCCTCTTTTCTCTATCAGTGATTGATAGAGACAAGTGGCTGCCGATTTGTATAATATTTTTGACCGGGTTCGGTCAAAACGGGTTCGGCCGAACCCGGTGAAGTTCGGATTCGCTGCGAATCAAACTTTTCCGGAGGTTCGGATCGAAACCGGGTTCGGTTGTCCCGGTTCGCTCATCTCTAGTCAAAATGCTCACTATATGCCAAGATGAATTCCTTGTTAGGTTTAGGTTCCAAAATGGGGACTTTTTTGGGGTGTTTCCTTTGTTTTGGCATCGCACCTCTTCAAACCTGACATGGTGCCTAAAATATAATCTAATAATAAGAAGGCCCCAAGATCCTCTAGGCACTACATTGCTTCTCAGGCCTGTGCTTCAGTAAATTAGCACACTAAAAACTGCAGAATCTGGGCAATAAATATTAAGTTGTGTTTATCTTGTAACACCTTCCGTGTTACAGAGAAAAAAAGATTAAAAATTTATTTCTGCAAAAAAACCTGAAATTTGTAAATTTCACCCCTACGTTGCTCTAATTCTTGTGAAAGGTCTGTAGAGTTAAGAAAATCTCTAAATGCTGTTTTGAATACTTTGAGGGGTACTGTTTTTAAAATGGAGTGCTTTATGGGGGGTTGTATTGTATGGGCCCCTCAAAGCCACTTCAGAACTGAACTGGTCCCTGTAAAAACAGCCTTTTGAAATTTGTGTGAGAATGTCTGCTAAGTTCTAAGCCTTGTAACGTCCTAGAAAAATAAAAGGATGTTCAAAAAATTATGCCAATCTAAAATAGAGATATGGGAAATGTTAATTAGTAACTATTTTGTGTGGTATAACCATATGTATTACAAACAGATACATAGAAATTTGTAAAAATGCTAATTTTTCGCAAAATTTTAGTGTTTTTCAAAAATAAATACTGAATGTATCTACCAAGTTTTACCAGTAACAAAGTCCAATGTGTCACGAGAGAAGAATCTTACAATCGCTTGGATAGGTAAAAGCATACAAACATTTGCTAAAATAGACATGTTTGGAGGATTGACATGTCCTCATTAAATCCAGTGACTCATAGGTGACGTCTTCGCTGATTGTAGACGTTCTCTTTCCTTTTCTTCCCCTTCCAGCCAAGATTGTTATGACGACTTGCCATAATAAATACAGAGTCTGCTGCCCAGACTATTTTGGCCAATTGCTTCTGCAGCAATTCCCAGCATTTTAAGTAACAAGAATAAACTCAGACCCCAGACCAAACACCAAAATTAATTCATACCCCAGACCAGACCCCTATATAAATTCAGAATTTAAACAGGACTCCTATATAAATTAAGATTCCAAACCTTACCGCTTTTATAATCCAATTCCTAACAAGACCCCTTAATTTTAATGGGACAGGGGTGCAATACTGTGCACAGCCACTAAAAATGTAACAGCACGTGCTAATACGAACGAGAAGGTAAACCATGAAAACAATGAAGAGGCTGCAGCTCTCATACAAGGGTTGCAGACCATTCAAATAGCTGATCGGCGAGGGTGACAAGAGTCGAACCCACCCCGCTCTAATATTGACAGCCTATCCTAAGTACAGGCCATCAGTTTTAAAAACCCAGATAACCCCTTTGAATAATAAAATTCCAGCTTTCTGCAGCTGTCTCTGTGTACTGTTTGCTGTATATAAATTTATATAACTTCCACTTAGTGCAATGCAACATGCAGTAAATCCATATACAGAAAGCTGCCCTAGTTGTACCTGCAGGCACCCAGAATTGTATTATTTCAATAAAGCTGTGTAAAGGGAAGCAGGGAATGAACTCTCTATCAGAAAAACGAAGCTTGGCTTAGAAAGATAATTGGTGCATTTCTGGGATCACATATAACACCGCTAACTTGAGAAATATAGAAACATTTATGCCCGATAAACATTATTATGACAAATTATTCACTTAATTAATGACTAATAAAATAAACTCATTGAACCTTCTACATGCTGTGGATTTCTCAGGTATTAATGGGTTTCATACATACTGTAGTTATATGAGGTTCACTGGCAACCATTGGATGATGAGGACATGAGACATTTGTAAATCACTTAAGCATTTCTTGATGTCGCTCCCTGTCTTTACAGTTTACCTAACGGGCCAGCAATGGTTTTAGGAGTGACCAGGATTAAGGAACCAGGCAGGAATTCTTTGGTCCTCTTGACTTCAAATGCTGCAGAGAATGTGGTATCCATAAAAATATCATGCAGCCATTTTTCATGAATACATCTGGGTGTTGGTCTTCTACCCCCTCTTGGGAGGCCTATGATCTATATACTATTCCAACTTAGTTGGTTCCCGAAGTTATCCGCCTTCTGGTGCCACAGATCTACTTTTTAGAACAGGAGAGCAACTGGCAGAGATTATGTGCAGTTATCTCTGAGCTATTTATGCTGAATACGTTCACATCAGGTCTGACCGTCTCCTCTCAGGATGAATAGATCAATTCTTACCACCTCTTTATTCCCTCGAGAGCTGAGCACAGGAGATGCAGCATGTAGGATGTTCTTACTGGTGCAGAGCCCCAGCACCTTATGAGGGTCTTCAGGTTTTTAGTCATATTTATTACAAAGATTATGTATTTTAATATGATATTAATTGTTTCCTCAATGTCACACAGACAGAAATTATTATCTATCAGATGTTCAGCAGCTGCAGATCCGTCCAGATTGTAATAACTAGACACACACTAAACCAACTGTGAGAGATGAACATTACAAGTTCCATGCACCAAGACTGATCCATATCTCCGACTTTTACAATTTATTATGGGTGTTAATTCTATCCCTGATCTCCTTTCTTGGCAGTACTGGGTAAGAGTCTGTCCACGGAAACATTATGAATATAGAAACTACATTCAAAATATAAATAACAATCAAACATTAAAAATATTGTTAAAGCCATACTGAAATATGCAAATTATGTGTGTGGTCATAAAAGCAGCTCACGCCGGGTATATCTATTGTGATGTCACTACTATTAATGATGGTAAATCTATACTTGAAATATGCAAATTATGGGTGAGGTCATAAAAGCATCTATTGTGATGTCATAGAGCTTGGGTATATGTAATGATGCTGGTCACAGAGCTGTCACTCAGTTGGATGTGACCGGTAAGTTCTCTATCATTTCTCTATCTGTACCTGACTCTGATCGATCCATTATATTAGGAACATTGAATCCATGTCTTCAAGATATGGTTTATTAGAGGTTGTAATATCTTTTTTTGTTTCATTATACAATTGAATTGCTTAAATATCATAGAAAGAACACAGGCTGTAAGAAATGGCAGCCTACATTCAGCCGATAATAGATTTGCAGGGTAACAGCACATAATTTTGGTTCCCTGCAGCCCTGAGAACTTATTTTGTCTCTCGATTGTAAAGGAGAAATTACAGTATGGTCATATTAGGGGACTGTTATGTAGTAAGTCCTTATATTAGTGTAAATTCCCTAAAAATAATTCCATAAATTAACACATTAACACAATGTAATAAAATTCAGAATTTTGATCAAGTAATATAAAAAAAAAGGCCTCAATCTAACACCAGGATTTATGAGCCACTACATGGACACACGTCACATCCCCCATCAGACTGACTCCAGATGCCTTAACTCCTAAATCATCACCCCTATAACCTCAGTTTTATTGCCCCGGCTTATCTTAATGATGTATCACCTCATGTACTAATTGTCTTTGTGTAACATCTAAATGTTGTGCTTTTTTCTAAGTCATTCATTTGTAAACTGCCTGAAGAAGGGGCCTCTGTGCTCTGAAAGCTTGCATATATAACTTTTATGGTTAGCCAATAAAGGTATCATACCTATTATACTTTTGTCTTTTTTGACACAAAAGTATTTAACATTTCATATTGTCTCTGGCTAACACGGTACTACACTATTTTTTACTGTACTTCGTAAAAAAAATATGTAAAAGCCATTGAAAATGCCATATTAAGATCTGTAAGTTATAACGAGTGTAGTTAGGTAATCCACCTACACTATATGGCCAATAGTATTTGGACACCTCTCCTAATTATTGAGCCAAGAATCAGCTGGATGGGTGTAAAACACGTCGCCGTTGAATTTTGGAGCATGGGAAACATGTTCTGTTGAGTAATAAATAACGGTTCACTATCTGGCCATCTAATGGACGAATTTGCGTTTTGTGCCTGCCCGGAGAATGCTACCTACTGGACTGTATAGTGCCTATTATAAAATGGAGTGAAGTTTGTATAATGGTCTGGATTGTTTGTAAGGGGTTGGATTAAATCCCCATTTTCCCAGTAGGGGTTAATAAGACTATTTAAACAATTGTATGCTTCCAACTTTGTGGTAATAGTTTGGGTAAGACCCTTTCCTGTCCTAGTATGACTGTGCCCCTGTGCACAAAGAGGGTCCCTAAAGACATGGTTTGACAAGTTCGATGTGGAGGAACTTGCGTATCTGCATAGATCCCGGACCTAATTCCCAACAAAACCTTTGGAGTGAATTGGAAAGGCAATTGCGAGCCAGACCTTTTTGCCCAACATCAGTGTCTCAACCATTGGTGTCCACATACTTTTGGCCATATACTGTAGTGTACCGAGTATATATCTATTGTGATGTCACCGAGCTTAGGTATAAAGTATAGTGCTGGCCAGAGGGCTGTCATTTATCAGGTGGATGTGATCGGTACGGTAAGTACTTTATCATTGCTACGTCTCTAGAACAGTCTCATCTATCAGTCTCTTTATGAATATTGGATTCTTACATGTAATTCTAGTGTTTGTCGTCTTATTTGTGTTTTTTATTTGGCATACTTATACACTAGGAAATTGCTTAAATAGCAATATTGTGGCCTGTCACATCTGCTCCATAGACAGAATGCAGATTGCAGACAGAAAATGGTGTCTGTATTCTGCTGGTAGATTCATAAAGCAACCACAAAGCAAAGAATGTGAATCTCTGGGAACTTATTATCACACCCTCCAGTTTATAACACCAGTAATTCTCATAATAAATGTTTATAAGGGAATTCATATTTATGAATTTTAGGTTTTCTGTCTGTAGACTATACTATTTACATATCAGGTCAATCCTGAATATTAGCTGGTATGGCTATGCAACCAACCTACATCAGGTGCTGCTATTGTGATGTCTTGAGATGAGTCTAGATAGCCGTGTTTCTTACTGCGTCTATGGTAGTATTGGTTTTATTACAAGATTTAAACTATTTGATGTTTGAATCATGTACATAAATAAATGATTATAAGGAGTATTGCTTTTTTTTTTTTTTTTTTTAGTAATAAAATATTAGTAAGTCCAGGAATAAACAGCCTAATAGCATTTGTCAGACTAAATTTGAGAAGGATAGTGCTAATCCCCTGGAAACGTGTCCTTATTAACAATTGAAATTAATAATTATGTATATAATCATAATAATAATAATAAGAATAATAACAATAAAAAAGATAACAATAAAAAGTATTTATTACTAACTCCAATTACTTAGGTTCTAAATTCTGGTTATCAATTAATATTAAAAAAAAATTCAACCCTTTAAAATGCCATATGGTCAATTTAACAACCAATACATTGTTTCAGCTTCCAAACCTAATGCAATGTTATCAACAGGGGCTCCCAGGTCATGTGATCCTCTGACACTTATGATTGACAATATTCTGTTATAGGAATACCCTATTTAATAACTAATTTTTCCAGCTAGTTTCATCACAAGTAACGACTCCCTTATAGTTTTCTGGTCTTTCTAGGTCTTGCTGTTGGATTGACACTGTGTTACTTACTGTGTTGCTTATACGGTTAGCGATTTGTCCTATTTTCGGAGAACTAGAGGCGATTAGTCAAATTCTATCTTGACTGTCTCCTGGTTTTCTACCAAGGACATTGGTGCAGTTTTGCACCCGGGCATTAAACAACCATGCCCTTTTGGAAAAAATCGAAGAAATATCATGTCTCCCAAATTCCTGATAAAGGAAATCTGATGGGAGACATACCAACTATGGAGGAGCCTAACATCTCACTCCAGAAGTTTTCTGTCATCAAAGATATGGCAGATGAAAAATCCAGCGATCTTAGTCACAGCAAATATTGTGACATTACGTCAAAGAACACCAAGAAGAGCGCATTCAGCCTGCTGACCCGCCTGCGCTCCAAAAATATCCGTAAAAGGTATGTAACTAATAATTCTCATACATTGCTCAGATATCCAGAGCTGTGGTATAACAGTCACTAGATCTTTAATTCTCCCCATATCTTCACAGAAACTTTGGCAGCAGTGCTGTGATCGGCGCTAGAGAACTGGATCGCTATTTCCCAGATAGACGGTTGAGACTATATGTTGCCACCTGGAATATGGAGGGAAAGGTGAGAAGTAATGTACAATATTTATTGTGACCCATCAGTGTGCCCGAGCTCAAGTTGGATGAAATGGGCCAGTAACCATGTCTCTTTAGTTTGTAGTTGAATATTACACAGACAGGTTATATTCTACCCTATGTCAGTTGAGTTGGCGCTCTTTGTATACAATATTAATGTTTGTATATTTTGAACAGGATTACCCGCAAAATGTGGAGGATCTGCTGTTACCATCAGATGATACGAAAGACATTTATGTTATTGGCGTTCAGGAAGGATGTCCAAACAGGTAAGTCTTCTCAGGTTGTCTTACACCAGCCTATGACTGCAGATGGACAGCAGGGCGGCTGATACAAATTCTCTCTCAATGCTCTACTTATTGTATTATCACTCCTTAATTTTCAAAATGTATCCCCAGAGGTTATTATATGGAGTGTTGATACAGATGAGTTGAGTATCTTAATCTTGTGTCATTTATTAATATGTAAATCTGAAATTGTGTCTTCTTGTAGACGGGAATGGGAGATAAAATTACAGGAGACCCTTGGACCACACTATGTATTATATCACTCCTCCGGGCTCGGAGTCCTGTATCTCACCATCTTTGTTCGACGGGAACTAATCTGGTTCTGCTCAGGTAAGATTCACATTCCTACGTCTACATAAGAAGTCTTGAATGTAGTCATTAGCTGGAACATCTTATTTAGTTATTAGAATTAGATGCCTAAGAGCTTGGCTCTCAGATTCTTGACTTCTGAGTATTGGAGATCTAAAAGTTCACACCACAGTTACAAAGTATGAAATTATGTTCTAGTAATATTTCCATAGTTTAATTGGAAATAATTTCTATTCCATTGTTGCATGTAGTACTCTTAACCACTGACCCGTCTTTTTGTGTTTCATTTCTTATACAGAGGTAGAGCACACTCATGTAACAACCAGGCTATTCCACCATGTGAAAACTAAAGGAGCCTTGGGTGTTGCCTTCACCGTTTTTGGAACATCTTTCCTTTTTATTAATTCACATCTGAGATGTAAGTATTTACAATATTAACATATGACCATGTACAGTTTTACTTTGCATAAAATTGCTGCTATTTGATAATTAACTGAAATATATGGGATGATATGAAGAGATCTGTACTTATAATGTTTTGGTAAAAATAAAAGGTTTGTTCCAGTTTGATCAAACTTTTTCTAATCTATCAATCTCATTCTATGTTGTGAGTGGCCAGTAATACAGATACACGCAGGTACAATTAGTGCAGGAGGGGGTGGCGGCGGCTGGTTTCAGTTGCGCCGCCTCCCCCTCAGAGAGGCAGCAGGGCGGACGGTGCGGCCGTATAATCCCTCACACCCACCCCTCCTCTCCATTAGCGGCGGTGGCGCGCTGCAATGTGTTTTTTTGAAAATAATATGTGATTCGGACCGCCCATATGATCATCCGCCACTGCTAATATGTATTTTTTTGTTGGCAGTTGGGGCAGTCAGCAAGAGGATCCAGGACTATAAAACCATCACTGAGGGTCTCCGTCTGCCTCAAATTATTCCGGAAAGAATCAACTCCAATGCCTGTGAGTATTACTTATGTGGTTGAACCTATGGATCCTTTTATCTCTCTATTTGTCTCCGTTGAGTCTAATGCAGTCATGTGCTATAATTTTTTTATTTATTTTTCATTCTACAGTGGACGTCACCAGCCGCTTTGATCGGGTGTTTTGGTTTGGAGACCTCAATTTTCAGCTTAAAGAGGACAGAAAAAATGTGGAATCTCTTCTGCAGAAGATCGAAGGAAAAGATATGTCCAGTCTCCTCAAACACGACCATCTGAATGAAGCCAAGAACAAGGGTATATTTACTAGTAGACAGATCTCTATCACTCCTCAACATTCATTAAAGGGGTTCTCCACCTTCTGACAACTGATGACCTATCCACCGGATAGGTCATCAGTATATCATCGGTGCGGGTCCGACACCTGGACGCTGCACCGTTAAGCTGCTCCAGTGGCCTGCGGGCACCGGATGTTATGGCACACAATGCTATGTACGGAGCCGGAAGCAGTTGGCTCCTTACATAGCATGGCTGCCATGATGCATAACTGCAGGTCTGCCTCCTATTCACTTGAATAGGAGCAGAGTTGCAGTACTGCAGCTCGGCTGCAATTCCGTGGCCGGCGCCAACTGCATCCGGCATGTACATTCGGTGCTCAAAGGCACCGGACCAGCTGATTAGTGCAGGGTCCGGGTGTCGGACCACCACAGATCATGTACTGATGACCTATCTGGTGAGTATGTCATCAGTTGTCAGAAGTTGGAAAACCCCTTTAATACCACAACCACTTCCACAGATTAATACAAATCACTGAAATGATGGTTGATATGTTCCCCAAATTCTTATATAGTGCTAAAATTATCAATTGCTCCTTTTTTTTTTTAATACTGACAACTTTTTTTTCTTTCAACTTAAGGGTCCATATTTCTAGGGTTCAAGGAGCACACCATTGATTTCCCTCCTACATATAAGTTTGACATTGGCACAGACACCTATGATACATCAGCAAAGCAGAGAATTCCATCATATACTGTAAGATATCTTATTTCCAGGTCTACAGAGCTTGAGAGACAATAGAATCCATGGGCCAGAGCACCCATTATATAATGAATCCCCTCCCCCAATGTAATTAATTGTTATTATTATAGCTGGAAGAGTAATTTCTTATGAACAAAGCTTTCACTTAATTTTACTTTTATGTAGTGAGTTTGTCATCACAGTTTCCCAGTGTAATATGTCGTTGCCCAGCATGGGTCAAGGATACTTATTTAATGAAATCTGTGTGACCAAGTCAAACCTAAAATGTAATAAAGTCTCAATATTCTGCAATATAAATAAAGTTGGCCCAACATTTAGGTCTGTGTTGTTTTGCAGTTTAATAATATATTATAATATGATTTCACTAATGATATTTGTTATTTTCATGACCTCTACAGGACAGGGTGTTGTTTAAAAGCCAATGTGAGGGAGATGTGCGAGTCCTGAGATACGACTCTTGCCCTGTTTTGAAGACCTCAGACCACCGACCTGTTTTTGGCATCTTTGAAGTAAAGATCAGGCCTGGTTCAGATGAGTAAGTCATGTTTTCCTCCATATTGTTGGTATGATACTTTCAGTAGCCGTCATTACTACATGGTCCTTATAGCCAGAGCTCACACTTTGGGGCAGGTGGCTGTACACCTTGGTAACAGTACTGGAGGATTATAGGATGTGAAACTAAGCAAAGTGTGGTTACCTGCTAACATTATCATATGTCTTACATAAATATATTTCTCATTCCAGCATCCCCTTGGCTGGTGGACGCTTTGATCGTAAAATCTATGTAACGGGCATTAGGAGGAAAGGACAAAAAAAATAGCTGCATCTGTTCATGTCCTTACAGGTAAGAGTTTTGTAGTTGTCTATTATGTTTTCGGTGAAAATGTTCTTCCATCTCTTAGGTTTTCCTCTGTATCTGTAATTTATTTTATCAACTAATTTAACTAAAGTGTAAATAAGTGTTTTCAATCTTAAAATTCCAACTCCTTGTATTCAGACACTTTTTCATTTCTGAATGAAGGTTGTGGGCTTTGAGGAACAACTTCCCCAACTGTAAGCATGTATGTAGTATAGTACAATGAGTTTCCTAAAGGAACCTGTCATCTGAATGGATGGAACAACTGGATTTTATGATGCATTAGCTTCTAAGCAAAAATGATGGATACAAGGAACATTGTTATTGATGGAAGACATTACTTGGCATCTTGCAGGACATTCTATCAATGCTGATAGAAAGGTAAGTTCCTCTGGATGTGTCACCTCTCTATATTTATCAAGCAGCCTGAATGATCAATATTTAATAGGGTTGTGTGCTTCTCCCCCCAGAACAAGTCAGCAGATATCAACAGAACATCAACACCAATAACAACCAAGGGCAGAATCCGCCATCTTACAAGAATTCCAATGGCGAGACTTAACATTTCTACAACATCTGTCACAGAAGAGACATCAATGTGGTCACCAGGGCATCAATATCACCCAGAAGACCAGGTTCAGAACAGGACAATATGTCATCTCTTCTTGTGTCTGTGGAATCCAGATTTTCTACCCCTTACTGATACTACAGTATATACTGTGACATATTCCGTAGTTTTTGTTGAATCTTGTATTACCATCATCTTTACCATTATATATTTTGATCCACAAAAACCTTAAATAAATCTTTAACATCAATCCATAAGTGTGACTGGTAATTGTTATGTGCGTGGCTGTAACTTAACACAGTGTATACATTTCACCTAACCGACCCTTCACAGCGCTATTTGTGTGACATCGCGTTTAATCCAGTGGTAGGTGACAGGACATTGTATCATATGTACACAATACAGAGTGTATGGAACGTGCCGCCATATGTACAGGAGTGACAGGAGATGTAAAACATTGATATATTTGATAGTTGCTTAACCCCTTAAGGACGCAGCCTAGTTTGGGCCTTAGGGCTCAGAGCCCATTTTTCAAATCTCATTGGTGTGCAAGAGCACTAATGATCCCAATTTCCCAGCTGCTATTGAGTTGTTGAATTTATTAAAACTTAACTTTTATTATTTTAATTTAGAAATGAAGCGCAGCAGAGAGAAGAAAGACGTACAACATTGAGGTGAGTTAAAATGGTTCCAAGTCGGTTAGCGTAACGTTTGAGATCCAATGTGTATTAGGGTCTCATAAGAATAAAGTGGCAGGCGCAGTCAGCAGCTGCAGACTGCTAGAGAGCCTCTTTGTCACATGTCGTGGGGGCTAGCGCTCTTTTGATAATCCTAGTCGGCACAAGCTACTGCATCTTACCCTGTGTGACAAAGAGGCTCTCTAGCAGTCTGCTGCTGACTGCGCCTGCCACTTTATTCTTATGAGACCCTAATACACATTGGATCTCAAACGTTACACTAACCGACTTGGAACCATTTTAACTCACCTCAATGTTGTACGTCTTTCTTCTCTCTGCTGCGCTTCATTTCTAAATTAAAATAATAAAAGTTATGTTTTAATAAATTCAACAACTCAATAGCAGCTGGGAAATTGGGATCACTAGTGGTCTTGCACACCAATTTGCTTTTGTATATATTCCATCCCTGCCAGCTACTAGGGTCTGCGCTATTTCTTTTGACATTTTTCAAATCTGACATATTTAACTTTATGTGGAATAACGTCGGAATGCTTAAACCTATCCAAGCGATTCTGAGATTGTTTTCTCGTGAGACATTGGGCTTTATGTTAGCTGTAAAATTTTGTTGATATGTTCAGTGTTTATTAGTGAAAAATTGCAAAATTTAGAGAAAATTTAGAAAAAATAGAATTAAGTAAAAAATGCATCTGCTTGTAAAACAGATGGTTATACCACCCAAAATAGTTACTAGTTCACATTTCCCATAATTCTACTTTAGATTGGCATCATTTTTTGAACATTCTTTGATTTTTCTTAGACGTTACAAGGCTTAGAACATAAACAGCAATTTCTCATATTTTTAAGAAAATTTCAAAAGCCTTTTTTAAAGTTACCTGTTCAAATCTGAAGTGGCTTTGAGGCACCTATGTATTAGAAACACCCACAAAACTCCCCGTTTTAAAAACTAGACCCCCTCAAAGTATTCAAAACAGCATTTAGAAAGTTTTTTTTAACCCTTTAGGCATTTCACAGGAATTAAAGCAAAGTGGAGGTGAAATTTGCAAATTTAATTTTTCTTGCTGAATTTAATTTTATTCTATTTTTTTCTGTAACACAGAAGGTTTTACCAGAGAAAAACTACTAAATATGTATTTTACAGATTCTGCCGTTTTTAGAAATATCCCACATGTGGCTCTAGTGTGCTCTTGGACTAAAACACAAGCCCCAGAAGCAAAGAAGCACCCTAGTTCATTTTGGGGCCTCATTTTTATTAGAATATATTTTAGGCAGCATGCCAGGTTTGAAGAGGTGTTGAGGTGCCAAAAAAGTAGGAATCCCTCAAAAGAGACCCCATTTTGGAAACTGCACCCCTCAAGGAATTCACTTATGGTTGTTGTTACCATTTTGACCCCACAGTTTTTTCACAGAGCGTCTTTGAATTGGGCTGTGAAATTAAAAAGATGACATTTTTTCCAATAAGATGTCATTTTTGATCAAAATTTCTTATTTTCGCATGGAACAAAATGCCCCATTTTGTTGCCCAATTTGTCCTGAGTGCGGTAATATCCCATTTGTGGTGATAAACTGCCGTTTGGGCCCATGGGAGGTCTCAGAAGGAAAGAAGCGCTATGTGTTCTTTGGAGTCCAGATTTTGCTGGATTGGTTTTCGGGTGCCATGTCGAATTTGCAGAGCCCCAGAGGTATCAAAGCAATGGAAACCCACCAGAAGTGACCCCATTTTGGAAATTAAACCCCTCAAGGAATTCATTTATGGGTGATGTGATCACTTAGACCCCACAGTTTATTCTCAGAATTTATTTGAAATGGGCTGTGAATTAAAAAAAATGTGTCATAAACTGGGCCCAGAAGGAAAGGACCACCATTTGGCCTACTGGGGATTTTCTGGTACTAAGTCATGTATGGAGAAGTCCCTGAGGTACCAGTACAGTTGAAACCCCCGAGAAGTGACCCCATTTTAAAAACTACACCCCTTAAGGCATTCATCTAGAGGTGTAGTGAGCATTTTGACCCCACAGGTATTGTGTAAAAGATAATGCGCAGCAGATAGTGCAGAGTGAGATTTGCAATTTTCTATACATATATGCCATTTCAGTGTCCGATATATTGTGCCCAGCATGCGCCACCGGAGACATACATCCCATAAACTGTAATGTGGGTTCTCACGGGTAAGGCAATACCCTACATGTGGACGTTAACAGCTGCCTGGGCACACAGCAGGGCCCAGAGTGTAAAGATGAGGGGGATAAGCTGTGCGGAGTGCATCATGGTAAGTAAAACTGGGGTAGATTGAAAATCAAGGGATGTATGATAAATTTTAAAACACTTTCATACAGAGCCCTTGTTTTTCGGGACACGTGTCATATTGATATATTGTGTCTTACCTTATCCCCCTCTTATAGCAGACTTTGCACTTCTTTTGACTTTTTCCCTTCTTGCCAGTTTGGGGAACTCCTCCTGGAAAGTATTGCCCTGGTACGATGCGTGTTGCCTTGCTTCCAGAAGTACTTGGTGCCCCCCCTTCATGGTCCCTAAAGATTAGGTTCTTGATAACCACCTCTTGAAATTCCAGGAAAGTTCCCGTCTGGCCTTTACATCGATGTAGTACGTATTAATTGTACAATGCAATCTGAATGATGTGCACGGCCAGCTTCTTATACCACAACGCATGGCGCTGTAGGGCTTCAGGACTTGATCTGACAAGTCCACCCCTCCCATGTACTTATTGTAGTCCAGGATGCAGTCTGGTTTGGGGTTCTCTGTACTGGTACCTCGTACAGGTACATGGGCACTGGTATGGCCATGTATTGTTGTCAATACAACGACATCTCTCTTGTCCTTGTACTTAACACACAATATGTTGCTGCTAGAATGTGCCCTGCTTCCACCCCTTCTTGTTTGCCCAAGCAGTGTCTTAGGGAGGTGTAATGTCAGGATAGGGAGACAGACAGGTGAGCCCTAATCTATCCGCCACTCAGACCCTGCCTACTTTCACAGCCCGTCCTAGGCGACGGCGTACAAATGGGCGACGGTCCATATGCTCAATATGTGCACGACAGACAAACAAGACAAGGGTACACAAAAGCAAAGGGAAGTGGGGCAGTTGCCCACGGCAAAACCGTGAGCAACAGAGTAGTGGATGAGCCGAGTCAAACCAGGAGTGTACGTGGTAACAAATGCAGAGCAGGAGAATAGTCAGTCAAGCCAGGGTCAATATGAAGCAGAGGTCAATGGTAACAGCAGGAACAGCAGAGCCAGGAAACAAGAGAATCACAGGCAAAGGACAAGCATCAAATGAAGTTATAAGTAGACCAAGGGCGGGAGCTAGAACCGTCTGGCCAGGCTGCGATAGGCTCTCCCACTCCTCAGCCTACCAGCCTGAGTGGTAGCAGATCGAGTCACTCTAGCAGACCTAGACACAGATGCAGGCTTATTAACCACGGGCGTCGACACAGAAGCTGTGTCAGGCAAATCCTTCACAGGAGGCCTCTCCGATTTCTTCTAGCAGTGCCACATGCCACAGTACTTCTGGAAGCGAGGCACTTGAAGAGTAGGACGCTGGTATAAAAATTATCCAGTTAGAGGTGGTAAACCTGGTCCAGCAGTGGGTGCACCAAATCCCACCCAATTTTTGCATTAACTCCCAGTAAGGGGGGGCATTCTAATGGCTGAATACTGCTGTCCTTGTAAGTATACCCTGATGCACTCTCGCACAACTTATACATCTTCACGCCATACCTTGCCCTCTTACACGGCAGGTACTGGTGGAATTGAAGCCTCCCTTTAAAATGGACCAGGGACTCATCAATAGAAATACAATTCTCGGGGGTGTATGCTTTGGAAAACCGGGCACTAAAATGGTCTAATAGGGGTCTCCGTTTATACAAACAGTCAAAAATGGGGTAATCTCGGGGTGGGCGCTGCTCATTATCAGTATAATGTAAGAAGCAAAGTATTTCCTCATAACGCATCCTGGACACGGCCATACGGTACATCGGGGTGTGGTATAAGAAAAAGCCTCTTTTTTTTTTTTAGTTACCAGTTTAGTTCTGAAGTGGCTTTGGGGGGGGGCTATATATTAGAAACCCCTATAAAACACCCCATTTTAGAAACTAGGCCCCTCAAAATATTCAAAACAGCATTCAGAAAGTTTATTAACCTTTTAGGTGTTTCACAAGAATTTAAAGCAAAGTAGAGGTGAAATTTACATATTTCAGTTTTTTTGTAAGAAAATTGTTTTTATTCCTTTTTTTTCTGTAAAACAGAAGGTTTTACCCCAAGAAACACTACTCAATACTTATTGCCCAGATTCTCCAGTTTTGAGAAATATCACAGATGTGGTCCTAGTGTGGTAATGGACTGAAGCACCGGCCTCCGAAGCAAAGAACCACCTAGAGGATTATGAGGCCTCCTTTTTATTAGGCACCATGTCCGGTTTGAAGAGGTCTTGTGGTGCCAAAACAGTGCAAACCCCCCAAAAGAGACACTATTTTGGAAACTAGACCCCTTGAGGAATTCATTGTAGTTTTCATGGGGTGCATGTGACTTTTTGATCAGTTTTTGTTCTATTTTTAAGAGGCGTGGTGACTGAAAAGCAGCAATTCTTCTATTGTTTTTTATTCTATTTTTTTTACAGCGTTCACCGTGCGCTATAAACGACATATTCACTTTATTCAGCATGGCGATACGATTACGGCGATACCAAATGTTTATAGTTTTTTTTTATGCCTTATGGTGTTTGCACAATAAAATAATTTTTATTAAAAATCATTTACTTTTTGTGTTGCCTTATTCTAGGAGCCATACAGTTTTTGTCTTTTTTTCCATCAGGAAAGCCGTGTGAGGACTTGTTGTTGCGTAACGAACTGTAGTTTAGATCAGTACCATTTTTAGGTACATGCGACTTTTTGATCTCTTTTTATTCCATTTTTTGAGAAGTGAAGTGACCAAAAAACTGTGATTCTGGTATGGTTTATTATTATTTTCTTTTACGGCGTTCACCGCGTGGTATAAATAACAAAATACTTTTCTAGTTCAGGCCGTTACGGCGATATCAATTATGTATTGTTTATTTGTTTATTTATTTATTTTTATTAATAATAAAAGACTGATAAGGGAAAAAGGGGGATTTTTACTTTTGTTACTTTTCAAACTTTTATTTTCTTATTTTTACACAACTTTTTCTTAACTTTTTTTGACTTTATTACTTTGTCCCACTAGTGTACTTGAGGGCAGGAGGCCCTGATCCCTATTCTAATACACTGCACTATATGCGTAGTTCAGTGTATTACAGCTGTCAGCTACTCACTGACAGCAAGGCTTCCATAAATTGCATAGCTGGATGCCATTGTTAGGCGTCCGGTTGCTATAGCCACCATCGCCGGCCGCTATCGTGTAGCAGGCCGATGATCGCAGCTTAACCCCTAAGAAGCCGCTATCGCTGTTGAAAGCGGCTTCCAAGGGGCTAATCAGCGGGGACACAGCGATCAGTCTCCGCAGAAGGAGCTGCGGCGACTGTTGTACGAATTAGCAGCTGTTACAGCTCCTGTATGTGTCGGGAAGACGGCCGAAATGGCCGTTCCTCCCGCGACATACTATTCCAGCGCTGAGCGCGAACGATGCACTTAGCACGAAGGAATAGTACGTCACTGAGCACGAAGGGGTTAAGCATCCGTTTCCTAAAATGTAATATTAGACTCCCTTTACAAGCGGAGACAATACGATTAAGCAAATATTTTCTTTACGTTTCCCAGTATATAATATGGTACAATAAATGGTGCCGTGAAAAAGTACAACTTGTCCTTCAAAAAACAATCCCTCATAAGTTTTTTTTGGACCAAAAAATAAAAACTTATGGCTTCTGGAAGTTGGGGAGGAAAGAGCGAAAATGAAAAACCAAAAATAACTGTAAAAGTCAGGGGTTAAATATGAGGTTATAGGTAACATAAGTAATAATTCATGGCGTGATATATTTAGTAAAGTCCAGTTCATCTCATTCCACTATTGGACAGGAATAGTTGGTACACTGAAACTTGTAGAATTTCTAATTCTCTTGATGTAGGGATATGAATCTTGGACAATATGGGTGCAAGTATTAAAGGGGTTCTCTGCAAATAAACCTTGATCACTGTAAAATAAAAAATGTTATACAACTTTATAATATCCTTTGTGCTAAAAATTCTGTTTTAACTTTTGCTGTAATGGGATGAAAACACGGAGTGAAAACCCAAAGAAGCCAAATACTTCTCATGGATAGTAATATGCTACAATTGTATCCAGCCTAAGCAATCGTCTGTAAACTAAACAGCATGGACTCTAAGGCCTCATGCACACGACTGTAATGGCTTTTATTCTACTCAAATACGGATCCCTAGTCATCCAATGTCATCTGCGACTCATTCGGATATAGGCACGCTGTCCGCAAATACGTACCGTCATGCATCCTTAGTACATCCGCATTTACGGATCCGCAAAAAAAAGAAATGGGAGTCTACAAATGATGTCACCACTATGTCGCAACCCCTTGAAAAGGTCACATGATCGCTCTGGCACCATTTTCTCTGGCATTTGTGCTTTGTGAGAGCTCTGTTGGAATCCTCGGCTGATATAACTTTGGTTTCTGGCATTTATTTCGTTGCAAGGATGCACTACCCACGTGTGGTTCATGCTCTCATGCTCTTCTGGACTGGCTCGTCTCTCGGCGATTCGGACAGTAAGCTATGCTGGAAGAAGAACCGAAGAGGAGGAGGAGGTACTGGGTTCACCCCATTGTCTCCCAACAGCCCAGAAAGATGCATTTCCATACCCTGTATGCAGACCTGCGGCAGCACCCGGACAAGTTTCACAACTTCTGCTACATGTCGATTTCCAGCTTTGACCGACAGTGCATTTCGGAGGAACGGCTCATTGTTTCTCTCAGGTAAGAACACCAAATGTCCCTTTTGTCCATTGCTGCCATGTCACCTTGCTACAAGTAGTATAACCGTAGTTGTCCCCTGTGCCCATTGCCGCCATGTCTCCCTGCTACAAGTAGTATATAATTGTAGTTGTCCCCTGTGCACATTGCCGCCATGTAATAATGCTACAAGTAGTATATAACCGTAGTTGCCCCTGTGCCCATTGCCGCCATGTCACTCTGCTACAAGTACTATATAACCCTGGTTGTAGCCTTTGCCCATTGCCACCATGTCACCCTGGTACTGCTAGCACTAATTATTATAAATATTTTTTTCACAGATTCCTGGCAACAGGGAGCTCATTTGCATCACTGCATTTTGAATTTCCACTGGGGTGTTCCACCATTTCACAGATCATCTGTCTGACCTTCGAAGTCATCTGGCAGCGACTGAGAGCGACGATGATGCCACAGCCCAAGGCACAAGACTGGTTTCGGATTGCCGAGGGCTTTTATTAACAATCACAGTTTGCCAACTGTGTTGGCGCACTGGATGGTAAACACATTAGTGTGAAGAAGCCACCTCACTCATGGTACCTAGATTTCAATTACAAGCAGTATTTATTGGTGATGCTGTTCGCCTTGGCTGACAGCAACTACCAGTTTGTAATTGTAGATATAGGGGCCTATGGGAGCTCTTCAGATGCTGGCATCTTCAGGGCTTCCAGAATGGGTGAACGGCTTCAGTCCAAACAGCTCTCCGTTCCAGAACCGAGACAACTGCCTGGATCTACTGGACCTCCTGCCCCATTTCTCATCGTGGCAGATGAAGGATTTTCGACCATATATTCTACGTACAGCACACATGGAGCTGAGCCTGCACCATAACCAATGGGCTGAAACTCTCCTGTAGCAGCAGGGACCAGACTGAGGTCTGATCTCCGGCGATTAACTCCCTAAATGGTGCGGTCAATTGCAACTGCAGCATTTGGTTGGTTTGTACGCTATCTGGATCCCTGTGACGCAATTGCGGGTGTGGCGATGTTTGCTATGGCAACTGTAGGCCTAACAATAGCCTACTGCTTGCCAAGTACAGAAGCCTATTAGGACCTGCTTAGATGCGGGACCTAATAAGCTTGCTGTCAGTTTATGACTGACAGGTCTAATACACTGCACTATGTATGTAGTGCAGTGTATTCGAATAGCGATCAGGTCTTCAGGCTTTCAAGTCCCCTAGTAGAAAAAAATATTTGAAAAAAAATAGTTTAAAGTTACATAAACTAAAAAAACGCCTTTTTTCCCATAATAAAAGTTTTATTATAGGAAAAAATTGAAAACATTAAAAAAGTACACGTATTTGGTATCACCGCTTCCTTAACGTCCCAAACTATAAAACTTTAACATTAATTTTCCTGCATGGTGAACGCCGTAAGTTTTTTTAATAGAAAACAATGCCAGAATCACAGATCACCTCGCCACCCAATTCACTGATTGTGACTAAAGAGTAAAATGTATATACTTTATTAATATCTCGCTAAAATCAGGGGTACAATCACCACCGTGACAAAAGCCCAATGTGCTCAAAAATTTATTTGAAAATGATTTTATATTTTATTCACTGATTCTATTGTAAACCTTGCAAAATGAATATTTTCGTATGATATATGGTGTTAGAACGTTTAAACATTGGTGTAACAGTGAATCACTCCCAGACATGTACTGGAGTAACCAGGAAAAGGATTCCTGAGAACCACAGTGTCAGGGTAAAGATATCGATAACACTGCCACCTACGCTAAATTCCCCTTCTCATATTGAACCTACATGTTTCTATCTCAACATTTCATCAGGGGTTTTGTTCATTATAGAGCTAGCTACTACGCCAGCAACATTAAATTGTGCAAACATTTCATTCCATATGCACAAACACAAAGCGTACTCACATTGATATTAGCGGCACTCTTCTCTCTGGACTCGGAGTATATATAACTTATACTCCGCCCCCTATGCTGAGGCCAAGCCCCTATATCGACCAATCATCGTCACATGCGCAAGCAGTGACTTGCGGATATTTAATGCCGGGCGCGTCATGTGACATGCCCACCATACACATCCACCATACACGCATGCGCAGAGTAGGGGAGCGGGGCGTATCTGGCTGCAGCCTCAAGCCTTTCCTATCTAGAAGGAGGAGTAACCTATTCCTATGGGAACAAAGGACGCTGCCCAGCTCCAGACAGCGTCCTGGCACACCACTATAATCCGTGCATAAGTAATCCGGCACTATAGGAAGTGTATTAAGAAAGGTATTAAATTGACCACCAGTAGATTAATCACTAGTAGATTAACCACTAGTATTGGGGAACCTAGAAGATAGACATAGATAAAGCCCCAAAACCAATACAGAAGGATAGGCAAATATATAAATGACTGGACTCATATAGATATGAGTTTAGATAAAGCATGTATAATTTATCTGCTCGTTTAGCCCATCTGGTTGCATACATGCTAACCTATAGATCCACTGGGCTTCTTTTCGCAGGATCAAGTTGTCCCAATCCCCACCTCGTTTAGGTGGACACACCAATTCTATTGCCTGAAAATGAAGACATTCAGCGTTTCCTTGATTTTTCTCATGTACATGTTTGGATACGGGGGTATCACTTGTATTTTTCACGTGCCCTACATGTTCTCTAATACGCCAATGAAATTGCCGAATGGTCTTACCTACATAATTCAGTGTGCATAGACACGTGATCAAATACACAACCCCCGCTGTTCTACAATTAACAAAGTCCCGAATGTCGTATTCAATTAAGGTGGCAACACTTTGGAATTTCTTACAAGTCTGAATAAAGTTACAGGCTGTGCAACCCCCACATCTATATGTGCCCAGAACCTTCCGGTCCAACCATGTTCCATGACCAGAGTGTCCTCCCACCAGCCGAGGTACAGATTAGCATAAGTAGGTGCTGCTGGACTCCCCATCGCCGTACCCCGCTGCTGATGGAAAATGCGATCTTCGAAGACAAACATGTTCCTTTCCAACACCAAGTGCAGTAGTTGAAGGACAAAGTCATTGTGAGCCACATATTGAGTGCCTCTTTACATAAGAAAATAGCCCACTGCTTGGCAGCCCAGCCCATGTGGTATCGAGGAATATAATGCCTCTACATCCAAGCTTGCCAGCATAGTTCCTCTTTCCAAAGTAATACCATCAATTTGTTTAAGTACGTCCATCATATCACGTACATAAGATGTCAGACTAAAAACAAAAGGATGCAGGACTACATCAATATATGTGCTTACATCCTGGGTTAGATTATTAATGCCTAACACAATAGGCCTACCACGTAACGGGGGATAACCCTTGTGGATTTTTGATAGACTATTGAAACATGCCATAGTTGGAAATAAGTTCACTGGGATTTATCAGTGCATTACTTTTTGAGTTGAGTAGTATGTCCTCACACATCTTTTTTGTAATCCTCCCTAATCATAATCACGATATTCCCACCCTTATCGGATGCTTTTAAAATTATATTTTGCTTCTTCTCTAACGCAGTTAAAGCCTCACGTCGCAACCCAAATTTTTTTTATAAAAAGTGATCAAAAAGTTACATGTAGCCCAATAAAAACGACAGCTTGTCCCGCAAGTAACAAGCCCTTGCACAGCTTTGTCGATGAAAAAATAAAAAAGTTATGGCTCTTAGAATATGGCAGCCTAAAAAAGATACGATTTATGTGGTAACGCTGTAAAACATTAAAACCGATATACATGGTATCGCCGTAATCCTATCAACCCGCAGAATAAAGTTAATATGTCATTTATAGCGCATGGTGAACGCCATAAAAACAAATAAAAAACATTGCCAGAATTGCCATTTTTTGGTTACCTTGCTCGCAAAAAATTAAATAAAAACTGATGAAAAAAATCGCATGTACCCCAAAATGGTACAAGTGAAATCCACAAATTGACCCACAATAAATTAGCCCTCACACAGCCCGGTGGAGAAAAAATAAACAAGTTCTGGCTCTCAGAATATGAAGACACAAAAAGTGCAAAGTATATTCCAAAAGCGGATAAGATCGTGCACCATTTATCAGTGCGACACTGGCCAAACATCTGCTGTCACGGCCTCGGTCCGCACAGAGCTAGACTCTCTTAGGCAACAACTGAAAGATCTGCTAAATATTCAGGCAGTTAAATCCTTCCAATGACTTAAATGAAAAATGTATATGCATGGGGATAGAGGTTCAAAGATGATGTCTAAAATGCTTAAATCGCAAACGGAGAAATCCTTTGTGTCTTCAGTAAGAACGGCTTCAGGTCAGAAGGTTACTACCACTCCCCAGGTGGCAGAGGCCTTTAGGCAATTTTACGCTAATCTCTACAACTTAGATTCCTCTGAGTTGCGGGATCCCCCTCCTGCAGCGTTGGGTAATAAGATTGGGGCAGTACAAAATTTCCTGAATAGTCTTGTTTTCCCCAAATTGTCAGATGATGAGAATGCATCCCTTTTGGCTCCCTTCACTTTGGACGAATTAAAATCTAGTCTGGCTTCTATTCCTTCTGGGAAGTGTCCTGGGCCGGACGGCCTACCCATAACATATTATAAAAAGTTTAGTACAATCCTCCTCCCTCATTTCCTGGAAGTCTGTAATTTGCTTCTAACGGGTTCTTCCCTTCCGAAGCAGGCATTAGAAGCTTATATCACTTTGATACCCAAAGAAGGGAAGAGCCCGGAAGAATGTGCAAGTTATAGACCTATTTCGCTGCTGAATACCGATGTGAAGTGGTGGGTGAAGCTACTGGCCAGCAGAATAGCTAAGTTTTTGCCGAACTTGATAGCGGAGGAACAAGTGGGGTTTGTTCCGCGGAGGGAGGGCAAATATAACATTGCTAGAGTGATAAACGCGATACAATATGCTAAGAGAAGGGGCATTCCTCTTGTCCTTTTGGGAACTGATGCCGAAAAGGCATTTGACAGGGTCAGCTGGGATTATATCAGGGAGGTCCTGGGAAAATTTAACTTTCCGCAACCATTTATTCAGGCCATCTTCTGGTTATATGCCGAACCGTCAGCCAGAATCAGAGTAAATGGATTGTTGTCTGACCCCTTCTCTATAAAAAACGGCACTCGTCAGGGCTGCCCGCTCTCCCCAGCTCTTTTCATACTGACAATGGAACCTCTATTGTTGACTATCAGACAAAATGATGAAGTCAGAGGATAAAAAGTAGGAGATGTAGAACATAAAATTGCGGCTTTTGCTGATGACCTCCTTTTGCTAATTTCTAACCCACTATCAGCAATACCCCATATAGTTGCTCTATTTGACAAATTTGGTTTTATATCAAATTTTAAAATTAACCTTAGTAAATCAGAAGCGCTTAACATTAATGTCTCGTCGCAGACTATCTCACAACTGCAAAGTTGCACTCCATTCAAGTGGCCTCCCAAAGCCATAAAATTTTTGGGGATTATGATCCCAGCTGACCTTGGGGAATTGTTCTCCATTAATTACAAACCCCTCTTTATCAAAATTGGTTCACAAATAGGGTTCCTTAAGTTGCCATTCCTCTCGTGGTTTGGTAGGAAAAACTTATTGACTACGTATATACTTCCACAGATCATGTACCTGCTGACTGCCTTGCCCATTGGGGTCCCGAGAAGCTACTTTCTGAACTTTAAATCCTTGTTTACATCCTTCTTATGGCATCCTAAACGCCCCAGACTAGCCTATAGCCTTCTCTCACAGAAAAGAGAACAGGGAGGTATTTCGCTTCCTGACTTGGAACTGTATTTCTATGCTAATCATCTCTCACGATGGAGGCAGTTAGCGGATGGGGGTAATAACATGTCTGTAGTTATGGAAAGAACACTTATGGGGTCAGACACGTTTCAATTGCTCTGGGTGCGAGATGATCTGATATCTAAAAGGGGGGATTTGAGTCCTATCACTAAGGGGATGGTTTGTGTATGTCATACTGCAGGAGCTCTGAACATGACGGGGAAACTCCTCTCCCCACTGGCGCCACTGAGTGTTCTACCGTCCTTCCTGGGTAGAAAGTCTGATAGAACGGCAGACTTTTGGAGGAGGCTGAACAACGTCAAGATATCGGTTCTCTTGGACCCATTGGGTCCTCCAAGCCTTGCACAGCTATTTGAGGAACAGGGGTTGAGGCGTCTGAATGCATTACAAGTTGCGGATTATGTAGCTACAACAGATATGTTCAAGGCTGTCTCCAGGACGCCTCAGGCTGATCCGACATGGTTAGAAAATTACATCCTATTACCAACTACCCCTGCAAAGATTCTGTCCAAATTATATAGAGGTCTTTTAATGGGTAAGTCTGAACAGAAACCCCATTATTTGGGGGCTTGGGAGAGGGAATTGGGGAAATCCTTTTCCAAACTTGAATTGGAATATGTATTGAAACATGCTCACGGTTTCTCCAGATGTGTGCGTATACAGGAGAATTCTTACAAACTTGTCACGAGATGGTATCGGACGCCTGAATCCCTTGCCTCTATAGGTCTAGTGAATGTCAATACCTGTTGGAGATGTCATGAGGGGCCAGGTTCTTACCTACATATATGGTGGAGCTGTCCTAGAATAATTAGTTTCTGGAAGGGGATTGAGAGTGCTATCAACACTATCTGCTCTACGCAGATTAAGTTAACGGCAGAGTTAGTGTTCTTATGGCTGCCTCAGCCTGGCTTTACACCCTCCATATACAACTTGCCGACACAGATGATCTCGGCAGCTAAATTGCTCATTCCCACATTTTGGAGACAGACTAACCCACCTACAGAAGAACTATGGTCGGATAAAATGCAACATATCTGCCGCATGGAGGAGTTGGCAGCTTGGGTAACTCAAACCAGGGACCGTTTTCTAAATGTGTGGAGCCCATGGCTGTCCCAGTGCATAGGCAAGACGGGTTCTACGTAATGTTTAGACAACTCTTCACATTTCTTTACATCTAATGTCCATCCCTTCCGTAAGTCATTTGCCGGGCCGATATGCTGAATCTTGGGGTAGCATGAAGTGAGTTTTCCTTTATACAGAATTGATTAAAGGTGCTGTAGTACTTGAATTGTTATTTAATTGTTATTCATTTGTTATTCATTGTTTAATGAATTGTATGTGCTGTCTCTCACAGTTATTAGATTATTAATATTCGTAAAGTGCAAGATTTAGTAGATTTCATGAGGGTAGTCTTGTTTGTTAGGATTCTATTGCCTTCGCGTCACCGACTGGTGATTTATTATTCTTTTGTCTTTACCCATATGCTAAACAATGTAAAGTTTGCAATCTTTGTTTATCTGCTTCTGGTCATGCACAATAATAATTGTTTGTTATGTATTATTAACTGTTTAATAAAAAGAGATTTTTCAAAAAAGAAAAACTCCAAACAGAACAACTACCAAGCAAAATCTGCACTCCAAATGCCAAATGGTGCTCCCTCCCTTCTGAACCCTACAGTGTGCCCAAACATCAGTTTACGTCCACATATATTAAATCGCCATACCCGGGAGAACCCGATTAATAGTTTATGAAGTATTTGACTTCAGTGGCACAAACTGGGCACAACATATTCTGCACTTAAATGGAATCAGTGGCCATTTTCACTTTGCACTATCTGCTACGCATTAATGCCTACTTGATAAATGCCAAGAGGGGAGTAGTTTCCGAAACTGGGTCACTTCTTGGGGGTTTGTTTTACTATTTGACCTCGGATCCCTGAAATTGTGGAACATTGCTGTGAAAATAACCAATAAAGAACTCCAATGTGCATGGTGCTCTTTCAATTCTGAGCCCTGTCATACTTCTAGGCAAATGATAAATGCCTTCAGCGGTGTGGTTTCCAAAATTGGCTCACTTCTCGGGGCTTTTATCACTGTACTCTGGTACCTCAGGGGCTTTGAAAATATTGTATGGCGCTCGAAAGCTATCCAGTAAAATGTGAGCTCCAAATGCCAAATAGCACTCCTTCCTTTCTGAGCCCTGCCATGTGCCCTACTGCCATACTCGGGAGATATTGCGTAACATATCTCGGGGTGTTTTTCTCCTATTACCCCTTGCGAAAAGGAAAAATTAGGAGCTAAATCTAGATATTTTTGGAAAAAATAAAAATTTAAATTTTCACTGCCTAATTCTAATCAACCTAGGAAACACCTGTGGGGTCAAAATGCTAACTACACCCCTAGATGAATGCCCTGAGGAGTGTAGTTTCAAAAATTGAGTCACTTCTCGGTGTTTTCTACTGTACTTGTACCTCAATGGTTCTGCAAATATGGCATGTCGCCTAAAAAACAATCCTGCAAAATCTGCAGGCAAAATAGTGCTCCTGCCCTTCTGAACCCTACCGTGTGTCCAAACAGCAGTTTAAAGGAACAGTGTCATCGCAAATAATTTTTTTATATGTTAAAGATGTTAGTGCTTTAATAAAAACGTTTATATTCATTTGTGTGTTTGTGTTTTACTGTTTCTTATTTTTACACTTTTTCTTCCCTATGGGGGCTGCCATTTTTTGTTCCATTTCTGTGTGTGTCGATTAACGACACACACAGACATGGAATACAGCAGCCACAGTCCCATAGGGACTGCGAACGGCTCCCGTCCCATTGACTGCCGTGTACGGCGTCTGTGTGGGAACTGCGCATGCGCCGCTCCCACACAGTCCTATTCGAAATTGGCGCCGTCCGGCGCCATTTTCCTGTGGACCGGAAGTCGCGGCCGGACAGTAATATTACTACTTCCGGTCGCGGCTTCCGGACTTGTGCACATGGAACAGCGGCAGCAAACGGAGCGGACGGGCCGGAGGGAGCCGCGGCGGCAGGAGCAGGTAAGAGATTTCAATGTATGTTAGTGTTTGTGTGTG
This sequence comes from Rhinoderma darwinii, assembly GCF_050947455.1. NCBI lineage: Eukaryota > Metazoa > Chordata > Amphibia > Anura > Rhinodermatidae > Rhinoderma > Rhinoderma darwinii. The sequence goes on from NC_134688.1 coordinate 306,796,664, forward strand.
TTTACTACTGTATGTAAACCTACTACACTGTGGGTTACCTCAAAAAATGGCGACACACAGTGTAGGAGGTTAAACCTTTCAAACCCCTCGTTTATCCCGGCACTAGCCAGGATAAAGGAGGGGGGATGCTGAGAGCTCACTAGAGCGAGGGCTGTTAACCCAATGTTGCAATGCTGCAATTTGGGAACAGCCCCATCTAGTGGCAAAAAATGGGTAGTATTATAAATTAGAAATAATTTATAATATTTCCTGGCTCGTGCCAAAAAAAAATAAAAAATTTGAACAATGTTTAATCACCCACACACTAAATGTTTAATTTTTAAAAAAAAAACATGTTTTTCTGGCAACACATTCCCTTTAAAACCACATATGGGGTATTTCCGTACTAGGGAGAGATTGCTTTACAAATGTGTGGGAGGTTTTTCTACTTCATGCCTTGTAAAAATGAAGAAATTCTACAATTTAGTGGATAAAGTGTAGAGTTACATTTTCTCGACCTAATTCCAATAAATTCTGCAAAAGACATGTGGGGTGCTCACTATATCCCTGGATAGATTTCTTGTGGGTGTAGTTTCCCAAATGGGGTTACTATAGTTAAATACACAAATGGGACCAGGTTTATCGGTTGCAGTCTTTTAGCTGGAACGGACCTTGGCGGTTACAGTTTCAAAGTGGTACAGGCGGTTTTTGAACTGTAAATGCGCACGGCGCAACTCATTTCATTTTCGTTACACAGACTCACGACATGTGAGACACTCTCCTTGACTGAGCTTCTGGCCACTCTCTATTCGACAAGTATCCACAGCCTCCGCCTGCCTTAGTTCAGGAGCTCTTTCCCTTAGGAGGAGGTCCGTAACCACATGCAGCAGACACAAGATCTCCCAATCAAAAGTCACTCGGATCAGCCGGTTTTGGTCAAGGTTACTGGTGCATACCGCCCAGCAGGATCTTAACAGCAATAAAAGCTTGCACAACTAACTCCTCTCCAAAATCCTTTCTGCTGTTTCGGTTCCGCCGCCAGTCCCATGCAGTATTTCGTCCTCACAGTTGACAGAATGCTCCACTGTACTCTCTCAATCAAGAACCATCACTCTCCACTGACGTGCTCTCTGCAGCCAACAACAACAATGAAGCATGGCACACACTAAATCACCTCCTTTTATAGAATTAGCTCTGCCTACTTACAAAGTCTGTGCAGCATTATCTCAGGTGTCCACATCAAGACAAGAGTCTACCAATATCTCTCACATGCCTACCATATTGCCAAATCATCACAGCTTTAACCCCTTCCCGACATTTGTCGTATGGATACGTTATGGAAAGCCAGTGCTTCCCGCAAAATCTCATATCCATATGACAAATGGATGGCACGGATTTAGAAGTTGAGTCAGTGCTATCATCCCTGGTTGTCAGCTGTATGTTACAGCTGACATCATGATATAATGGTGGGCACCGAAATGAGCTCTGATGTCCGCCGTTAACCCCTTAAATGCAGCAGTCAAAAGTGACCGCTGCATTTAAGGCGTTTGTAGCCAATTGCCTCCCCAGGTGGCGAAATTGCCAGGGGGCAGATGGCTGCAATGCCAACCGGAGGCCTAACACTGGCCTCCCGATCTGCCTAGTACGGAAGCCTCATAGGCCCCACCTGGAGGCGGGTCCTAAATGGCTTCCGGTACTGATGGGAAGAAAGAGCTGGCTCAGAAGCTGAGCCTGCGTCATCAGTCGTGGGTGTTAGCCTAATCGGCTTGCTGTCAGTGAACGACTGACTGTTTTAATACATTGCGCTACATAGGTAGTGCTATGTGTTAGAAGATAAATCAGAAATTAGACCTTCAAGTCCCATAGTGGGTCTAAAAATAAATGTAAAAAAAGTTAAAAAAAAGTTGTAAAAAAAGTTAAAAAAAAGTTGTAAAAAATTAAATAAAAGTTTCAAGTAATAAAATAAAACACAATAGCCTATTTTCCCTTATTAAGTCCTTTATTATTGAAAAAATATATAAACCATACATAACGGCCTGAACTATAAAAATATTATGTTATTTATTCTATGTGGTGAATGCCGTAAAAAATTAACATAAAGATCAATGGCAGAATTGCTTTTTTTTGGTCACTTTGCCTACCAAAAATTGGAATAAAAAGTGCTTAAAAAGTCGCATGTATGCAAAAATGATATAAAAACTATAAAAACTATAGCTCAGCTTGCAAAAAACAAGCCCTCATATAGCTCCATCAACGAAAAATTAAAACGTTATGGCTCTCAGAACATGGTGACAGAAAAAATATTTTTACTAAACTAACTTATTTTGCAAAAAGTTGTAAAACAGAAAAAAAGTGCTACAAATTTGGTATCGCTGGAATCGTACTGACCCACACAATAAACGTAACATGTAATTTATAATGCATGGTGAACGCTGCATAAAAAAAAGGAGAAAACTCTGCCAGAATTGCTGTTTTTTGGTCACCTTGCCTCCCAAAAATAGGATAAAAAGTGATCAAAAAGTTTCATGTACCTCAAAATGGTAGCAGTAAAAATGACAGCTGGTCCCGCAACAAAACAGCCCTCATCCACTACGTCTATAATAAAAATAAAATTAAATTAGGGAACCAGGAATGGGAGGGCCCAAACATATCTTCTGGAAGCGAGGACACCTGCATTATACCAGAACACTTCCCACCAAAATTCCCCAAACTGCAGAGGTGCAGAGTGTGTACCAAAATGGGGATAAGAAATGACACCATTTATCAGTGCGACATTGGCCTGTGCATAAAAGATTACTTGACAGCGTAACACACATCTATGGATTATTGTTTTTTTCTTTTTTACCCAATTATTATGCCCTGATGTACTCCGCACAGCTTTCAAGTACCCCCACGTTATAAACTGAAACACAAGTAATACTCCAAACAAAACTACTACCAAGAAAACTCCAAATGGGCGCTCCCTCCCTTCTGAGCCCTACAGTGTGCCCAAAAAGCAGTTTACTTATACAAATATACCCGAGAGAACCCTTTTAACAATTTTTGGGTTGTGTGTCTCCAGTGGCACAAGCTGGGCACAACATATTTGCCACTGAAATGGCATATCTAGGGACAAATTGCAATTTTACTTTGCACCATTTGTAGCGCATTAATTTATAGAAAAGACCTGTGGGTAAAAATGCTCACTACTTTACTACTTTGTAAATCGCCAAATTAGGCCTCAATTTTGCATTGTACTCTTTCCGTCCTGAGCTCTGTCGAATGTCCAAGCAAAAGATTAGGGCCAGATGTAGGATATTTCTAAATCTGGGAATCACAGCATAATAGTTAGAGAGCTGTCTTTTCATGGTGGCACAAGCTGGGTACCACATATTGGCATAGCTATGGAAAAATTGCCATTTTCACTCTGCAACATTGAGTGTACACTAATTTATGGAAAACACCTGCAGGGCTAACATGCTGACTACATCACTAGGTGAATAACTTGAGGGGTGTCATTTCCAAAATGAGGTCACTTCTTGTGGGTTTCCACTGTTTTGGTACCATAGAGGCTTTGCAAATGCGAAACCAATCCAGCAAAATCTGCACTCCAAAAGCCAAATGGCGCTCCTTCACTTCTGACCCCTTCCATGTACCCAAACAGTAGTTTATTACCACATATTAGGTATTGCCATATTCGGGAGAACTTGCTTTACAAATGTTGAGGTGTTTTTTCTCCATTTTTCGTTAAGAAAATAAAAATGTTGCGCTAAATCTAAGTCTTATTGGAAAAAAATGAAATTTTTATTTTCACTGCCCAATTCTAATAAAATCTATAAAAGTCCTCTGGGGTCAAAATGCTCACTACACCCCTAGATAAATTCGTCAAGGGGTATAGTTTCCAAAGTTTTGGTCCCACAGGGGTTTGGAAAAATAAAAATGCATATTATCTGCCCAAACAGCAGTTTATTACCACATATGGGGTATTTCCATACTCTGGAGAAGTTGTTTTACAAATCTTGGGGGCTTTTTCTTCTTTATTTCTTGTGGAAATTCGTTTTTTTTCAGCGAAAATGACATCTTATTGGAAAAAAATTTAGTTTTTTATTTTCACGTCCAAATTCAAACAAAATCTATGAAGCACCTTTGGAGTAAAAATGCTAGATGAATTTCTCAAGGCGTGTAGTTTCCCAAATGAAGTCACTTTTGGGAAGTTTCCATTGTACTGTTACCTTAAGGGGCTATGCAAATGCGACATGGCACTAAGAAACCAATCCAGCAAAATCTGCACTCCAAAAGCCAAATGGCGCTTCTTCCCTTCTGAGCCCTGCCATGTGCCCAAACTGCAGTTTATGACGACATATGGGGTATTTCCATACTCTGGAGAAGTTGCTTTACAAATGTTGGTGGCTTTTTCTTCTTTATTCCTTGTGGAAATTGATTTTCTTTTTAGCTAAATAACATCTTATTGGAAAATAATATGCATTTTTTATTTTGACATACAAATTCTAATAAAATCTGTGGGGTCAAAATTAGAGATGAGCGAACTTATCAAAAGTTAGGTTCGGCTAGTTCGCCGAATTTCACAAAAAAGTTTGATTCGGACCGAACTAGTTCGGACCAAACCTGTCACTTCCGTGCGCCGAGCATGCTACTGTCCAGGGTGCTGATAGAGTTAATGGGCTGCACTAACTCTTTCAGCAACCTTGACAGTACATGCTCGGCGGGCGGAAAATAAAATTTTTATGTAATAAAAAAATAAAAATAATATGTTCGTACTTACTTTCCTCCTGTCCGGCCTCCAGCGATGACATTTTATCCCTTTCGTCGCTGCACAGGCTGTAGTGGCGGTCACGCACGTCAGGATGACGCTTCATCCCACGTGACCGCCTCTGCAGCCAATCACAGGCTGCAGCGGCGACATGGATGAAACGTCATCGCTGGAGGCCGGACAGGAGGAAAGTAAGTATGAACTTATTTTTATTTTTTTGGCATTTATGTATGTATGTTGGCATGTATGTATGTTGTCATGTATGTATGTATGCAGTATGTATGTATGTTGTCATGTATGCATGTATGTATATATGTGCATGTATGTTTGCATGTATGTTGACATGTATGTGTATATATATGTGCATGTTTGTATGTATATTTGCATGTATATACAGTATATGTATGTATATATGTTTGAATGTGTGTATGTTTGCATGTATGTATGTTTGCATTCATGTATGTTTGCATGTATGTATGTTGTCATGTATGTATGTATGTATGTATGTATGTATGTATGTATGAATGAATGTATGTTGTCATGTATGTATGTATGTATATATGTGCATGTATGTTTGCATATATGTTGGCATGTATGTATATATGTGCATGTGTTTATGTATATTTGCATGTATATATTTGCATGTATGTATGTATGTTTGCATGAATGTATGTTTGGATGTATGTTTGCATGTATGTATGTTTGCATGAATGTATGTTTGCATGTATGTATGTATGTTTGCATGTATGTATGTATGTATGTATGTATGTATGTTGTCATGTATGTATGTATGTATTTATGTTGTCATGTAGAGAGGGGTCAGACTATATTGGTGGGGGGAGAAACAGAATGTGGGGAGAGGACTGGACAACAGGATAAGGAGATCCTTTCGTTACAAAACATCAGTGTAAATAAAAAGGACCGATTAATGTCAAATCACATTTCTGATAATAAAAGCGAAAAACTGACAGGCAAGTTAAAGTGTATGTTCACAAATGCCAGAAGTCTAGCAAGTAAAATGGGGGAGCTGGAGGCCTTGATACTGGAAGAAAATATAGATATAGTTGGTGTTGCTGAAACATGGCTGGACTCTTCACATGACTGGGCTGTAAATCTACAGGGTTTTACACTTTTTCGTAAAGACAGGACAAATAGGAAAGGTGGTGGTGTATGTCTGTATGTGAGAAGTGATATGAAGGCGAGTGTGAAAGAGACAATAGTGGGTGAAGACTGTGAGGAGGTTGAAACCTTGTGGGTGGAACTAGAAAGGGAGGTAAACACTGAAAAAATTACTTTTGGTGTAATCTATAGACCCCCCAATATAACTGAGGAGATGGAAGTTCAGCTATATAAACAGATGGAGCGGGCTGCACAGGCGGGTACTGTAGTGATAATGGGAGATTTTAATTTCCGGGATATTAATTGGTGTCATGGTTCGGCTTCAACTGCAAAGGGGAGACATTTCCTCAACCTGTTGCAGGAAAATTTTATGGGCCAGTTTGTGGAAGACCCGACTAGAGGTGAAGCTCTGTTGGATCTGGTCATTTCTAATAATGCAGATCTTGTTGGGAATGTCAATGTTCGTGAAAACCTCGGTAACAGTGATCACAATATAGTTACATTTTACCTATACTTTAAAAAACAAACGCAGGCTGGGAGGGCAAAAACATTTAATTTTAAGAAAGCCAATTTCCCCAGGATGAGGGCTGCAATTCAGGATATGGACTGGGAAGAACTAATGTCAAATAATGGAACAAATGATAAATGGGAGATTTTCAAATCTACTTTGAGTTATTATAGTGCAAAATTTATTCCTACAGGTAATAAGTATAAACGACTCAAATTAAACCCCACATGGCTTACACCTTCTGTGAAAGGGGCAATACATGACAAAAAAAGGGCATTTAAAAAATACAAATCTGAGGGTACAGCTGTAGCCTTTGTAAAATATAAAGAGCTTAATAAAATCTGTAAAAATGTAATAAAATTAGCAAAAATACAAAATGAAAGGCAGGTGGCCAAGGATAGTAAAACAAATCCTAAAAAATTCTTCAAGCATATAAATGCAAAAAAGCCAAGGTCTGAACATGTAGGACCCCTAGATAATGGTAATGGGGAGTTGATCACAGGGGATCAAGAGAAGGCAGAGTTACTAAATGGGTTCTTTAGCTCTGTATATACAACTGAAGAAAGAGCAGCTGATGTAGCCGGTGCCAGTGCTGTTAATATATCGGCTGATATACTGAATTGGATGAATGTAGATATGGTGCAAGCTAAATTAAATAAAATAAATGTGCACAAGGCCCCGGGACCAGATGGGTTACACCCTAGAATTCTTAAAGAGCTTAGTTCAGTTATTTCTGTCCCCCTTTTCATAATATTCAGAGAATCTCTAGTGACTGGTATAGTGCCAAGGGACTGGCGCAGGGCAAATGTGGTGCCTATTTTCAAAAAGGGCTCTAGGTCTTCCCCGGGTAATTATAGACCAGTAAGCTTAACATCCATCGTGGGGAAAATGTTTGAGGGGCTATTGAGGGACTATATACAGGATTATGTGACAATAAATAGCATTATAAGTGACAGCCAGCATGGTTTTACTAAGGACAGAAGTTGTCAAACTAACCTAATCTGTTTTTATGAAGAGGTAAGCAGAAGTCTAGACAGAGGGGCCGCTGTGGATTTAGTGTTTTTGGACTTTGCAAAGGCATTTGACACTGTCCCCCATAGACGCCTAATGGGTAAATTACGGACTATAGGTTTAGAAAATATAGTTTGTAATTGGATTGAGAATTGGCTCAAGGACCGTATCCAGAGAGTTGTGGTCAATGATTCCTTCTCTGAATGGTCACCGGTTATAAGTGGTGTACCCCAGGGTTCAGTGCTGGGACCACTATTATTCAACTTATTTATTAATGATATAGAGGATGGAATTAATAGCACTATTTCTATTTTTGCAGATGACACCAAGCTATGTAATATAGTTCAGACTATGGAAGATGTTTGTGAATTGCAGGCAGATTTAAACAAACTAAGTGTTTGGGCGTCCACTTGGCAAATGAAGTTTAATGTAGATAAATGTAAAGTTATGCATCTGGGTACCAACAACCTGCATGCATCATATGTCCTAGGGGGAGCTACACTGGCGGATTCACTTGTTGAGAAGGATCTGGGTGTTCTTGTAAATCATAAACTCAATAACAGCATGCAGTGTCAATCAGCTGCTTCAAAGGCCAGCAAGATATTGTCGTGTATTAAAAGAGGCATGGACTCGCGGGACAGAGATGTAATATTGCCACTTTACAAAGCATTAGTGAGGCCCCATCTAGAATATGCAGTTCAGTTCTGGGCTCCAGTTCATAGAAAGGATGCCCTGGAGTTGGAAAAAATACAAAGAAGAGCAACGAAGCTAATAAGGGGCATGGAGAATTTAAGTTATGAGGAAAGATTGAAAGAATTAAACCTATTTAGCCTTGAAAAAAGACGACTAAGGGGGGACATGATTAACTTATATAAATATATTAATGGCACATACAAAAAATATGGTGATATCCTGTTCCTTGTAAAACCCCCTCAAAAAACAAGGGGGCACTCCCTCCGTCTGGAGAAAAAAAGGTTCAAGCTGCAGAGGCGACAAGGCTTCTTTACAGTAAGAACGGTGAATTTATGGAATAGCCTACCGCAGGAGCTGGTCACAGCAGGGACAGTAGATGGCTTTAAAAAAGGGTTAGATAATTTCCTAGAACAAAAAATATTAGCTCCTATGTGTAGAAATTTTTCCTTCCCTTTTCCCTTCCCTTGGTTGGACTTGATGGACATGTGTCTTTTTTCAGCCGTACTAACTATGTAACTATGTAACTATGTAACTATGTATGTATGTATGTATATATGTGCATGTATGTTTGCATGTATGTTGGCATGTATGTATATATGTGCATGTTTGTATGTATATTTGCATGTATATATATATATGTATGTATGTATGTATGTATGTATGTTTGCATGTGTGTATGTTTGCATGTATGTAGGTTTGCATGTATGTATGTATGTTTGCATTTATGTATGTTTGTATGTATGTTGTCATGTATGCATGTATGTATATATGTGCATGTATGTTTGCATGTATGTTGGCATGTATGTATATATGTGCATGTGTGTATGTATATTTGCATGTATATATTTGCATGTATGTATGTTTGCATGTATGTATGTTTGCATGAATGTATGTTTGTTTGTATGTATGTTTGCATGTATGTATGTTTGCATGTATGTATGTATGTATGTTGTCATGTATGTATGTATGTATGTATGTATGTATGTATGTTGTCATGTATGTAGGTATGTATATATGTGCATGTATGTTGGCATGTATGTATATATGTGCATGTATGTATGTATATTTGCATGTATATATTTGCATGTAAGTATGTATGTTTGCATGTGTGTATGTTTGCATGTATGTATGTTTGCATGTTTGTATGTATAATTGCATGTATGTATGCATGTATGTATGTATGTTTGCATGTATGTATGTTTGCATGTATGTATGTTTTCATGTATGTATGTATGTATGTATGTTGTCATGTATGTATGTATGTATGTATGTATATATGTGCATGTATGTATGTTTGCATATTTTTATTTTTGCATGCATGTTTGCATGTATGTTTATATATATATATGTGCATGCATGTAATTATGTTTGCATGTATTTATATTTGCATGTATATTTGTGCATGCTTGTATGTATGCATGTATGTATCTTTGTATGTTTGTTTGTATGTATGTATGTTTTCATGTGTGTGTATATGCATGTATGTATGTATGTATGTATGATAGTTTGCATGTATGTATATTTGCATGTATATATGTGCATGCTTGTATGTATGTATGTATGTTTGTATATATGTATGTATGTATGTATGTATGTTTGCATGTATGTTTGTTTGTATATATGTCTATATGGCCATGTATGATACTGTCCGCTGGCGCCCTGTATCTAAGTCAACTTCGCGGCAGGCTTCTATACATGGTATAACCGTCAGTATCACACATAAGGGTATGTTCACACGGCCTATTTACGGACGTAATTCGGGCGTTTTTGCCCCGAATTACGTCCGAAAATAGCGCCTCAATAGCGCTGACAAACATCTGCCCATTGAAAGCAATGGGCAGACGTTTGTCTGTTCACACGAGGCGTAGTTTACACGCCGCTGTCAAAAGACGGCGCGTAAATAGACGCCCGCGCCAAAGAAGTGACCTGTCACTTCTTTGGCCGTAATTGGAGCCGTTATTCATTGACTCCAGTGAATAGCAGCGCTAATTACGCCCGTAATGAACGCGGCGTTCAAGCGCCTGCACATGCCGTTACGGCTGAAATTACGGGGATGTTTTCAGGCTGAAACATCCCCGTAATTTCAGCCGTAACGGACGCCCTCGTGTGAACATACCCTTAAACTGAATCTAAGCCTTACAGGTTTGGTGTTTGGACAACGTCGTTTTCGAAGACTACTTAGATGACGGTTTTTTTTCTACAATAAAATGGTTAATGAGGGTTGTGTTGGGGGTGCTTTATTTCAATAAAATATTTTATCTATATCTTTGTCTTTTTCTTTTCAAATTTTATTACTACCACTTTAGTAATGGCCGCTGTCTGAGTGACAACATCCATTACTAAGGCGAGGCTTAGTGTTAGCCGGTGCAGAGGCTAACACTAACCACCATTATTACCCCAGTACCCACCACCACCAGGGGTGCCGGGAAGAGCCAGGTACGATCCAGTACCCGACCATCTGTTGTGATGGTCGGGCTCTGGGGCGGCCGCAGGCTGGTATTATGAGGCTGGGAAGGGCCAAAAACAGTGGACCTTCCCACCCTTGTAATGCTAGGCTGTTGCTGCTCTGTTGTATCTGGCTGGTTATAAAAGTGGGGGGGACCCCACGTCATTTTTTTAAATTATTTTTTCTTATTTTTGTTATTTTTTTTAAAGACATGGGGTTCCACCCAATTTATCATAACCAGCCACATACAACACAGTGTTATTAGCCTGGGAATGGACAAAACCAGTGGCCCTTCCCACCCATGTAATGCCAGACTTCTGCGGCCTTGTATATGGCTGGTTATTAAAAATGTGGGGGACCCGTCTATTGTTAAATTTGCTAAATAAAATAAAAAAAACGACGTGGGGGTCCCCCCCATTTTTATAACCAGCCCGATACAACACAGCAGCAGCAGCCTAGCATTACAAGGGTGGGAAGGTCCACTGTTTTTGGCCCTTCCCAGCCTCATAATACCAGCCTATGCCCGCCCCAGTACCCGACCATCACAACAGATGGTCGGGGAATGGATCGTACCAAGCTCTTCCCGGCACCCCTGGTGGTGGTGGGTACCGGGGTAATAATAGGTGGTTAGTGCTAGCCTCTGCACCGGCTAACACTAAGTACCGACTTAATAATGGACACTGTCAATCAGCCAACTGCCATTATCTAGGCACTAATAAAGTTTAAAAAAAACACAAAGACAATTCTTTTTTATTGAAATAAGAAATCCCCAACAAAACCCTCGTTAACCATTTTACTAAAATTTGAAAAAACGTAGATCTACGCAGTAGTCCAACGAATCGAAGATGTAGTCCAATCGGTACATCAAAATCTGCAACAACATAAAAAAACAGTTATCAATGTGAACAATACCAATACTTCTACTCACCTACACACATATATACACGCACACACACAAACAAACAACCATACACAAACACACACATATATACACAAACACAACAAGATATACACACACACACACACACACACACACACACACATAAACAGACAAACACACACACACACATATACACGAACTCACACATATACAAACAAAAACACACATATCCAAACACACACATATACACGAACACACTCATATACACAAACACACACACACATATACACAAACACATATACACAGTTATACACAAACACAACAAGATATACACAAATACACACACATATACACACACATATACACGAACTAACACATATACACAAACACATATACAAACAAAAACACACATACCCAAACACACACATATACACAAACACACACATATACACAAATACACACATATACACAAACACATATACACAAACACACCCATATATACACAAACACACACACATAAGCACACACCCATATACACACATATACATAAACACACACATATACAAAAACACACATACACAAACATCTACACACAAACATATACACAAATACACCCATTTATACACACATATACACAAACATATACACAAACACATATACACAAACACACCCATATATACACAAACACACATAAAAACACACGCACATATACACAAACACACATATAAAAACAAAAACAGACAAAGACACATACCCAAACACACATATATACACAAACACACACACTGTTTCTTTTAAATGCTGCTGGGGAACCCGCTCGATCCACTATATAAGGCTGCGCTACAGTGCAGCATTTAAAAGAAACAGGATCCTGACCTGTCCATATTGTTTAAGGCAGCACAGAGTATTTCAGGAGATGAGCGTGCAGATTCAGTGCTGCTGTGAACTCTGCTCTTACCATTACGTAGCTCTCAGTCTGTTACCTCTCCTCCACTCCTGTCCTCAAGAACACCTTCACATGATTAGCAAGTCACCACGTAATGGTAAGAGCAGAGTTCACAGCAGCACAGAGTATTTCAGGAGATGAGCGTGCGGATCTTGCGCGGGGTGGTGACTTGCAAATCATGTGAAGGTGTTTTTGAGGACAGGAGTGGAGGAGAGGTAACAGACTGAGCTACGTAATGGTAAGAGCAGAGTTCACAGCAGTACAGAGTATTTCATTAGAGGAGCGTGCAGATTCTGTGCTGCTGTGAACTCTGCCCTTACCATTACGTAGCTCTCAGTCTGTTACCTCTCCTCCACTCCTGTCCTCAATAACACCTTCACATGATTGGCAAGTCACCACGTAATGGTAAGACCAGAATTCACAGCAGCACAGAGTATTTCAGGAGATGAGCGTGCGGATCTTGTGCGGGGTGGTGACTTGTTTCTTTTAAATGCTGCACTGTAGCGCAGCCTTATATAGTGGATCGAGCGGGTTCCCTAGCAACATTTAAAAGAAACAGGATCCTGACCTGTCCACAAAGTTTAAGGCAGCACAGAGTATTTCAGGAGATGAGCACGGCCGGCCACGGGCAGCAATTCGTTTTTCCGAGCCGTGCTCCCATTATGCACACGACCGTAAAAACACCCGTTATTGCGGGTCGTAATTACGACCTGCAATAACGGGCTCATAGACTTCTGTTACCCACGGGTACCTTCCCGTTTTCTCACGTGAAGGTGCCCGTTCCGTTAAAAAAAATAGAACATGTTCTATTTTTCTATTTTACGGGCCGTGCTGCTATAATTATAATAACAGCAGGGTTCGCAAAAGCGGCCGGCTGCCCGTGCCCGGCCGTGCCCGGCCGTGCTCGTAATTACGAGTTGTAATTACGAGCACGGCCTGTAAAATGAAAAAATAGAACATGTTCTATGTTTTTAACGGCACGGGCACCTTCCCGTGAGAAAACGGGAAGGTACCCGTGGCTAACAAAAGTCTATGGACCAGCTATTTCGGGTCGTAATTACGACCCGTAATAACGGCTGTTTTACGGTCGTGTGCATGAGGCCCCGTAATGACGGGTGGCTACATGTGTGCACCCGTCATTCCGGCAGCGTTGCTAGGCGACGTCAGTAAATAGTCACTGTCCAATGTGCTGAAAGAGTTAACTGATCGGCAGTAACTGTTTCAGCACCCTGGACAGTGACTACCGATCAAAATATAGAGTAACCTGTAAAAAAAAAGACGTTCATACTTACCGGGAACTCCCTGCTTCCTCCAGTCCGGTCTCCTGGCCGTTGCCTTGGTGACGCGTCCCACTCGACATCCGGCACGACATTCCTTGATGACGATGCAGCCCATGTGAGCGCTGCAGCCAATCACAGGCTGCCGCGTCAGAAAAGAAGGTCGGACTGGACTGTCCCGGTTCGCTCATCTCTAGTCAAAATGCTCACTATATGCCAAGATGAATTCCTTGTTAGGTTTAGGTTCCAAAATGGGGACTTTTTTGGGGTGTTTCCTTTGTTTTGGCATCGCACCTCTTCAAACCTGACATGGTGCCTAAAATATAATCTAATAATAAGAAGGCCCCAAGATCCTCTAGGCACTATATTGCTTCTCAGGCCTGTGCTTCATTAAATTAGCACACTAAAAACTGCAGAATCTGGGCAATAAATATTAAGTTGTGTTTATCTCGTAACACCTTCCGTGTTACAGAGAAAAAAAGATTAAAAATTTATTTCTGCAAAAAAACCTGAAATTTGTAAATTTCACCCCTACGTTGCTCTAATTCTTGTGAAAGGTCTGTAGAGTTAAGAAAATCTCTAAATACTGTTTTGAATACTTTGAGGGGTACTGTTTTTAAAATGGAGTGCTTTATGGGGGGTTGTATTGTATGGGCCCCTCAAAGCCACTTCAGAACTGAACTGGTCCCTGTAAAAACAGCCTTTTGAAATTTGTGTGAGAATGTCTGCTAAGTTCTAAGCCTTGTAACGTCCTAGAAAAATAAAAGGATGTTCAAAAATTATGCCAATCTAAAATAGAGATATGGGAAATGTTAATTAGTAACTATTTTGTGTGGCATAACCATATGTATTACAAACAGATACATAGAAATTTGTAAAAATGCTAATTTTTCGCAAAATTTTAGTGTTTTTCAAAAATAAATACTGAATGTATCTACCAAGTTTTACCAGTAACAAAGTCCAATGTGTCACGAGAGAAGAATCTTACAATCGCTTGGATAGGTAAAAGCATACAAACATTTGCTAAAATAGACATGTTTGGGGGATTGACATGTCCTCATTAAATCCAGTGACTCATAGGTGACGTCTTCGCTGATTGTAGACGTTCTCTTTCCTTTTCTTCCCCTTCCAGCCAAGATTGTTATGACGACTTGCCATAATAAATACAGAGTCTGCTGCCCAGACTATTTTGGCCGATTGCTTCTGCAGCAATTCCCAGCATTTTAAGTAACAAGAATAAACTCAGACCCCAGACCAAACACCAAAATTAATTCATACCCCAGACCAGACCCCTATATAAATTCAGAATTTAAACAGGACTCCTATATAAATTAAGATTCCAAACCTTACCGCTTTTATAATCCAATTCCTAACAAGACCCCTTAATTTTAATGGGACAGGGGTGCAATACTGTGCACAGCCACTAAAAATGTAACAGCACGTGCTAATACGAACGAGAAGGTAAACCATGAAAACAATGAAGAGGCTGCAGCTCTCATACAAGGGTTGCAGACCATTCAAATAGCTGATCGGCGAGGGTGACAAGAGTCGAACCCACCCCGCTCTAATATTGACAGCCTATCCTAAGTACAGGCCATCAGTTTTAAAAACCCAGATAACCCCTTTGAATAATAAAATTCCTGCTTTCTGCAGCTGTCTCTGTGTACTGTTTGCTGCATATAAATTTATATAACTTCCACTTAGTGCAATGCAACATGCAGTAAATCCATATACAGAAAGCTGCCCTGGTTGTACCTGCAGGCACCCAGAATTGTATTATTTCAATAAAGCTGTGTAAAGGGAAGCAGGGAATAAACTCTCTATCAGAAAAACGAAGCTTGGCTTAGAAAGATAATTGGTGCATTTCTGGGATCACATATAACACCGCTAACTTGAGAAATATAGAAACATTTATGCCCGATAAACATTATTATGACAAATTATTCACTTAATTAATGACTAATAAAAGAAACACCTTGAACCTTCTACATGCTGTGGATTTCTCAGGTATTAATGGGTTTCATACATACTGTAGTTATATGAGGTTCACTGGCAACCATTGGATGATGAGGACATGAGACATTTGTAAATCACTTAAGCATTTCTTGATGTCGCTCCCTGTCTTTACAGTTTACCTAATGGGCCAGCAATGGTTTTAGGAGTGACCCGGATAAAGGAACCAGGCAGGAATTCTTTGGTCCTCTTGACTTCAAATGCTGCAGAGAATGTGGTATCCATAAAAATATCATGCAGCCATTTTTCATGAATACATCTGGGTGTTGGTCTTCTACCCCCTCTGGGAGGCCTATGATCTATATACTATTCCAACTTAGTTGGTTCCCGAAGTTATCCGCCTTCTGGTGCCACAGATCTACTTTTTAGAACAGGAGAGCAACTGGCAGAGATTATGTGCAGTTATCTCTGAGCTATTTATGCTGAATACGTTCACATCAGGTCTGACCGTCTCCTCTCAGGATGAATAGATCAATTCTTACCACCTCTTTATTCCCTCGAGAGCTGAGCACAGGAGATGCAGCATGTAGGAAGTACTTACTGGTGCAGAGCCCCAGCACCTTATGAGGGTCTTCAGGTTTTTAGTCATATTTATTACAAAGATTATGTATTTTAATATAATATTAATTGTTTCCTCAATGTCACACAGACAGAAATTATTATCTATCAGATGTTCAGCAGCTGCAGATCCGTCCAGATTGTAATAACTAGACACACACTAAACCAACTGTGAGAGATGAACATTAAATCTATACTTGAAATATGCAAATTATGGGTGAGGTCATAAAAGCATCTATTGTGATGTCATAGAGCTTGGGTATATGCAATGATGCTGGTCACAGAGCTGCCACTCAGTTGGATGTGACCGGTAAGTTCTCTATCATTTCTCTATCTGTACCTGACTCTGATCGATCCATTATATTAGGAACATTGAATCCATGTCTTCAAGATATGGTTTATTAGAGGTTGTAATATCTTTTTTTGTTTCATTATATAATTGAATTGCTTAAATATCATAGAAAGAACACAGGCTGTAAGAAATGGCAGCCTACATTCAGCCGATAATAGATTTGCAGGGTAACAGCACATATTTTTGGTTCCCTGCAGCCCTGAGAACTTATTTTGTCTCTCGATTGTAAATGAGAAATTACAGGATGGTCATATTAGGGGACTGTTATGTAGTAAGTCCTTATATTAGTGTAAATTCCCTAAAAATAATTCCATAAATTAACACATTAACACAATGTAATAACATTCAGAATTTTGATCAAGTAATATAAAAAAAACATGTAAAAGCCATTGAAAATGCCATATTAAGATCTGTAAGTTATAACGAGTGTAGTTAGGTAATCCACCTACACTATATGGCCAATAGTATTTGGACACCTCTCCTAATTATTGAGCCAAGAATCAGCTGGATGGGTGTAAAACACGTCGCCGTTGAATTTTGGAGCAGGGGAAACATGTTCTGTTGAGTAATAAATCACGGTTCACTATCTGGCCATCTAATGGATGAATTTGCGTTTTGTGCCTGCCCGGAGAATGCTACCTACTGGACTGTATAGTGCCTATTATAAAATGGAGTGAAGTTTGTATAATGGTCTGTATTGTTTGTAAGGGGTTGGATTAAAACCCCATTTTTCCAGTAGGGGTTAACAAGACTATTTAAACAATTGTATGCTTCCAACTTTGTGGTAATAGTTTGGGTAAGACCCTTTCCTGTCCTAGTATGACTGTGCCCCTGTGCACAAAGAGGGTCCCTAAAGACATGGTTTGACAAGTTCGATGTGGAGGAACTTGCGTATCTGCATAGAACCCGGACCTCAATCCCAACAAAACCTTTGAAGTGAATTGGAAAGGCAATTGCGAGCCAGACCTTTTTGCCCAACATCAGTGTCTCAACCATTGGTGTCCATATACTTTTGGCCATATACTGTAGTGTACCGAGTGTATATCTATTGTGATGTCACCGAGCTTAGGTATAAAGTATAGTGCTGGCCAGAGGGCTGTCATTTATCAGGTGGATGTGACCGGTACGGTAAGTACTTTATCATTGCTACGTCTCTAGTAGAGATGAGCGAACTTTTCAAAAGTTCGATTCGGCTAGTTCGCCGAATTTCACAGAAAAGTTCGATTCGGACCGAACTAGTTCGGACCGAACCTGTCACTTACGTGCGCCGAGCATGCTACTGTCTCGGGTGCTGATAGAGTTAATGGGCTGCACTAACTCTTTCAGCAACCTTCACAGTACATGCTCGGCGCGCGGAAAATACAATTTAAATGTAATAAAAAAAAAAAAAATTATACGTTCGTACTTACTTTCCTCCTGTCCGGCCTCCAGCGATGACGTTTCATCCCTTTCGCCGCTGCAGCCAATCACAGGCTGTAGTGGCGGTCACGCACGTCAGGATGACGCTTCATCCCACGTGACCGCCTCTGCAGCCAATCACAGGCTGCAGCGGCGACATGAATGAAACGTCATCGCTGGAGGCCGGACAGGAGGAAAGTAAGTATGAACGTATTATTATTTTTTTTGGCATGTATGTATGTTTGCATGTATGTATGTATGTTGTATGTTGCCATG
Source organism: Rhinoderma darwinii (assembly GCF_050947455.1). Taxonomy (NCBI): domain Eukaryota; kingdom Metazoa; phylum Chordata; class Amphibia; order Anura; family Rhinodermatidae; genus Rhinoderma; species Rhinoderma darwinii. Next base: position 306,814,870 of record NC_134688.1, read on the forward strand.
TATGTATGTATATATGTGCATGTATGTTTGCATGTATGTTGGCATGTATGTATATATGTGCATGTGTGTATGTATATTTGCATGTATATATTTGCATGTATGTATGTATGTATGTTTGCATGTATGTATGTTTGCATGAATGTATGTTTGTATGTATGTATGTATGTTTGCATGAATGTATGTTTGCATGAATGTATGTTTGTATGTATGTATGTATGTTTGCATGAATGTATGTTTGCATGTATGTATGTTGTCATGTATGTATGTTGTCATGTATGTATGTTGTCATGTATGTATGTATGTATGTTGTCATGTATGTATGTATATATGTGCATGTATGTTTGTATGTATATTTGCATGTATATATTTGCATGTATGTATGTTTGCATGTGTGTATGTTTGCATGTATGTATGTATGTTGGCATGTATGTATATATGTGCATGTATATGTGCATGTATATATTTGCATGTATGTATGTATGTTTGCATGAATGTATGTATGTATGTTTGCATTTTATGTATGTTTGCATGTATGCATGTATGTATGTTTGCATGTATGTATGTATGTATGTTGTCATGTATGTATGTTGTCATGTATGCATGTATATATGTTCATGTTTGTATGTATATTTGCATGTATATATTTGCATGTATGTATGTTTGCATTTATGTATGTTTGCATGAATGTATATTTGCATGTATGTATGTATGTATGTATGTATGTATGTTGTCATGTATGTATGTATGTTGTCATGCATGTTGACATGTATGTATACATGTTTGTTTGTATGTATGTATGTATGTATGTATGTTGTCATGTATGTTTGCATGTTTTTATTTTTGCATGTATGTTTGCATGTATGTTTATATATATGTGCATGTATGTAATTATGTTTGCATGTATTTATGTTTGCATGTATATTTGTGCATGCTTGTATATATGTATGTATGTATCTTTGCACGTTTGTATGTATGGTTTCATGTGTGTGTGTGTGTATGCATGTATGTATGATAGTTTGCATGTATGTATGTATGTTTCGCCATTACTAAGGCGAGGCTTAGTGTTAGCCGGTGCAGAGGCTAACACTAACCACCATTATTACCCCGGTACCCACCACCACCAGGGGTGCCGGGAAGAGCCAGGTACGATCCAGTACCCGACCATCTGTTGTGATGGTCGGTCTCTGGGGCGGCCGCAGGCTGGTATTATGAGGCTGGGAAGGGCCAAAAACAGTGTACCTTCCCACCCTTGTAATGCTAGGCTGCTGCTGCTGAGTTGTATCTGGCTGGTTATAAAAGTGGGGGGGACCCCCACGTCTTTTTTTTTTTAATTATTTATTTATTTTAATTGTTTTTTTAAAAAAGACATGGGGTTCCACCCAATTTATCATAACCAGCCACATACAACACAGTGTTATTAGCCTGGGAATGGACAAAACCAGTGGCCCTTCCCACCCATGTAATGCCAGACTGCTGCGGCCTTGTATATGGCTGGTTATTAAAAATGTGGGGGACCCAACGTCTATTGTTAAATTTGTTAAATTAAAAAAAAAATACGACGTGGGGTCCCCCCCATTTTTATAACCAGCCCGATACAACAGAGCAGCAGCAGCCTAGCATTACAAGGGTGGGAAGGTCCACTGTTTTTGGCCCTTCCCAGCCTCATAATACCAGCCTACGGCCGCCCCAGTACCCGACAGGATCCTGACCTGTCCATAGAGTTTAAGGCAGCACAGAGTATTTCAGGAGATGAGCGTGCAGATTCAGTGCTGCTGTGAACTCTGCTCTTACCATTACGTAGCTCTCAGTCTGTTACCTCTCCTCCACTCCTGTCCTCAAGAACACCTTCACATGATTGGCAGGTCACCACGTAATGGTAAGAGCAGAGTTCACAGCAGCACAGAGTATTTCAGGAGATGAGCGTGCGGATCTTGTGCGGGGTGGTGACTTGCCAATCATGTGAAGGTGTTATTGAGGACAGGAGTGGAGGAGAGGTAACAGACTGAGCTACGTAATGGTAAGAGCAAACACATTTTTAATGGCCATAATTTTAAGGAACAAATTTTACTCTACAGACGTTTTATAGACGATTTATTTATTGTATGGAAAGGTGAAGAAAAAGAAGCTACTGACTTCATGGAAACATTAAATAGGAACGACTTTGGAATAACTTTCACTTATACTTTCTCCAGTACATGTATTGACTTTCTAGATTTAACTATTGATTTTGATGACATTAACAGGAATTTTAATACCAGAACACACTTCAAAAACGTTGATGTTAATAGCTACATCGATTTCAGAAGTGCCCACTACCCCCCGTGGATTAAAAATGTACCCTTTGGCCAATTTAGGATAGTGAGGAAGAATTGCTCGTCTGAAATTAATTTTGTAAGGGAATGTGAGGTTTTGGAAAGTAGATTTAAGGAGAAAAATTTCCCTAGACAACTTATTGAAGGTGCACGTTCAAAAGCCGCAGAATTGACCCAAAAGGCCTGCGTTAGCCAAACGAAAAAGACAGAGGATACTACCGATTGCACTAATAAAAATGGAAAAACTAATACCAACAAGATTAAGTTTACAAATAATTTTATTACATCATACAATAGTGGACATAAATTGGTGAGATCTATTTTGTCCAGACATTGGCATATCTTGAGAAATGACCCTTTCCTCAAAAATTCTCTACCTGACAAACCAAATATCACCTTTAGACGGTCAGCTAATTTGAAGAATATATTGGCCCCTAGTCGTATTAACAATCTTAAACCTTCTATTCCCAGAGTTTTACCAGTTTTGAATGGATCCTATAAGTGCAGCCAAGTACGTTGTCTGTGTTGTAATAATATCTCACACAAAAAATTGACCTTCTGTTCCAATACAACCAAAGAAATTTTCCCAATTAAGGCTTTCCTTAATTGTGGTAGTAATTTTGTAATTTACCTCCTTGAGTGTTCGTGCCACTTACAGTACATTGGGAGGACTATCCAATGTTTGAGAAGCAGGATCAACAAACATAGATATAACGTCCTTAAGGGGTTTTTAAAACACAGTGTTTCGAGACACTGTGCTTCATCCCATAACTGCCAGTTTAATAGAATTATCATTACGCCTATTGAGCAAATTCCTTGTGACGTTCCCAACCGGTTCCAAAAACTCAAGCAACGAGAAAATTTTTGGATATTTAAATTATTGACCCTACATCCAAACGGTTTGAATGACATTTCGGAAACTAATCTTGATTAATGCTCCTTTTTATCACATTTACATTTGTGTTTTTTTAGCATATAGGACTCACCTTTAACTTATATATGTGTACTTAATACTTATATATATATATATATTTTTTGGTAGTATCTGTAGTGAATTTTCCATATTTCACTACACAGGTTAATCGCTGTTGATACTATCATGATCATCGTGAAGGATGAGCAATGGTTCTATTAACAGTGATTTCCCTGATTGTTCTGGGGTCTGGCTGCCACGGGTTTATAGTAAATGTAATCTTTTTCTCCTCCTGAATCCATTTTTTTACAAATTCGTTTTGATTGCAAGTAATTGTTGAATTACCGCAAAATATCGCTGTTTTGATACAGCATATACTTCTGTATTTTTCTTGAGCTTTTAAACTTTTATCTTTAATCATATTTTAGATTGTCCAAAATAGCCCTCCCTTTCATCCAAATTAATTACTCGACCCCTACATCTTTATATGATGGAATGTTCTTATTTTATTCCATAGGTTAATTACTAGAAACAAAAATATAAATGACATTCAGATCAACATAATGGTTGATTGTTGTTTTTTCACTGAAATATACACTATTTTTATGGTTTCTATGTCCAGTTGAGTTCCCAGCTATATGGGTTCAATAGCAGTTTTTATGATTTTCACTTATTCAGTTTATTTTCTTTTAATTCGTTTTCATCCTAATTAAATGGTGAATTACCGCGAAATATTGCAAGTACGATACATCGCTAAACTTCTGTATTTTTCTTGAGCTTTTAAACTTTTATCTTTAATCATATTTTAGATTGTCCAAAATAGCCCTCCCTTTCATCCAAATTAATTACTTGACCCCTACATCTTTATATGATGGAATGTTCTTATTTTATTCCATAGGTTAATTACTAGAAACAAAAATATAAATGACATTCAGATCAACTTAATGGTTGATTGTTGTTTTTTCACTGAAATATACACTATTTTTATGGTTTCTACGTCCAGTTGAGTTCCCAGCTATATGGGTTCAATAGCAGTTTTTATGATTTTCACTTATTCAGTTTATTTTCTTTTAATTCGTTTTCATCCTAATTAAATGGTGAATTACCGCGAAATACTGCAAGTACGATACATCGCTAAACTTCTGTATATTTTATTGTGTTTTAGCAACTGTTTAAATTCATTGATATGGATATTAATGTTTTATAGATTGTTTGCAATTTCCCCCCCCCCCCTTTTTTACTTATTGTAAGATCCCATACCGTATTTTTATTTCCACTCTGCCGATTTTAGTTTAAATTAGCATTATATACTATTGGATTACTTTGTGTACCTGTCTTATTTGAACTGTTCACAGTGATTACGTCATCTTGCACTTTAACCCTGTCTACATTGGCGGTTTTTTTCTCCCGCGTGGTGTATTTAAGGGCTGTTGTTCAGACTACAATGTTTGTGGCCTGAGGAAGATGCCGGTGCGGCATTGAAACGCGTAGCCTACAATAAAGTATCAATTCTAAACTACTACTGTATTTGTTCCTGAGTAGCAGCGCCGTATGGGGTCCCGTTTTTTCAAACAAATTACTCATTCACATTGCGGTGGTCCCTCAAAGATTGACCGGCTGGGATCTCGGCAGCAGCACTCATCCATCACTTATCTACCTTTTACCCGCTCCTGACATTTTCACCTGTGGTAAGCCTCCATCTGTCAAACTAAGTTTGTTATATCTTGGGCTTACTCACACTATGTGGCGCCGTGCTTTTCTCTCTCAAATCTCTAGCAGACCTAGACACAGATGCAGGCTTATTAACCATGGGCGTCGACACAGAAGCTGTGTCAGGCAAATCCTTCACAGGAGGCCTCTCCGATTTCTTCTAGCAGAGCCGCATGCCGCAGTACTTCTGGAAGCGAGGCACTTGAAGAGTAGGATGCTGGTATAAAAATTATCCAGTTAGAGGTGGTAAACCTGGTCCAGCAGTGGGTGCACCAAATCCCACCCAATTTTTGCATTAACTCCCAGTAAGGGGGGGCATTCTAAGGGCTGAATACTGCTGTCCTTGTAAGTATACCCTGATGCACTCTCGCACAACTTATACATCTTCACGCCATACCTTGCCCTCTTACACGGCAGGTACTGGTGGAATTGAAGCCTCCCTTTAAAATGGACCAGGGACTCATCAATAGAAATACAATTCTCGGGGGTGTATGCTTTGGAAAACCGGGCACTAAAATGGTCTAATAGGGGTCCCCGTTTATACAAACGGTCAAATCTGGGGTCATCTCGGGGTGGGCGCTGCTAATTATCAGTATAATGTAAGAAGCGAAGTATTGCCTCATAACGCATCCTGGACACGGCCATACGGTACATCGGGGTGTGGTATAAGAAAAAGCCTCTTTTTTTTTTTTTTAGTTACCGGTTTAGTTCTGAAGTGGCTTTGGGGGGGCCTATATATTAGAAACCCCTATAAAACACCCCATTTTAGAAACTAGGCCCCTCAAAATATTCAAAACAGCATTCAGAAAGTTTATTAACCTTTTAGGTGTTTCACAGGAATTTAAAGCAAAGTAGAGGTGAAATGTACATATTTCAGTTTTTTTGTAAGAAAATTGTTTTTATTCCTTTTTTTTTCTGTAAAACAGAAGGTTTTACCCCGAGAAACACTACTCAATACTTATTGCCCAGATTCTCCAGTTTTGAGAAATATCCCAGATGTGGTCCTAGTGTGGTAATGGACTGAAGCACCGGCCTCCGAAGCAAAGAACCACCTAGGGGATTATGAGGCCTCCTTTTTATTAGGCACCATGTCGGGTTTGAAGAGGTCTTGTGGTGCCAAAACAGTGGAAACCCCCCAAAAGTGACACTATTTTGGAATCTAGACCCCTTGAGGAATTCATTGTAGTTTTCATGGGGTGCATGTGACTTTTTGATCAGTTTTTGTTCTATTTTTAAGAGGCGTGGTGACTGAAAAGCAGCAATTCTTCTATTGTTTTTTATTCTATTTTTTTTACAGCGTTCACCGTGCGCTATAAGCAACATATTCACTTTATTCAGCATGGCGATATGATTACGGCGATACCAAATGTTTATAGGTTTTTTTATGTCTTACGGTGTTTGCACAATAAAATAATTTTTATTAAAAATCATTTACTTTTTGTGTTGCCTTATTCTAGGAGCCATACAGTTTTTGTCTTTTTTTCCATCAGGAAAGCCATGTGAGAACTTGTTTTTGCGTAACGAACTGTAGTTTCGATCAGTACCATTTTTAGGTACATGCGACTTTTTGATCTCTTTTTATTAAGTGAAGTGACCAAAAAACTGTGATTCTGGTATGGTTTATTATTATTTTCTTTTACGGCGTTCACCGCGCGGCATAAATAACGAAATACTTTTGTAGTACAGGCCATTACGGACGCGGCAATTTTTACTTTTGTTACTTTTAAAACTTTTATTTTCTTATTTTTACACAACTTTTTTTTTACTTTTTTTTACTTTATTACTTTGTCCCACTAGTGTACTTGAGGGCAGGAGGCCCTGATCTCTATTCTAATACACTGCACTATAAGCTACTCACTGACAGCAAGGCTTCCATAAATGGCATAGCTGGATGCCATTGTTAGGCGTCTGGTTGCTATAGCCACCATCGCCGGCCGCTATTGTGTAGCGGGCCGATGATGGCAGCTTAACCCCTAAGAAGCCGCTATCGCTATTGAAAGCAGCTTTCAAGGGGTTAATCAGCGGGGACACAGCGATCAGTCTCCGCAGAAGGAGCTGCGGCGACTGCTGTACGAGAAAGCAGCTGTTACAGCTCCTGTATGTGTCGGGAAGACGGCCGAAATGGCCGTTCCTCCCGCGACATACTATTCCAGCGCTGAGCGCGAACGATGCACTTAGCATGAAGGAATAGTACGTCGCTGAGCGCGAAGGGGTTAAGCATCAGTTTCCTAAAATGTAATATTAGACTCCCTTTACAAGCGGAGACAATACGATTAAGCAAATATTTTCTTTACGTTTCCCAGTATATAATATGGTACAATAAATGGTGCCGTGAAAAAGTACAACTTGTCCTTCAAAAAACAATCCCTCATACGTTTTTTTTGGACCAAAAAATAAAAACTTATGGCTTCTGGAAGTTGGGGAGGAAAGAGCGAAAATGAAAAACCAAAAATAACTGTAAAAGTCAGGGGTTAAATATGAGGTTATAGGTAACATAAGTGATAATTCATGGCGTGATATATTTAGTAAAGTCCAGTTCATCTCATTCCACTATTGGACAGGAATAGTTGGTACACTGAAACTTGTAGAATTTCTAATTCTCTTGATGTAGGGATATGAATCTTGGACAATATGGGTGTAAGTATTAAAGGGGTTCTCTGCAAATAAACCTTGATCACTGTAAAATAAAAAATGTTATACAACTTTATAATATCCTTTGTGCTAAAATTTCTGTTTTAACCTTTGTTGTAATGGGAAGAAAACACGGAGTGAAAACCCAAAGAAGCCAAATACTTCTCATGGATAGTAATATGCTACAATTGTATCCAGCCTAAGCAATAATCTGTAAACTAAACTTCATGGACTCTAAGGCCTCATGCACACGACTGTAATGGCTTTTATTCTACTCAAATACGGATCCCTAGTCATCCAAAGTCATCTGCGACTCATTCGCATATAGGCACGCTGTCCACAAATACGTACCGTCATGCATCCTTAGTTCAGGTCTAATAGACTGCACTATGTATGTAGTGTAGTGCAGTGTATTAGAATAGCGATCAGGCTTTCAAGTCCCCTAGTAGAAAAAAATATTTGAAAAAGTTATTAAAAATGTTGAATAGAAAAAAATTGTTTCAAGTTACATAAACAAAAAAACGCCTTTTTCCCATAAAAAAAGTTTTATTATAGGAAAAAATTGAAAACATTAAAAAAGTACACGTATTTGGTATCGCCGCTTCCTTAACGTTCCCAACTATAAAACGTTAACATTAATTTTCCTGCATGGTGAACGCCATAAGTTTTTTTTATAGAAAACAATGCCAGAATCACAGATCACCTTGACACCCAATTCACTGATTGTGACTAAAGAATAAAATTTGTAAACTTTATTAATATCTCGTTAAAATCAGGGGTACAATCACCACCGTGACAAAAGCCCAATGTGCTCAAAAATTTATTTGAAAATGATTTTATATTTTATTCACTGATTCTATTGTAAAGCCTGCAAAATGAATATTTTCGTATGATATATGGTGTTAGAACGTTTAAACATTGGTGTAACTGTAAAGGATCTGCCAGGCACAACTTCTGTGTATACGCCCATGGGTAATCAGTCTGCACCTCGTTCTATGTCTCTGAGACTGACTCCATCTTCCACCACTCAGGATGGCAGGCTTAGGAGTGGGAGAGCCTATCACAGCCTGGCCAGACGGAGCTAGCTCCCGCCCTCTGTCTATTTATACCTGCCTTTCCTGTTCCTCCTTTGCTTGTGATACTTCTCGTGTGGTTTCCTGGCCTTGCTGCAGCTCCTAGCTATTTGACCTTGCTTCATACTGACCCCGGCTTACTGACTACTCTCCTGCTCTGCGTTTGGTACCTCGTACATTCCTGGTTTGACTCGGCTCGTTCACCTCTCTTGTTGCTCACGGTGTTGCCGTGGGCAACTGCCCCATTTCCCTTTGCTTGTGTCCCCTTGTCTGTTTGTCTGTCGTGCACCTACTGAGCGTAGGGACCGTCGCCCAGTTGTACCCCGTCGCCTGGGGCGGGTCGTTGCAAGTAGGCAGGGACTGAGTGGTGGGTAGATTAGGGCTCACTGTCTGTTTCCCTACCCCCCTGCCATTACATAATCACAAGCCCATATACCTAGGCTACCCTGGTCCCTCACTCTATTATGGACCCCCTTGAGACCCTGGCTCAGAAAATGCAGGGTCTCTCCCTACAGGTCCAGGCCCTGGCTCAGAGGGTCAACCAGCGTGACGCTACCATGGTAGTGCCCCTCACCTCACCTCTTGAACCCCACCTCAAGTTGCCTGACTGGTTCTCAGGGGACCGGAGGACTTTTCTCTCCTTTCGGGAGAGTTGTAGGCTCTATTTTCACTTAAAGCCTCACTCCTCAGGTTCTGAGAGCCAGCGGGTAGGTATAATTATGTCCCGGCTCCAGGAAGGGCCCCAAGAGTGGGCCTTCTCCTTGGCTCCTGACGCCCCTGAACTTTCCTCCGTTGATCGTTTCTTTTCTGCTCTCGGACTCATTTATGACAAGACTGACAGGACTGCCTTTGCCGAGAGTCAGCTGGTGACCTTACGTCAGGGTAAGAGACCTGTTGAGGAGTATTGTTCTGACTTTAGGAAGTGGTGCGTAGCTTCTTGGTGGAATGACCCTGCCTTAAGGTGCCAGTTTAGGTTGGGTCTGTCGACCGCCCTGAAAGACCTGCTAGTTAACTATCCCTCTTCTGACTCCCTAGACCAGGTTATGGCTTTAGTGGTACGACTTGACCGACGTCTCAGGGAACGACAACTTGAACGTTTTTGTGTTTTCCCCTCTGACTCCCCCATGATGCCTCCCGAGGTTCCGTTGCTTCGCTCTTCCACGGAAGACTCGGAGGTACCTATGCAACTCGGGGCCTCCGTGTCCCTCCGACAACGTAGAGAGTTCCGCAGGAAGAATGGTCTCTGCTTCTATTGTGGGGATGACAAGCATCAAGTGAACACCTGTCTTAGGCGTAAGAATAAGCAGCCGGAAATACTTCCACGCCTAAGTGATCATCGGGGAGGTCACTTGGGCGCACAGGTATTTCCCGTAAATATGAAACGTAATAAAATCTTGCTTCCCTTTCAGGTCTCTTTTGGTGGTAGGTCTGCTACTGGCAGTGCCTTCGTGGATTCAGGGTCTTCTGCTAATATCATGTCTGTGGAATTTGCTATGTCTCTAGCTATGCCTTTGATTGATTTGCCTAAACCTGTCCCGGTAGTGGGTATCGACTCCACTCCTCTTGCTAATGGTTATTTTACACAGCATACCCCTGTTTTTGAACTCCTTGTTGGCTCCATGCATTTGGAGCAGTGCTCTGTACTGTTGATGCAGGGATTATCGTCCGATTTGGTTTTAGGACTTCCCTGGTTGCAGTTGCATAATCCCATGTTTGATTGGAATACTGGGGAGCTTACCAAATGGGGTAATGAATGCTTGACGTCATGTTTTTCTGTTAATTCTATTTCTCCCCCTGAGGAGGTGAACACGCTACCTGAGTTTGTTCAGGACTTCGCTGATGTTTTCTCTAAGGAGGCCTCCGAAGTGTTACCTCCTCATAGAGAATACGATTGCGCTATCGAGTTGGTACCAGGAGCTAAGCTCCCTAAGGGTAGGATATTTAATCTTTCTTGTCCCGAACGTGAAGCCATGAGAGAGTATATCCAGGAATGCCTGGCCAAGGGTTACATTCGCCCCTCTACTTCTCCGGTAGGTGCTGGCTTCTTCTTCATAGGGAAGAAGGATGGTGGTCTTAGGCCATGCATTGACTACCGTAACTTGAATAAGGTCACTGTAAGGAACCAGTATCCCCTTCCTTTGATTCCTGATCTCTTTAATCAGGTCCAGGGGGCCCAATGGTTCTCTAAGTTTGATCTACGGGGGGCGTATAACCTTATCCGCATCAAAGAGGGGGATGAGTGGAAGACTACGTTCAACACGCCCGAAGGTCATTTCGAATACCTCGTCATGCCCTTTGAGTTGTGTAATGCTCCCGCGGTCTTCCAGAATTTCATAAATGAGATTTTAAGAGATTACCTGGGGGTATTTCTTGTAGTGTACCTTGATGACATACTGGTGTTTTCCAAGGACCTGTCCTCCCACATTGAGCATGTCAGGAAGGTGCTCCAGGTCCTTCGGGAAAACAAACTGTTTGCGAAAACCGAAAAATGTGTGTTTGGGGTCCAGGAGATACCATTTTTGGGTAAAATCCTCACTCCTCATGAATTCCGCATGGACCCCGCCAAGGTCCAGGCTGTCGCGGAATGGGTCCAACCTGCCTCCCTGAAGGCGTTACAGTGTTTCTTGGGGTTCGCTAATTATTACAGAAGATTTATTGCTAACTTCTCGGTCATCGCTAAGCCTCTTACGGACCTCACTCGCAAAGGTGCTGATCTCCTCCACTGGCCTCCTGAGGCTGTCCAGGCTTTTGAGGTCCTTAAGAAGTGCTTTATCTCGGCCCCGGTGCTGGTTCAGCCCAACCAAATGGAGCCATTAATATTGGAGGTTGACGCATCCGAGGTGGGAGTGGGGGCTGTCTTGTCCCAGGGTACCAGGTCCCTCACCCATCTCCGTCCCTGTGCCTACTTCTCCAGGAAGTTTTCGCCCACTGAGAGTAACTATGATATTGGCAACCGCAAACTCTTAGCCATTAAATGGGCATTTGAAGAGTGGTGCCACTTCCTGGAGGGGGCTAGGCACCAGGTAACGGTCCTTACCGACCACAAGAATCTGGTTTTCCTAGAATCTGCCCGGAGGCTAAATCCGAGACAAGCTCGATGGGCGCTATTTTTTACCAGATTCAACTTTTTGGTTACCGATAGGGCTGGGTTTAAAAATATTAAGGCCGATGCACTGTCGCGTAGCTTCATGGCCAGCCCTCCTTCGGAGGAAGATCCTGCTTGTATTTTGCCTCCTGGTATAATCATTTCTTCTATTGATTCTGATTTTGTCTCTGAAATTGCGGCTGATCAAGGTTCAGCTCCCGGGAACCTTCCTGAGGACAAGCTGTTTGTTCCCCTGCAATTCCGGCTAAGGGTACTTAGGGAAAATCATGACTCCGCACTATCTGGTCATCCAGGCGTCCTGGGTACCAAACACCTCATTGCCAGAAACTATTGGTGGCCTGGGTTACCTAAAGACGTTAAGGCCTACGTCGCCGCTTGTGAGGTTTGTGCTAGGTCCAAGGCTCCCAGGTCCCGACCAGCGGGTTTACTACGTTCTTTGCCCATTCCCCAGAGACCTTGGACCCATATCTCCATGGATTGTATCACCGATTTGCCTCCGTCTCAAGGCAAGTCGGTGGTGTGGGTTGTAGTAGACCGCTTCAGTAAGATGTGCCACTTTGTGCCCCTCAAGAAACTACCCAATGCCAAGACGTTAGCTACCTTGTTTGTCAAACACATCCTGCGTCTCCATGGGGTCCCTGTCAATATTGCTTCGGACAGAGGGGTACAATTTGCTTCATTGTTTTGGAGAGCCTTCTGTAAAAAGTTGGAGATTGATCTGTCCTTCTCCTCTGCCTTCCATCCTGAAACTAATGGCCAAACCGAGAGTACTAATCCATCTCTAGAACAATATTTAAGGTGTTTTATCTCTGACTGTCAATATGATTGGGTCTCATTCATTCCCCTCGCCGAATTTTCCCTTAATAACCGGGTCAGTAACTCGTCAGGGGTCTCCCCCTTTTTCTGTAATTTTGGGTTTAATCCACGGTTCTCCTCCGTTTCACCTGGTAGTTCCAACAATCCCGAGGTAGAGGTCGTTCATCGGGAACTGTGCACAGTCTGGGCCCAGGTTCAGAAGAACCTAGAGGGGTCCCAGAGCGTACAAAAAACTCAGGCTGGTAGAAGACGTTCTGCTAATCCCTTGTTTATGGTCGGGGATCTGGTGTGGTTATCGTCTAGGAACTTGCGCCTTAAGGTCCCGTCCAAGAAGTTTGCTCCCCGGTTTATAGGGCCGTATAAGGTCATTGAAGTCCTCAATCCTGTCTCCTTCCGACTGGAGTTGCCCCCATATTTTCGAATACACGACGTGTTTCATGCCTCCCTCCTTAAACGCTGCTCCCCGTCCTTGGCTCCCTCGAGGAAACCTCCTGTTCCCGTTCTCACCCCTGAGGGGGTATAATTCGAGGTGCCCAAGATTGTGGACAGCAAGATGGTCCAATGCTCCCTCCAGTACCTGGTCCATTGGAGAGGATACGGGCCTGAGGAGAGGACTTGGGTACCTGCCCGGGATGGTCACGCTGGGGTATTGGTCAGGAAGTTCCACCTTCGTTTCCCCAATAAACCAGGTCCGCTTAGAAAGGGTCCGGTGGCCCCTCATAAAAGGGGGGGTACTGTAAAGGATCTGCCAGGCACAACTTCTGTGTATACGCCCATAGGTAATCAGTCTGCACCTGAGTCTATGTCTCTGAGACTCACTCCATCTTCCACCACTCAGGATGGCAGGCTTAGGAGTGGGAGAGCCTATCGCAGCCTGGCCAGACGGAGCTAGCTCCCGCCCTCTGTCTATTTATATTCTGCCTTTCCTGTTCCTCCTTTGCTTGTGATTCTTCTCGTGTGGTTTCCTGGCCCTGCTACAGCTTCTAACTATTTGACCCTCCTCCATACTGACCCTGGCTTACTGACTACTCTCCTGCTCTGCGTTTTGTACCTCGTACACTCCTGGTTTGACTCGGCTCGTTCACCAATCTTGTTGCTCACGGTGTTTCCGTGGGCAACTGCCCCATTTCCCTTAGCTTTGTGTACCCTTGTCTGTTTGTCTCGTGCACTTACTGAGCGTAGGGACTGTCGCCCAGTTGTACCCCGTCGCCTAGGGCGGGTCGTTGCAAGTAGGCAGGGACAGAGTGGCGGGTAGATTAGGGCTCACTTGTCCGTTTCCCTACCCCCATCATTACAGCTTGGTTCTGATGCTGTAATTACTTAGGATATATTTATAATAACAAAATTGCAGGGCAGATGGAATTGTTTTGAATTTATTGTATATTTAATGGGAACCTGTCAGGTAGTTTTACCCCGTTAAACCGCCGCCATGATGTAATACATGACCTGTCAATATTTCCAAACATTCCCCCGTATGTTTTTTTCAGATGCAGCAAAATTTGTAAACTTTTAAAACGACACACATTATATGCTAATTACCCATTAAAGGGTCATGTGGTGGTGCCGCTATCTTGAAAAATCACGTAGTCCTGCCTCCAAATCCATATTTCCATGCTTGATTGACATCCCTCTAGCTGTTACACATCACTACCAGTCTCTTCCAACTGTCTCTTATGAGCCATTGCCTTGTACTCCTTGGGCACGCACTGTGCAGCGATGTGTACTCTGCCCAGCTGCACCGCACATGCCAGTACAAGGCAACGGCGGATCTATAAGAGTTGGAGGAGGCTGCTAGTGATGTAGAACAGCCAGGAGGATGCGAATCAAAATCTGGGAAGCGCCATTTCAATTTTCACCTCAGGCAGCAGAAAAGCTAGAATTGGCCCTGGGGGAGGGACAGCATTTGCAGGGCGGGATAGGGCTAGCAGGCATGTGTCACAATAGGCACATCTGCTAGTGGTAGAAGTTAGAACACGCCTCTTAGACGATGCAGGCACCCCCAGAGAGGAACAGGAAAGCAGGGTGGTGGTCATGCGATGTGGTTAGTGTGGTACTCGACTCCTAACTTTAAACTGATCAGCCGACGCTAGGGAGGGATTAATTATACACCAAGGGGGGTCCATCTAACTTACTGCTGAGGACTCTATGGGGGATAATAATTTCCCCCCTTAGAGCACTCAACAGTCAGACGCTGAAACCCCCTACTGTATAATAAATAATAATAATACTGAGGACTCTATGGGGGATGGGGGGATTATTCCCCCCTTCATAGTGTCCTCTGCAGTCACTTATATGGTTAAACCCCCTATTCAGAATAATCCCCCTCTTCCCACAGACGTCAGAGTCAGACACTCAGACCCCCCTATAGAGCCCCAAGCAGACAGTCAGACAATCTGACCTCCCCTTGAAATATAATCCCCCCCATACAGCCCTCAGTAGTTATTTTACTACAAGGGGAGGGCTGTCTGACTACTTAAAAGGGTTTTTTCATGAGGGACATTTATGACATATCCACCGCATATGTCCTAAATCCTAAATGTCAGATAGATGCGGGTCCCACCTCTGGGACTTGCACCTATCTCTAGAACGGGGCCCCCTAAACCCCGTGCTACATCTTTCTGCTCTCGCTGCCTCCCGGTCACTTTCTTACTTCATGGTCGGGAGTTACGAAACCATAAATTATTAGGTGAGTAAATAATGCTTCTTTTATTACATAGGTCAGATAATGGGTACGTGAAGAATTTGGAGAATAATATAGCGAGCTATGGTAAATTTACAAGATAAGACTTTTGAACATAACAACACAAGTATTGTTATGTTCAAATAAAGGCCTCCTCCTCCTCTTCAGCCTTGCCTCTCCATCTCCAAAATTAGTGTCTTTACCAATATATCTTTTGTGTCACTTATTGTAAATAGCAGCAAATAGTAAAGTTCCCATAGTCTAGGACCACATCATCTAGAAAACAAGTCAGTCCAGAATTCTTAAATAAATAATTTTGAAACCCCTGTCTATCAGAATTCACATACTACTCTGTCTGGCACACAGAAGTAGAGACTGGTGGCAAATTTACCAACACCAAGTTCCCGTAGAGTCACTGGTTTCAAACACTAAAAAAAAGCTAGTGAACACCATCATGTAAAATCAACTTAGATGACTTCCTAACCAGCAAATGGTGTCATACCACGACACCTACACAGAATTTTGAAAAAAGCAGACCTCTATATTCCCAATACCTTCCCAAGGTTATTGGTCTCTGATAGAGATGAGCGAACCGGGACAACCGAACCCGGTTTCGGTCCGAACTTCCGGTAAAGTTCGGTTCGCAGCGAATCCGAACTTCACCGGGTTCGGCCGAACCCGTTTTGACCGAACCCGGTCAAAAACATTATACAAATCGGCAGCCACTTATCTCTATCAATCACTGATAGAGAAAAGAGGCTGCTGATTAAAAATAAAATAAAAAGCATTTCATACGTACCCGGTCGTTGTCTTGTTGACGAGTCCCTCTTCTTCCTCCAGTCCGACCTTTTCTGACGCGGCAGCCTGTGATTGGCTGCAGAGGCCTCTGCAGCCTGTGATTGGCTGCAGAGGCCGCGGCAGCCTGTGATTGGCTGCAGCGCTCACAAGGCTGCATCGTCATCAAGGAATGTCGGGCCGGATGTCGAGAGGGACGCGTCACCAAGGCAACGGCCAGGAGACCGGACTGGAGGAAGCAGAAAGTTCTCGGTAAGTATGAACGTCTTTTTTTTTACAGGTACTGTGATCGGTAGTCACTGTCCAGGGTACTGAAACAGTTACTGCCGATCAGTTAACTCTTTCAGCACCCTGAACAGTGACTATTTAGTGTATGTGCACACACACTAATTACGTCCGTAAATGACGGACGTATTTCGGCCGCAAGTACCGGACCGAACACAGTGCAGGGAGCCGGGCTCCTAGCATCATACTTATGTACGATGCTAGGAGTCCCTGCCTCTCTGCAGGACAACTGTCCCGTACTGTAATCATGTTTTCAGTACGGGACAGTAGTTCCACGGAGAGGCAGGGACTCCTAGCATCGTATATAAATATGATGCTAGGAGCCCGGCTCCCTGCAGGGTGTTCGGTCCGGTACTTGCGGCCGAAATACGTCCGTCAATTACGGACGTAATTAGTGTGTGTGCACATACCCTTACTGACGTCGCCTAGCAACGCTGCCGTAATGACGGGTGCACACATGTAGCCACCCGTCATTACGGGGCCTCATGCACACGACCATAAAAACACCCGTTATCACGTGTCGTAATTACGACCCGAAATAGCGGGCCCATAGACTTCTGTTAGCCACGGGTACCTTCCCGTTTTCTCACGGGAAGGTGCCCGTGCCGTTAAAAAGATAGAACATGTTCTATTTTTTTATTTTACGGGCCGTGCTCGTAATTACGACTCGTAACTACGAGCACGGCCGGCCGGCCACGGGCAGCCGGCCGCTTTTGCGAACCGTGCTGTCATTATAATTATAGCAGCACGGCCCGTAAAATAGAAAAATAGAACATGTTCTATTTTTTTAACGGCACGGGCACCTTCCCGTGAGAATACGGAAAGGTACCCGTGGGTAACAGAAGTCTATGAGCCCGTTATTGCGGGTCGTAATTACGACCCGCAATAACGGGTGTTTTTACGGTCGTGTGCATGATGGGAGCACGGCTCGGAAAAACGAACGGCTGCCCGTGCTCATCTCCTGAAATAATCTGTGCTGCCTTAAACTCTGTGGACAGGTCAGGATCCTGTTTCTTTTAAATGCTGCTGGGGAACCCGCTCGATCCACTATATAAGGCTGCGCTACAGTGCAGCATTTAAAAGAAACAGGATCCTGACCTGTCCACAGAGTTTAAGGCAGCACAGAGTATTTCAGGAGATGAGCGTGCAGATTCAGTGCTGTTGTGAACTCTGCTCTTACCATTACGTAGCTCTCAGTCTGTTATCTCTCCTCCACTCCTGTCCTCAAGAACACCTTCACATGATTGGCAAGTCACCACGTAATGGTAAGAGCAGAGTTCACAGCAGCACAGAGTATTTCAGGAGATGAGCGTGCGGATCTTGTGCGTGGTGGTGACTTGCCAATCATGTGAACGTGTTATAGAGGACAGGAGTGGAGGAGATGTAACAGACTGAGCTACGTAATGGTAAGAACAGAGTTCACAGCAGCACAGAGTATTTCAGGAGAGGAGCGTGCAGATTCAGTGCTGCTGTGAACTCTGCTCTTACCATTACGTAGCTCAGTCTGTTACCTCTCCTCCACTCCTGTCCTCAATAACACCTTCACATGATTGGCAAGTCACCACCCCGCACAAGATCCGCACGCTCATCTCCTGAAATACTCTGTGCTGCTGTGAACTCTGCTCTTACCATTACGTGGTGACTTGCCAATCATGTGAAGGTGTTCTGGAGGACAGGAGTGGAGGAGAGGTAACAGACTGAGAGCTACGTAATGGTAAGAGCAGAGTTCGCAGCAGCACTGAATCTGCACGCTCATCTCCTGAAATACTCTGTGCTGCCTTAAACTCTATGGACAGGTCAGGATCCTGTTTCTTTTAAATGCTGCACTGTAGCGCAGCCTTATATAGTGGATCGAGCGGGTTCCCCAGCAGCATTTAAAAGAAACCGTGTTTGTGTATGTGTGTGTTTGTGTATATATGTGTGTTTGGGTATGTGACTGTCTGTTTTTGTTTTTATATGTGTGTGTGTATATATGGGTGTGTTTGTGTATATGTGTTTTGTGTATATATGGGTGTATTTGTGTATATGTTTGTGTGTAGATGTTTGTGTGTGTTTTTGTATATGTGTATATGTGTGTATATGGGTGTGTGTTTGTGTGTATATATGGGTGTGTTTGTGTATATGTGTTTGTGTATATGTGTGTTTGGGTATGTGTGTTTTTGTTTGTATATGTGTTTGTGTATATGTGTTCGTGTATGTGTGTATAACTGTGTGTGTGTGTGTTTGGATATGTGTGTTTTTGTTTGTATATGTGTGAGTTCGTGTATATGTGTGTGTTTGTCTGTTTATGTGTGTGTGTATATCTTGTTGTGTTTGTGTATATATGTGTGTGTCTGTGTATGGTTGTTTGTTTGTGTGTGCGTGTATATATGTGTGTAGGTGAGTAGAAGTATTGGTATTGTTCACATTGATAACTGTTTTTTTATGTTGTTGCAGATTTTGATGTACCGATTGGACTACATCTTCGATTCGTTGGACTACTGCGTAGATCTGCGTTTTTTCAAATTTTAATAAAATGGTTAACGAGGGTTTTGTTGGGGATTTCTTATTTCAATAAAAAATAATTGTCTTTGTGTTTTTTTTTCAAACTTTATTAGTGCCTAGATAATGGCAGTTGGCTGATTGACAGCGTCCATTATTAAGGCGGTACTTAGTGTTAGCCGGTGCAGAGGCTAGCACTAACCACCCATTATTACCCCGGTACCCACCACCACCAGGGGTGCCGGGAAGAGCTTGGTACGATCCAGTACCCGACCATCTGTTGTGATGGTCGGGTACTGGGGCGGCCGTAGGCTGGTATTATGAGGCTGGGAAGGGCCAAAATCAGTGGACCTTCCCACCCTTGTAATGCTAGGCTGCTGCTGCTGTGTTGTATCGGGCTGGTTATAAAAATGGGGGGGACCCCCACGTCGTTTTTTTTTTGGAATTTAACAAATTTAGCAATAGACGGGTCCCCCACATTTTTAATAACCAGCCATATACAAGGCCGCAGCAGTCTGGCATTACATGGGTGGGAAGGGCCACTGGTTTTGTCCATTCCCAGGCTAATAACACTGTTGTATGTGGCTGGTTATGATAAATTGGGTGGAACCCCATGTCTTTTTAAAAAAAAAAATGTAAATAAATAAATAATTTAAAAAAATTACGTGGGGTCCCCCCCACTTTTATAACCAGCCAGATACAACACAGCAGCAGCAGCCTAGCATTACAAGGGTGGGAAGGTCCACTGTTTTTGGCCCTTCCCAGCCTCATAATACCAGCCTGCGGCCGCCCCAGGGCCCGACCATCACAACAGATGGTCGGGTACTGGATCGTACCTGGCTCTTCCCGGCACCCCTGGTGGTTTTGGGTACCGGGGTAATAATGGTGGTTAGTGTTAGCCTCTGCACCGGCTAACACTAAGCCTCGCATTAGTAATGGATGTTGTCACTCAGACAGCGGCCATTACTAAAGTGGTAATAATAAAATTTGAAAAGAAAAAGACAAAGATATAGATAAAATATTTTATTGAAATAAAGCACCCCCAACACAACCCTCATTAACCATTTTATTGTAGAAAAAAAACCGTCATCGAAGTAGTCCTCGAAACCGACGTAGTCCAAACACCAAACCTGTGGAAAAAAAAAATAATGAAATAAAACATGTCGTAGGCTTAGATTCAGTTTAATGTGTGATACTGACTGTTATACCATGTATAGAAGCCTGCCGTGAAGTTGACTTAGATACAGGGCGCCAGCAGACAGTATCATACATGGCCATACATACATATATACAAATATACATACATATATACAAACATACATACATATATACAAGCATGCACATATATACATGCAAATATACATACATGCAAACATACACACATATATACATGCAAACTATCATACATACATGCATACACACACACATGAAAACATACATACATACAAACAAACATGCAAAGATACATACATATATACAAGCATGCACAAATATACATGCAAACATAAATACATGCAAACATAATTACAAACATGCACATATATATATAAACATACATGCAAACATACATCCAAAAATAAAAACATGCAAACATACATACATGCACATCTATACATACATACATACATGACAACATACATACAAACATACATGACAACATACATACATGCAAACATACATACACACATGCAAACATATATACATGCAAATATACATACAAACATGCACATGTATACATACATGCCAACATACATGCAAACATACATGCACATATATACATACATACATGACAACATACATACATACATGCAAATATACATACATACACACACACATGCACATATATACATACATGCCAACATACATGCACATATATACATACATGACAACATACATACATACATACATACATGACAACATACATACATATATATATACACACATGCAAATATACATACAAACATGCATACATACATGCAAACATACATTCATGCAAACATACATGCAAACATACATACATACATACAAATATACATACACACATGCACATATATACATACATGACAACATACATACATACATACATGACAACATACATGCAAAAATACATACATGCAAACATACATACATACATGCAAATATACATACAAACATGCACATATATACATACATGCCAACATACATGCAAACATACATGCACAGATATACATACATACATACATGCCAACATACATACATGCCAAAAAATAATAATAATACGTTCATACTTACTTTCCTCCTGTCCGGCCTCCAGCGATGACGTTTCATCCATGTCGCCGCTGCAGCCTGTGATTGGCTGCAGAGGCGGTCACGTGGGATGAAGCGTCATCCTGACGTGCGTGACCGCCACTACAGCCTGTGATTGGCTGCAGCGGCGAAAGGGATGAAACGTCATCGCTGGAGGCCGGACAGGAGGAAAGTAAGTACGAACGTATAATTTTTATTTTTTTATTACATTTAAATGGTATTTTCCGCGCGCCGAGCATGTACTGTGAAGGTTGCTGAAAGAGTTAGTGCAGCCCATTAACTCTATCAGCACCCTGGACAGTAGCATGCTCGGCGCACGTAAGTGACAGGTTCGGTCAGAACTAGTTCGGTCCGAACCGAACTTTTTTGTGAAATTCGGCGAACTAGCCGAACCGAACTTTTGATAAGTTCGCTCATCTCTAGTCTCTGACATTTCCCTAAAACAAACATGATACCATCTCAGACCACACAAATGCACCTCGAGAGAGGAGCAATAACATAAGCATTACATCTCTCTTTATTGTCCTGACCAAATCCAGCTAAGGGGACCTGCCCTAAGTCATTCCACTACACATGCAGCACCAATATCCAAGAAGGGCATAATAATTGAACAAAACAAACCACTTCTTACCAGACATCTCTATTGGAAATTAGGTGAAAATAATGGAAATGACACAGTGATATGATAGCAATCTCATAATATTACCATTTTGACCATCATGATTTGAGGTACATCTAACTTCAATGTAACAGAATAACGTAAAGAATATCTATAAAAAAAAAAAATCTAATCACAGAAGAATTAGTTCACCCAGTAGTGTACAATCTATCAGTTTTATAGCTCTACAGATATAAAATGTATTGCTTCTTTAGTAACACACATGATAGCTACTCATTGGAAAACGTACAAGGCCTGGATATCCTAAATCTACAACATTTATTTTCACACATAAGCTCTACTAATCTTCTTCAGTCCGGGTCCTTTATCTCTAAACCTATGGAACCACTAGAGGCATTGGCTTTAAAGAGACTCTGTCACCACATTATAAGTGCCCTATCTCCTACATAAGGAGATGGGTGCTGTAATGTAGGTGACAGTAATGCTTTTTATTTAAAAAAACGATCTTTTTTCACAAAGTTAGGAGCGATTTAAGTTCATGCTAATGAGCTTTCTTAATGCCCAAGTGGGCGTACTTTTACTTTTGACCAAGTTGGCGTTGTACAGAGGAGTGCATGACGCTGACCAATCGGCATCATGCACTCCTCTCCATTCATTTACACTGCACTAGCGATATAGATATATCGCTATGTGCAGCCTCATACACAAACCCTAACATTACTACAGTGTCCTGATAATGAATACACATGAAATCCAGCCTGGACGTCATGTGTACTCAGAATCCTGACACTTCTGAATCTTTTTTTGTGAGATTCCAGCAACGGATACGAAATCTCGAGAGATCACGGAGCTAAACGAGATTTGGTTTCACTTGCCGGAATCTCACAAAAAAAGAGTCAGAAGTGTCAGGATTCTGAGTACAAATGACGTCCAGGCTGGATTTCATGTGTATTCATTATCAGGACACTGTAGTAATGTTAGGGTTTGTGTATGAGGCTGCACATAGCGATATATCTATATCGCTAGTGCAGTGTAAATGAATGGAGAGGAGTGCATGATGCCGATTGGTCAGCGTCATGCACTGCTCTGTACAATCCCACTTGGTCGAAAGTAAAAGTACGCCCACTTGGGCATTAAGAAAGCTCATTAGCATAAACTTAAATCGCTCCTAACTTTCTGAAAAAAGATCGTTTTTTTAAAATAAAAAGCATTACTGTCACCTACATTACAGCGCCCATCTCCTTATGTAGGAGATAGGGCACTTATAATGTGGTGACAGAGTCTCTTTAAGCACAATATACATATGTGTCTCTAACCATTTATAAAACAGCTCTTGGAATATTAGGTGAATAAATAATGCTACTTCTATTATATTGGTCAGATAGTCGGTACGTAAAAAATTTGGGCAAAGAGATAGCGAGCTATGGGAAATTTACTAAATAAGACTTTTGAACATAACAACACAAGAATTGTTATGATCAAATAAAGGCCTCCTCCTCCCCTTCAGCCTTGCCTCTCCATCTCCAAAATTGGTGTCTTTACCAATCCTTTGCGTTACTTATTATAAAAAGCAGCAAACAGTAAAGTTCCCATAGCCTAGGACCTTGTCATCCAGGAAACCAGTCAGTCCAGAATTCTTAAAAAAATTGTTTCAAATCCCTGCCTATCAGATATCACATACTACTCTGGTACAAATAAGTAGAGACTGGTGGCAAATTTACTAAAACCAAGTCCCTATGGAGTCACTGGTTTCAAAGACTAAAATAACATAGTGAAGACCATCATGTAAAATAAACTCATATGACTTCCTAACAAGCAAATGGTGCCATACCACGACACCTACATGGAATTTTGAAAAAAACATGTCTCTATTCCCAATACCTTCTGTTACGTCTATGGCCGGGGGTCGTCGTTCTGACTTACCCCTTGACGATCCCTGCCATGGACGTCTCTCTTCTCGGCGTTCGCTCCCTCCAGTGAGACGCTGGCACTCTCTTCCCGGTCCTCAGACTGTGTCCCGCAGGGAGCGCGCGTTCGCGCGTGCACGGCCTTAAAGGGCCAGTACGCGTCCAGCTGTCTAAGATCAATTATCAGCCCAAATGGCTGCTGGACTATAATAAGGGGCCCTGCCCACTGGTTCCTTGCCTGAGCGTTGTTGTATACCCTAGTTTGTCTTGCTAAAGTTCTCCCAGTGTCTTCCAGTTCCCAGTGTTATCCGTTCCTGCTGCCTGTACCCTGTATCCCATGCTATCGTTACCTGCTGTGAAAGTCAAGTCGTGTCTTCCCGCTGCATCCGCGGCATCACCTGCTGTGAAAGTCAAGTCATGTCTTCCCGCTGCATCCGTGGCGTCACCTGCTGTGAAAGTCAAGTCTTGTCTTCCCGCTGCATCCGCGGCGTCACCTGCTGTGAAAGTCAAGTCGTGCTCCTGCCACTGTCTACATTGCCTCAGGTACCCATTCAGAACTATAGACATTGTTTTGTACCTTGTTGGCCAGCTGCTACCCCGCTACGCGGTACAGCCCAGTGGGTCCACACCCCGCGCCGTGACACCTTCCAAGTTTATTGGTCTCGGGCATTTCTCCAAAACAAACATGAAACCATCTCAGACCACACAATTGTACCTTGAGAGAGGAGCAATAACATAAGCATTACATCTCTCTATTGCCCTGACCAAATCCAACTAAAGGGACCTACCCTAAATTATTCCACTTCACATGAAGCACCATTATCCAAGAAGGGCCCAATAACTGAACCAAACAAACCACTTCTGACCGGACACTGTCCTCACTCTGACACTTAGTCCGCACTGAGCGACTGCTTTATAGCAACATGTCAATCAGTCCTCTCACTGTCAGTGAACATTGGCGAAATTTTAAAAGTGTGTATGTTTTCCTTTCATTGTCCTTTTAGGAATAATTAATAAAAGTTATATTTTAGCCTACACTAATGCAGCTAGCCGTAAAATAGGGCTTTTGTTTGCTTTAATAGCAAATATGTTTACAATTTTGTGGTAATATCCAAGAAGGGCCCAATAACTGAACCAAACAAACCTGTTCTGACCAGACACCTCCTTTGGAAATTAGGTGAAAAAAATGGAAGTTACACAGTGACGTGATAGCAATTTCATCATATTACCAATGTAACTATAATGATTTGAGGTACATCTAACTTCAACGTAACAGAATAACATATACAAATATAATTAAAAAAATCTGAAATATGTGCAAGTTTAAAACAAAATTGAAAACTATACAAAAAAATCTCAACTTTTTTACAGTAAACAGGAAAATGCAGATGAATTAATTTAGCCAGAAGAGTACACCCCTTTACAATCTAACTTTTTTTTATAGCTCTACAGATACAAAATGTATTGATTCTTTAGTAACACACATGATAGCTACACATTGGAAAACAAACAAGGCCTGGATATCCTAAATCTACACAATTTATCATCACACAAAAGCTCTACTAATCTGCTTCATTCCTTGTTCATTATCTGTAAACCTATGGCACCACTACAGGCATTGGCTTTAAGCACAATATACATATGTGCCTCTAACCATTTGTAAAACAGCTCTTGGAATATTAGCTGAGAAAATAATGCTACTTCTATTATATTGGACAGATAGTCGGTACGTAAAAAATATGGACAAAGAGATAGCGAGCTATGGGAAATTTACTAGGTAAGACTTTTGAACATAAAAACACAATTATTGTTATGTTCAAATAAAGGCCTCCTCCTCCCCTTCAGCCTTTCCTCTCCATCTCCAAAATTGGTATCTTTACCAATTCTTTGCGTTACTTATTATAAAAATCAGGAGACAGTAAAGTTCCCATAGCCTAAGACCTCATCATCCAGGAAACCAGTCAGTCCAGAATTCTTAAAAAAATAGTTTCAAATCCCTGCCTATGAGATATCACATACTACTCTGGGAAAAATAAGTAGAGACTGGTGGCAAATTTAATCAAAAAACAAGTCCCTATGGAGTCACTGGCTTCAAAGACTAAAATAACATAATGAACACCATCATGTAAAATAAACTCATATGACTTCCTAACAAGCAAATGGTGCCATACCACGACACCTACATGGAATTTTGAAAAATAAATATGTCTCTATTCCCAATACCTTCCTATATAAAACTTACTAGATAAGACTTTTGAACATAACACAAGAATTGTTATCTTCAAATAAAGGCCTCCTCCTCCCCTTCAGCCTTGCCTCTCCATCTCCAAAATTGGTGTCTTTACCAATCTTTTGTGTCACTTATTGTAAATAGCAGCAAATACTAAAGTTCCTATAGCCTAGGACCTCATAATACGGAAATCCAGTCAGTACAGAATTCTTAAAAAAATTGTTTCAAACGCCTGGCTATCAGATATCACATACTACTCTGGTACACAGAAGTAGAGACTGGTGACAAATTTACCAAAACCAAGTCCCTGTGGAGTCACTGGTTTCAAAGACTAAAAAAACACAGTGAACACCATCACTAAAATCAAATCAGATGACTTCCTAACCAGCAAATGGTGCCATACTATGAAACCTACACAGAATTTTGAAAAAAGCAGACCTCTTTATTCCCAATACCTTTCAAGGTTATTGGTCTGTGGTATTTCTCCAAAACAAACATGATACCATCTCAGACCACACAATTTTACCTTGAGAGAGAGGATCAATAACATAAGCATTACATCTCTCTTTATTGCCCTGACCAAATCCAGCTAAAGGGACCTACCCTAAGTTATTCTACTACACATGAAGCACCAATATCCAAGGAGGGCCCAGCAACTGAACCAAACAAACCACTTCTGACCAGACATCTCCATTGGAAATTAGATGAACATAATGGAAATGACACAGTGATATGATAGCAATCTCACCATATTACCAATGTAACTATAATGATTTGAGGTACATCTAACTTCAATGTAACAGAATAACATATAAAATATAGTAAAAGAATCTAGATAAAATCTCCATGATTATACACAGCCAATCAAAATCAAATGAGAGTACAACATTAACATGAAATGTGTGCAAATATAAAACAAAATTGAAAACTATACCAAAAAATCCCAACTTTTTTACAGTAAACAGGAAAACACAGAATTAATTCACCCAGAAGTGTATACCCCTTTACAAGCACTTTTTTTTACAAAATGTATTGATTCTATAGTACAACACATGATAGCTACGCATTGGAAAACGTATAAGGTCTGGATATCCTAAGTCTACACAATTTATCATCACACAAAAGCTCTCAAAATCTTCTTCAGTCCTGAT
The DNA here is from genome assembly GCF_050947455.1 of Rhinoderma darwinii. Classification (NCBI taxonomy): domain Eukaryota; kingdom Metazoa; phylum Chordata; class Amphibia; order Anura; family Rhinodermatidae; genus Rhinoderma; species Rhinoderma darwinii. Next base: position 306,841,865 of record NC_134688.1, read on the forward strand.
TCTTTATCTAAACCTATGGCACCACTACAGGCATTGGCTTTAAGCCCAATATACATATGAGTCTCCAACCATTTGTAAAACAGCTCTTGGTATATTAGGTGAGTAAATAATGCTACTTCTATTATATTTGTCAGATAGTGGGTACATTTAGAATTTGGAAAAAAAGATAGCGAGCTATGGGAAACTTACTAGATAAGACTTTTGAACATAACAACACAAGAATTGTTATCTTCAAATAAAGGCCTCCTCCTCCCCTTCAGCCTTTCCTCTCCATCTCCAAAATTGGTGTATTTACCAGTTCTTTGCGTTACTTATTATAAAAATCAGCAGACAGTAAAGTTCCCATAGCCTAAGACCTCATCATCCAGGAAACCAGTCAGTCCAGAATTCTTAAAAAAATAGTTTCAAATCCCTGCCTATGAGATATCACATACTACTCTGGGACAAATAAGTAGAGACTGGTGGCAAATTTAATAAAAAAACAAGTCCCTATGGAGTCACTGGCTTCAAAGACTAAAATAACATAATGAACACCATCATGTAAAATAAACTCATATGACTTCCTAACAAGCAAATGGTGCCATACCATGACACCTACATGGAATTTTGAAAAAAATATGTCTCTATTCCCAATGCCTTCCTATGGGAAACTTACTAGATAAGACTTTTGAACATAACAACACAAGAATTGTTATCTTCAAATAAAGGCCTCCTCCTCCCCTTCAGCCTTGCCTCTCCATCTCCAAAATTGGTGTCTTTACCAATCTTTTGTGTCACTTATTGTAAATAGCAGCAAATACTAAAGTTCCTATAGCCTAGGACCTCATAATCTGGAAATCCAGTCAGTACAGAATTCTTAAAAAAATAGTTTCAAACCCCTGGCTATCGGGGCGTGGCCTAGCGCTGATGGTGGAAAGACGTGTTGAGTGAGAGCTCCGACCACGAGAAAGAAATCTCACTTCATCCGTCCAAGGAAATCACCCCCGGTGTTCCAGATACAACATGACATCTCCCTACCACCATATAACACCATTGCTGGGCCCATAGGAGAAAGTCTTACAACTTACCGCATAAGATTGAAACGGCGGCCTACTCCACACGCGGCTGTGGTAGTGGATTTCTGCGGACGCCAGACACTCGGGTCTCTGCAGCCATCCCCTCCTCCCCGGCAGCTGGTCCCGTACAACCGGAGGTACACTAGATAAGGACAGCCTAGCGACAGCACACAGAAACGGGCCGGCATGCGTTGCAGGACTTTTCCGGTGAGTGGGGGAAGGGGACTGTAACCGGCGGCCATCTTACAGAGCGGCTGATTTGATTTACCTTGCTCTATACTACAACACTGTCACAAGCTCTAATACAGTGCATTAGCCTTTATACCATAAATCTCTGTGAGAGATTAATCCTGTAAACTTCGCTATACAGATGCTGGCTTGAATACTTACCTGTTACTGAAACTGGTCTGTGTTGGTTCAGAGCGCACAAGATTGAAAGAGGTGCACGAATAGGGTCCCAACCAAATTGTATATAGAAAAGTATACGGCACACAAATGTGGTTCAATTTTGCGATTTTATTAAATTCGATGCCATGGGCAATGTGCGTGCAACGTTTCGGTTCAACGACCTTCGTCAGGCACTGCAGGTGTACAGAATATTTCACATGAATATATTGGCATCATATTTCAACAATAACATTATATCAATGGTGCAAAACAGCAAGTAAAGAGAAACTTGAAAAATAAAATAAAAAGGTAAAAAATAAGAACAGAGTCTTTTGTCAAGACACATACAGTGTTCATATATAGTCAATATATCTATTATTTTATTGGGAACAAGCCTCAAGGTATAGATATGAATATTTATTTAAATATGGCCCAATGTATGTTAGAGGGTGACTATCAATCCAGTGCACAAGCAAAAGGTATACACAATAGCGGTATATTATCGAGTATCACATCGTCATATCAAGACAATTTAAGACAATTTCTATCAAGTGTGATGATTACAATGGGATAGTGAATAATGTAGCTTAGAGCAACAGAACGAGGTACATAGAAAGAAAGTCTGTGATTAACAAGAGAACCACATATCGGTAATCCATTCTTAGAGGAAACAAGTACATTGGTATAGATGGCATAGATCATAGAGCGTAGGTTAGCAGAGATTATACTAGTGTTATTCACACAGATATAGTAATTTAGCTTGGAACAACAGACCGTGGTATATACAGAAAATCTCTGATTCAGAAGGGATTCCACCTATCTATTTGCCATTCTTTAAGGAAACAGGCATATTAGCATATATGGCATAAATCATAGAGCATAGGTAAACAGAAGATACATTGGTGATATCAACACAGCTATAGTAGAGGGAATCCACTAGGTGGCGCCTGCGAGCCTGCAGTCTCATATGAGTCCCTATCTGAGGTGCTGTCAGAATCTTGTCGGCACATCTAGCACCACGCTCAGCCTGAGATAAATTAAGTAAGTTTGCATAACATAAAGGTATAATATTAAGAAGTGTTGTTTACCTAGATCCCACTTGGCGTATGATTCTTGAATTATAACGTGCTGCAGTCAGTATGGCGGCTTGCCGCTTTGTTTTGGCGCTAAATTGTACTTGAATCTCCATGGTTTAAATACTATGTATTCTGGGCGTGTTGATATCACCAATGTATCTTCTGTTTACCTATGCTCTATGATTTATGCCATATATGCTAATATGCCTGTTTCCTTAACCCCTTAAGGACACAGCCTGTTTTGGCCTTAAGGACACAGCCTATTTTTTCAAATCTGACATGTGTTACTTTATGTTGTAATAACTCCGGAATGCTTTTACCTAGCCAAGCAATTCTGAGATTGTTTTCTCGTGACACATTGGACTTTATGATACTGAAAAAATTTTGTCGTTAAATTCAATATTTATTTGTAAAAAACACCAAAATTTAGAGAAAATTTGCAAAAATCTGCATTTTTCTAAATTGTAATGTATCTGCTTGTAAAACAGATAGTTATACCACACAAAATAGTTACTAGTTAACATTTCCTATATGTCTACTTTATGTTTGCATTGTTTTTTGAACGTGCTTTTATTTTTCTAGGACGTTACAAGGCTTATAACTTTAGCAGCAATTTATCATATTTTCAAGAAAATTTCAAAAGGCTATTTTTTCAGGGACCAGTTCAGTTCTGAAGTGGCTTTGAGGGCCTTATATATTAGAAACCCCCTATAAAACACCCCATTTTAAAAACTGCACCCCTTAAAGTACTCAAAACAGCATTCAGAAATTATTTGAACCCTTTAGGCATTTCACAAGAAATAAAGCAAAGTAGAGGTGAAATTTACAAATTTCAATTTTTTTTTACTAAATTCATTTGTAATACAGTTTTTTCTGTAACACAGAAGGTTTTACCCGAGAAATGTAACTCAATATTTATTGCCCAGATTCTGCAATTTTTAGAAATATCCCACATGTGGTCCTAGTGCGGTAAAGGACCGAAACACCGGCCTCAGAAGCAAAGGAGCACCTGGTGGATTTTGGGGCCTCTATTTTATTAGAATATATTTTAGGCACCATGTCAGGTTTGAAGAGGTCTTGTGGTGCCAAAACAACGGAAACCCCCCAAAAGTGACCCGATTTTGGAAACTACACCCCTGAAGGAATTTTTCTAGGGGTATAGTTAGCATTTTTAGCCCACAGGTTTTTTGCTAAATTTATTGGAACTTGTCTGTGAAAATGAAAATCTACTTTTTTTCTGAAAAAACATACGATGTTTTCGTTTTTACAAGGAATAAAGGAGAAAAAGCACCCCAACATTTGTAAAGCAATGTCTCCCGATTACGGCAATACCCCATATGTGGTAATAAACTGCTGTTTGGACCCACGGCAGGGCTCAGAAGGGAAGGAGGGCCATTTGGATTTTGGAGCGCAGATTTTGCTGGAATGGTTTTCGGTGCCATGTCGTGTTTGCAAAGCCCTGGAGGACCATAACAGTGGAAACTCCCCAAAAGTGACCCCATTTTGGAAACTACACCCCTCAAGGATTTTTTCAAGAGGTATATTTAGCATTTTTAGCCCACAGATTTTTTGCTAAATTTATTGGAACTGGTCTGTGAAAATGAAAATCTACTTTTTTTCTGGAAAAACATACAATGTTTTAGATTTTACAAGGAATAAAGGAGAAAAAGCACCCCAACATTTGTAAAGCAATGTCTCCCGATTACGGCAATACCCCATATGTGGTAATAAACTGCTGTTTGGACCCACAGCGGGGCTCAGAAGGGAAGGAGGGCCATTTGGATTTTGGAGCGCAGATTTTGCTGGAATGGTTTTCGGTGCCATGCCGTGTTTGCAAAGCCCTGAAGGGACCATAACAGTGGAAACTCCCCAAAAGTGACCCCATTTTGGAAACTACACCCCTCAAGGAATTTTTCTTGGGGTATAGTTAGCATTTGGACCCTACACGGTTTTTGCTGAATCTATGGGAATTATGCCGTGAAATTGAAAATCTAAATTTTTTCTAATAAAATGTCGTTTTAGCTCAGATTTTTTCATTTTTACAACAGATAAAGGAGAAAACACACCCCAATATTTGTAAAGCAAACTCTTCTGAGCACAGCAATACCCCATATGTGGTAATAAACTGCTGTTTGGACACATGGCGGAAGTTAGAAAGGACGGAGCGCCATTTGACTTTTGGAGCTCAAGTTTTGCTGGAATGGTTTGCGGCCCCATGTCACATTTGAAAAGCCACTGAGGGGCCAAAATACTGCAAACCCGGCAAAAGTGACCCCATTTGGTAAACTACACCCCTCAAGGCATTTATCATTTGCCTGGACATATGACGGCTTAGGAGTGAAAGGCGCATGTGAGACCAATTTTGGTGATTTTCGCAGCATTAGCCCACAACGGCAGGGCTCTGGGGTCAAATAGTAAAACAAACCCCCAAGTAGTGACCCCCATTTTGGAAACTGCACCCCTGAAGGCATTTTATTAACGGGTGTAGTGAGCATTTTGACCACACAGGTTTTTTTTTTTTTCTATTAGAAATGAATGCTCAGTGGATGGTGCAAAGTGAAAATTGCAAATTTCCACAGGTATGTGCCATTTTAGTGCACAATATTTTGTGCCCAGTTCGTGCCACTGAAGACAAATACCTCAAACTGTTAAGCGGGTTCTCCCGGGTATGGCGATGCCATATATGTGGACGTACACTGCTGCTTTGGCACGCTGCAGGGCGCACCATTTGGCTTTTGGAGCGTGGATTTTGCTCGCTAGTTGTTTTGTTTGGGGTATTGCTGGTATTTCAGTTTATGATGTGGGGGCATATGTAAGCTGTGTGGAGAACATCAGGGGTATAATAAGAGAGTATAATAATGCGGTAAATAAATAATAATCCGCAGACGTGGCCGGTGTTGCACTGATAAATGGCGCCCGATATTATCCGCTTTTGGACACTCTGCACATTTTGCATCGCCATATTCTGAGAGCCAAAACGTCTTTATTTTTTTTCCCTGGAGCTGGGTGAGGGCTTATTTGTTGCAGGACAATCTGTAGATCTCATTGGCACCATTTTGGGGTACATGCGATTTTTTGATCACTTTGTATTAAATTTTTTTGGCAAGCAAGGTGACCAAAAACCTGCAATTCTGATGATTTTTATTATTATTTTTTTTACGGCGTTCGCCATGCGCTATGAATGACAATTTTACGTTATTCTGCGGGTCGTATGATTACGGCGATACCATATATATATAGTTTCTCTTATGCTTTGCAGCGTCTGCACGATAAAATCACTTTTGTTTCAAATAATTTATTTTTGGTGTCACCAGATTCTGAGAGCCATAACATTTTTATTTTTCCGTCAAAAAAGCTGCGGGAGGGCTTGTTTTTTGCGGGACGGGCTGCGTTTTTTAATGGTATAATTTTGGGGTACATGCAATTTTTAGATCCCTTTTTTTATTCTGTTTTGCAAGGGGTAGTGACTAACAAAAAGCGATTCTGGAATAGTTTTTTATTTAATTTTTTTACGGTGTTCACCGTACGGGTAAAATAGCGTGATATTTTTATAGTTTGGGTCGTTACGGACGCGGGGATACCACATATGTGTACTTTTATTTATGTTTTTTGGTTTTTCCTATAATAAAAGACTTATTATAGGAAAAAAGGCTGTTATAGTGTTTTTTAACATGAAACTTATTTTTTTTTTTACTTTTTTACAACATTTTTATTAACTTGTTTTAACTTTTACTTTTGTCCCACTAGGGAACTTGAAGGCATGAAGCCCTGATCGCTATTCTAATACACTGCACTACCTACATAGTGCAGTGTATTAGAGCTGTCAGCTATTCACTGACAGCAAGCCTATTAGGCTTCGCCTCCCGGCGGGGCCTAATAGGCTTCCGTACTAGGAAGCGATTGTTAGGCTATGGTTGCCATAGCAACCATCAGAACACTCGCGGGTGCCGATGGTTGTTATTAGCAACCATAGGGTACGATCTAATCACTTAGATGCAGCGATAGCTGCATCTAAGGGGTTAATCGGCCGGATCGGAGCCTTGCTCCGGTCCTGGCCGTTAGGGCACGATGTCAGCTGTGACAAACAGCTGACACCCGCGCCCGTGGCAACCATCGTGGTTGCCGACAGGGCTACAAGCCACTTCGATGCATCGATCACGTTTATCGATGCATCGAAGGGGTTAATCGGCCGGATCGGAGCCTAGCTCCGGTCCTGGCCGTTGCAGAGGGGCGTCGGGCAGCTGATTCCCGGCGGTGATAACGCTGGCTCAGCTTCTGAGCCAGCGTCATCACATACATACGTCATAGAGCTGTGATTGGTCAGTCTGCTTTGACTGACCAATCACAGCGATCGCCGGCAGGAGACCGCTGTGAATGGTCCCCTGCCGTCTTACTGTGCCGATCAACTGTCATAAACAGTTGACGGCACAGTTCTGTCACCTTGTCCTTTGACAGGGTGACAGTTTTTAGCCAGGACGCACCGGTACGTCCCTGTGCCTTAAAGCACTTCAATGCAGGACGTACCGGTACGTCCTGGTGCGCTAAGGGGTTAAAGAATGGCAAATAGATAGGTGGAATCCCTTCTGAATCAGAGATTTTCTGTATATACCACGGTCTGTTGTTCCAAGCTAAATTACTATATCTGTGTGAATAACACTAGTATAATCTCTGCTAACCTACGCTCTATGATCTATGCCATCTATACCAATGTACTTGTTTCCTCTAAGAATGGATTACCGATATGTGGTTCTCTTGTTAATCACAGACTTTCTTTCTATGTACCTCGTTCTGTTGCTCTAAGCTACATTATTCACTATCCCATTGTAATCATCACACTTGATAGAAATTGTCTTAAATTGTCTTGATATGACGATGTGATACTCGATAATATACCGCTATTGTGTATACCTTTTGCTTGTGCACTGGATTGATAGTCACCCTCTAACATACATTGGGCCATATTTAAATAAATATTCATATCTATACCTTGAGGCTTGTTCCCAATAAAATAATAGATATATTGACTATATATGAACACTGTATGTGTCTTGACAAAAGACTCTGTTCTTATTTTTTACCTTTTTTATTTTATTTTTCAAGTTTCTCTTTACTTGCTGTTTTGCACCATTGATATAATGTTATTGTTGAAATATGATGCCAATATATTCATGTGAAATATTCTGTACACCTGCAGTGCCTGACGAAGGTCGTTGAACCGAAACGTTGCACGCACATTGCCCATGGCATCGAATTTAATAAAATCGCAAAATTGAACCACAATTGTGTGCCGGATACTTTTCTGTTACTGAAACTGCCAGAACATTTGCTTACTCAGACCTTATTACGCCATAATGGTTAAAACGTCAAAAGATAAAATCCGAGAAGCAGCGCCTACCCCTAAGTCCCATAAAACGCAAGCAGATCTTGATACATTCTTAAGAAAAAAGTTAACAGCTTCACCAGCTAGTAAATCTAAGCAAGCACAGTTACTATCTGATGATAATCCTATGGAGGACGACTCCGATATGGATAGCACAGGCGGTAACTCTGATAGTGGGGATGACTCTCGTGTGGTTCCAGCATCAAGAGGCTTTATAAAAAGGACACTATACCAAGCTCTTACGCCACTAGTAAAAGACCTTGCAGAGATCAAATCTGATCTTCGTAGCATGGGCACCAGGGTTGAAACTGTGGAAGATACGCAAAATGCTCTACTGCATTATAATGCAAAAGTCAAATGTGTTCTCGACCATCAACAAGATTGTATTAACGAATCTCTACTACGTATTGAAGACCAGGAAAACCGAAGCCGCAGAAATAACATCAGGCTCAGGGGACTTCCAGAATCAATTCTACACGATAATTTACCTCAACTAGCTCTGGATATCTTTTCTGACCTGTTAAGCCCTGAGGCGGCCAAATCCATCATAATTGAACGTATTCACAGAGCACTACGGGCCAAACCTCGCCCCAATGACCCTCCAAGAGATATAGTTATACAGATACCGCTGCAATTTTGAAAGCTGCAAGAAATAAGAACACATTGACCTATGGAACCTCTACGATTCAAATATTCCAAGATATTGCTCCTTCAACTCTAGCAAAGAGGAGAGTGCTCAAACCATTATTAGATGCTCTGAGAGAGAAAAAAATGCAATTTAAGTGGCTCTTTCCGTTTGGCATTGCCATATCCAAAGATGGTCACAAAATTATCATTAGAAAACCTGCGGATTTGGCAGCTGCGTGGGAGAAACTGGACATCCCACCCATAGATATCCCGTCGTGGCTTCCGTCTACTATGATGGCCTTACCACCTTTGCCAAGTCCCTCATTTTGGAACCAAACCTCAAAAGCCTCTTCGACCCAAAACCAAGAAAGCCCAAACCCGTGCTAGACAACTGGACACCTGACTGTCTTCACAAAAGCCACCGAATGGATTCCTGACCGACCCGCTTCCCCGCTAAGTTTGTGGGAGAAGTGTGGTGAGTGACTCTCTTCCATACTATTTCACATTAAGTTTATGGTTCTCCTTCTCTGTTTCTCTTCTACATAATGTGATTTGAGTTTATACATGCATTAATATGTAACCTTTTACCATATGTTCTGGTATGTTCTTTCAGTGTAAGGTATACTTGTTGGTATATGACTAACGTGTATTCAGTTCCACAGGATTTCTATGTACCTCACAATTTTCTACTGTGGATAAGGACTAGCTACAATTTTACTATGTATTATTATTCTTGCAAATTGTTGCTGTCCTTAGGGGTGCTGACAACGCCTGTATTATTTTTCTTTTGTTTATATTCTTCTCCACTGATTCCTTCCCTCCCCTCCTTTCCTACCCCTTTTTTCCTATCAAAGTCAATAGGTGATTTCTACCATAAGACTATTGGTTATAGGTGCCGATCTGTTATTTCATTTACAAAGAACTCATGGCGGAACTAAAAATTTCTTCATTTAATGTAAGAGGTCTGAACTATCCAAGGAAAAGAAGCCAAATTTTACACCAAATTCTTGTAGATAAAACAAAAATCGCCCTGTTACAAGAAACACATATTAGACATAACAAAATTCCAAATTTAAGGAAAAAAACTTTTTTCGAATGTTTACCATAGCACCTACTCATCCTCGCGTAGAGGAGTAAGTATACTTTTCCATACAAGTGTACCTTTCAAATGGGTTGCTGAAATGGTTGACCCAGAAGGACGCTATTTATTTGTTAAGAGCATCATAGGTAATACCCTTTACACGATTGCAAATTTATATGCACCTAACTCCCAACAAACCCAATGGATAGTTCAGACCTTACAACTGTTCAAACAATTTGCTGAGGGTGTTTTAGTAGTGGGAGGTGACCTTAATGTTCCCATAGACCCCCTCTTGGATACCACAGGGAATCCTTCCACTTCATACCGATATACGACTAAATTACATAAGACTTTAAATTCATTACACCTGTCAGATACTTGGAGACTACTACATCCCTCTGACCGGGACTACACCTATTTCTCTCATACGCACCATAGATACCACATGTTGGACTATATCTTCATTTCTCAATCCCAAGTTCCTTTTATAATACGTACTGATATAGGAAATATTTTACTCTCAGATCACGCACCGATTCATACTACTCTGACATTAGCAGACATTCCTAAAGGCCAATGGTGTTGGAGGATCAGTGATACTCTGTTGGCTGATCCCTCTCACCAATCTTCTATAAAGACACATATACAAAATTACTTTAACACCAATATTACAGCAGATGTCTCACCTGCTATCACTTGGGAAGCACACAAATCAGTTTTAAGGGGGGAGCTTATTTCATTATGTACGTATATTAAAAAACAGAAGTCAGAGCTCTTAAATGCTCTCTTCTCACAAATCTCCTCGTTAGAAAACCTTCACAAGCGTACCCAAGCGGAAACCACTAAAGACAAATTATACTCTTTACGTAATAAAGTTAAAGATCTACTGAACATTAAATCAGCCAGACTGTGACAAATATCGAAGTTTAAATTTTATGCACATGGGGACAAAGGCAACAAGACGATGTCCGCTCTCCTTAAAACTTATCAAGATAAAGCATTCATTCACCGTATTGCACAAAAGCCAGGGAATTTTGTTACGGATACAACCTCCATTGCCACGACATTCCAGAAATTTTATATGAACCTGTATAATCTTACAGATTCTACAGTAGCTGACACATCATCTACACCCACCAAACATGCTATACATTCATTTTTAGACTCCATTGACATTCCACGCATATCAGATGATAATGCCCAAGAACTGCTGGCACCTTTTTTCCCTGCAGAGCTGCTAAAAGTCCTTCATTCTATCCCGTCAGGTAAAAGCCCGGGCCCAGATGGTTACACCATAAACTACTATAAACAATTTAAAGAGTTATTAATAGCACCATTTACTTCTCTCTGTAACTCACTTCTCACTGGCTCGAAACTTCCTGGTCAAGCACTAGAAGCACATATTACTCTTATCCCTAAAGAGGGTAAGGGTGCCTCACAATGTGGAAGCTATAGACCAATATCGCTCCTTAATACTGATATAAAATGGTGGGCTAAAGCTCTGGCAGCTCGTCTCAGTCCCATGTTATCTAGCATTATTGGACCTGAACAGACCGGATTTGTCAAGGGAAGACAAGTATCAGATAACTCCTCAAGGGTTTTAAGGTTGGTACAATACGCTTTAAAATCTCGAACACCCTTAGTCCTGCTCAGTACAGATGCAGAAAAGGCGTTTGATAGGGTGGATTGGCCTTATATGATCGCTTCCCTGGAGAAATTTGGGATACCTCTTGCTTTTATACAAGCAATTCTTTCCCTATATAGTAACCCTAGTGCAAAGGTGAGAGTTAATGGGGTGCTGTCAAATTCCTTTACCATCACTAATGGTACAAGACAAGGATCGCCGACACTATTCGTGTTAGTCATGGAGACGCTGATCCAGAAAATTCGACAGGATCCTATTATTCATGGCTTGTCAATAGGCTCATTCACACACAAAACGGCAGCATTTGCAGATGACCTGCTGATACTCACTACTAACCCTGAGAGATCACTCCCACAGATCACAGATATCTTCTCAAAATTTGGAGAAATTTCTAATTTTAAAATAAACTTTAGTAAGTCAGAAGCCCTCAACATTTCGGTACCGCAAGATATTATTCTTCGCTTAAAAAAGAGTTCCCCCTACCTGTGGCCAGAAATGTCTATTAAATACTTAGGCATCCGCATTCCTAAAAACCCCTCTCTACTTTATAAACTTAATTATCTAAATTTGCTAGCTGACATTAAAACTTATTTACATTCCTTACACGTTCCCTTGATGTCATGGATGGGCAGGAGAAATCTTCTCAAAACATATATTGTCCCTAAACTCTTATATGTTCTTCAAACTGTACCTATCTGGCTTCCTAAGTCTTTCTTCCTATTAGTCAAGAAAACTTTCTCGGAATTTATTTGGGACAACAAACGTCCTAGGTTAGCATATAAATACATTATAGCAAACTCCCGCTTGGGAGGCTTTGGCCTCTCCGATTTAATGTCCTACTATAGGGCTAACCATTTACGTCGGTGGACCATCTTAGCACATCATGACTTGAAAAATATCTATGCTTCTATGGAACGCTCTCTAATGTCAATAGAAGAAAAACAGGCCTTCTGGGGTTTGCGTCCTGCTACTGCAGGCAAATTTTACAATGAATCTTTACTCAAAGGCACCATATTAACTTGGCAAGAGGTGAATAAATCATCTGCGTTGTTATCCTCCCCATCCCCCCTAATGCCACTAAATTTACTGCCATGCCTTCAATGTAACTCTAACTCCTCACCCTCGGCCCCTTGGGATATTCCACATACTCTAACTATATCAGATGTTCAAAAGCTTTCAGGAAATACTGAAATAATGGATCTAATTGTGAAAGCTAATGTTCCTCCAGGGAATTTTTTATTAACACATCATATTCTTAAAGAATGCCAAAAATTAGGGACACCTCATACAATACCTCACACTAATACCTGGCTAGAAGATTTGATGGCGGTGACTACATACACTACCCCGAAACTATCCCAATTATATCAACAGGTTCTGATGATGCGAATGGACTGCAAACCAAGATATATTGGGAGATGGGAGGAAGAATTGGGGATGCAGCTCACTGGACCTGAACTGCGTTTTGTACTAGCAAATTCACATGGTTTCTCTAAATGTACGAGAATTCAAAAGAACTCCTTTAAACTTACAACAAGGTGGTATAAAACACCGATAATACTTCATGCTATAAATAACTCAGTTTCAGATCAATGTTGGAGGTGTAAAAGGGACATCGGATCATTATCACATATCTGGTGGCATTGCCCCCTTATTCAGCCATATTGGATTCATGTAGGGAAAGCCATAAATACTATATGCTCTCTCAATATCACATTGACTCCAGAATTGGTACTACTATGGAAACCTATAAGTGGCTTTATACCAAAAAAAAAAAATCTACCAACGCACATGATAGCTGCAGCAAAACTACTGATTCCAATATTGTGGAAAGACACAGCTCCCCCTACTTTTACACAATGGTTAGATAAAGTATTTGAAATCCAGCGATTCGAAGAAATGGCACACTGGGAATCAAAGACAAGGGGCAAATATTTAACTACCTGGTCCCCATGGCTAGATTTCCCTGACATCACTAGACTATGATGGTATCCCAAAAGGTAGAAATACAGAATCGACCAAGACCTAGCTACCTAGTGCAGAAGAAGAGTCATAACAAGGTACAAAATACAGATCACAATACCGCATAATGCTTTTACCAACAATTCATATACTCCAACAGAATTGCCTACTGACACACCCAAACTACCTACCCTCCCTTACTTTCCCCTCTCCCCCTTCGCATTTCTATATTTTTTGTTTTTCCCTTGTGTTATGTTATATTGTATTATTTTGTATTACCTGCTTATCCTTATGGATGATTAGCAAGGGCTCTGCGTAGCCAATGTTATAACAATTTGTTATATTCGCTTGTTCAAATTTATATAACAATAAAAACAGATTTGAAACAAACAAACCCCTGGCTATCAGATATCACATACTACTCTGGTACACAGAAGTAGAGACTGTTGACAAATTTACCAAAACCAAGTCCCTGTGGAGTCACTGGTTTCAAAGACTAAAAAAACACAGTGAACACCATCACTAAAATCAAATCAGATGACTTCCTAACCAGCAAATGGCGCCATACTATGACACCTACACAGAATTTTGAAAAAAGCAGACCTCTTTATTCCCAATACCTTTCAAGGTTATTGGTCTGTGGTATTTCTCCAAAACAAACATGATACCATCTCAGACCACACAATTTTACCTTGAGAGAGAGGAGCAATAACATAAGCATTACATCTCTCTTTATTGCCCTGACCAAATCCAGCTAAAGGGACCTACCCTACGTTATTCCACTTCACATGAAGCACCAATATCCAAGGAGGGCCCAACAACTGAACCAAACAAACCACTTCTGACCAGACATCTCCATTGGAAATTAGATGAACATAATGGAAATGACACAGTGATATGATAGCAATCTCACCATATTACCAATGTAACTATAATGATTTGAGGTACATCTAACTTCAATGTAACAGAATAACATATAAAATATAGTAAAATAATCTAGATAAAATCTCCATGATTATACACAGCCAATCAAAATCAAATGAGAGTACAACATTAACATGAAATGTGTGCAAGTATAAAACAAAATTGAAAACTATACCAAAAAATCCCAACTTTTTTACAGTAAACAGGAAAACACAGAATTAATTCACCCAGAAGTGTATACCCCTTTACAAGCACTTTTTTTACAAAATGTATTGATTCTATAGTACAACACATGATAGCTACGCATTAGAAAACGTACAAGGTCTGGATATCCTAAGTCTACACAATTTATCATCACACAAAAGCTCTCAAAATCTGCTTCAGTCCTGGTTCTTTATCTAAACCTATGGCACCACTACAGGCATTGGCTTTAAGCCCAATATACATATGAGTCTCCAACCATTTGTAAAACAGCTCTTGGAATATTAGGTGAGTAAATAATGCTACTTCTATTATATTTGTCAGATAGTGGGTACATGAAGAATTTCGAAAAAAAGATAGCGAGCTATGGGAAACTTACTTGATAAGACTTTTGAACATAACAACACAAGAATTGTTATCTTCAAATAAAGGCCTCCTCCTCCCCTTCAGCCTTTCCTCTCCATCTCCAAAAATGGTGTCTTTACCAATTCTTTGCGTTACTTATTATAAAAATCAGCAGACAGTAAAGTTCCCATAGCCTAAGACCTCATCATCCAGGAAACCAGTCAGTCCAGAATTCTTAAAAAAATAGTTTCAAATCCCTGCCTATGAGATATCACATACTACTCTGGGACAAATAAGTAGAGACTGGTGGCAAATTTAATCAAAAAACAAGTCCCTATGGAGTCACTGGCTTCAAAGACTAAAATAACATAATGAACACCATCATGTAAAATAAACTCATATGACTTCCTAACAAGCAAATGGTGCCATACCACGACACCTACATGGAATTTTGAAAAAAAAAATATGTCTCTATTCCCAATACCTTCCTATGGGAAACTTACTAGATAAGACTTTTGAACATAACAACACAAGAATTGTTATCTTCAAATAAAGGCCTCCTCCTCCCCTTCAGCCTTGCCTCTCCATCTCCAAAATTGGTGTCTTTACCAATCTTATGTGTCACTTATTGTAAATAGCAGCAAATACTAAAGTTCCTATAGCCTAGGACCTCATAATGCGGAAATCCAGTCAGTACAGAATTCTTAAAAAAATAGTTTCAAACCCCTGGCTATCAGATATCACATACTACTCTGGTACACAGAAGTAGAGACTGGTGACAAATTTACCAAAACCAAGTCCCTGTGGAGTCACTGGTTTCAAAGACTAAAAAAACACAGTGAACACCATCACTAAAATCAAATCAGGTGACTTCCTAACCAGCAAATGGCGCCATACTATGACACCTACACAGAATTTTGAAAAAAGCAGACCTCTTTATTCCCAATACCTTTCAAGGTTATTGGTCTGTGGCATTTCTCCAAAACAAACATGATACCATCTCAGACCACACAATTTTACCTTGAGAGAGAGAGGAGCAATAACATAAGCATTGCATCTCTCTTTATTGCCCTGACCAAATCCAGCTAAAGAGACCTACCCTAAGTTATTCCACTTCACATGAAGCACCAATATCCAAGGAGGGCCCAGCAACTGAACCAAACAAACCACTTCTGACCAGACATCTCCATTGGAAATTAGATGAACATAATGGAAATGACACAGTGATATGATAGCAATCTCACCATATTACCAATGTAACTATAATGATTTGAGGTACATCTAAATTCAATGTAACAGAATAACATATAAAATATAGTAAAATAATCTAGATAAAATCTCCATGATTATACACAGCCAATCAAAATCAAATGAGAGTACAACATTAACATGAAATGTGTGCAAGTATAAAACAAAATTGAAAACTATACCAAAAAATTTCCAAATTTTTTACAATAACCAGGAAAACACAGAATTAATTCACCCAGAAGAGTATACCCCTTTACAAGCACTTTTTTTTTTACAAAATGTATTGATTCTATAGTACAACACATGATAGCTACGCATTGGAAAACGTACAAGGTCTGGATATCCTAAGTCTACACAATTTATCATCACACAAAAGCTCTCAAAATCTGCTTCAGTCCTGGTTCTTTATCTAAACCTATGGCACCACTACAGGCATTGGCTTTAAGTCCAATATACATATGAGTCTCCAACCATTTGTAAAACAGCTCTTGGTATATTAGGTGAGTAAATAATGCTACTTCTATTATATTTGTCAGATAGTGGGTACATGAAGAATTTGGAAAAAAAGATAGCGAGCTATGGGAAACTTACTAGATAAGACTTTTGAACATAACAACACAAGAATTGTTATCTTCAAATAAAGGCCTCCTCCTCCCCTTCAGCCTTTCCTCTCCATCTCCAAAATTGGTGTCTTTACTAATTCTTTGCGTTACTTATTATAAAAATCAGCAGACAGTAAAGTTCCCATAGCCTAAGACCTCATCATCCAGGAAACCAGTCAGTCCAGAATTCTTAAAAAAATATTTTCAAATCCCTGCCTATGAGATATCACATACTACTCTGGGACAAATAAGTAGAGACTGGTGGCAAATTTAATCAAAAAACAAGTCCCTATGGAGTCACTGGCTTCAAAGACTAAAATAACATAATGAACACCATCATGTAAAATAAACTCATATGACTTCCTAACAAGCAAATGGTGCCATACCACGAAACCTACATGGAATTTTGAAAAAAAAAAATATGTCTCTATTCCCAAAACCTTCCTATGGGAAACTTACTAGATAAGACTTTTGACCATAACAACACAAGAATTGTTATGTTCAAATAAAGGCCTCCTCCTTCCCTTCAGCCTTGCCTCTCCATCTCCAAAATTGGTGTCTTTACCAATCTTATGTGTCACTTATTGTAAATAGCAGCAAATACTAAAGTTCCTATAGCCTAGGACCTCATAATCCGGAAATCCAGTCAGTACAGAATTCTTAAAAAAATAGTTTCACACCCCTGGCTATCAGATATCACATACTACTCTGGTACACAGAAGTAGAGACTGGTGACAAATTTACCAAAACCAAGTCCCTGTGGAGTCACTGGTTTCAAAGACTAAAAAAACACAGTGAACACCATCACTAAAATCAAATCAGATGACTTCCTAAACAGCAAATGGCGCCATACTATGACACCTACACAGAATTTTGAAAAAAGCAGACCTCTTTATTCCCAATACCTTTCAAGGTTATTGGTCTGTGGTATTTCTTCAAAACAAACATGATACCATCTCAGACCACACAATTTTACCTTGAGAGAGAGGAGCAATAACATAAGCATTACATCTCTCTTTATTGCCCTGACCAAATCCAGCTAAAGGGACCTACCCTAAGTAATTCCACTTCACATGAAGCACCAATATCCAAGGAGGGCCCAGCAACTGAACCAAACAAACCACTTCTGACCAGACATCTCCATTGGAAATTAGATGAACATAATGGAAATGACACAGTGATATGATGGCAATCTCACCATATTACCAATGTAACTATAAAGATTTGAGGTACATCTAACTTCAATGTAACAGAATAACATATAAAATATAGTAAAAGAATCTAGATAAAATCTCCATGATTATACACAGCCAATCAAAATCAAATGAGAGTACAACATTAACATGAAATGTGTGCAAATATAAAACAAAATTGAAAACTATACCAAAAAATCCCAACTTTTTTACAGTAAACAGGAAAACACAGAATTAATTCACCCAGAAGTGTATACCCCTTTACAAGCACTTTTTTTTACAAAATGTATTGATTCTATAGTACAACACATGATAGCTACGCATTGGAAAATGTATAAGGTCTGGATATCCTAAGTCTACACAATTTATCATCACACAAAAGCTCTCAAAATCTGCTTCAGTCCTGGTTCTTTATCTAAACCTATGGCACCACTACAGGCATTGGCTTTAAGCCCAATATACATATGAGTCTCCAACCATTTGTAAAACAGCTCTTGGAATATTAGGTGAGTAAATAATGCTACTTCTATTATATTTGTCAGATAGTGGGTACATGAAGAATTTGGAAAAAAAGATAGCGAGCTATGGGAAACTTACTAGATAAGACTTTTGAACATAACATAACACAAGAATTGTTATCTTCAAATAAAGGCCTCCTCCTCCCCTTCAGCCTTTCCTCTCCATCTCCAAAATTGGTGTATTTACCAGTTCTTTGCGTTACTTATTATAAAAATCAGCAGACAGTAAAGTTCCCATAGCCTAAGACCTCATCATCCAGGAAACCAGTCAGTCCAGAATTCTTAAAAAAATAGTTTCAAATCCCTGCCTATGAGATATCACATACTACTCTGGGACAAATAAGTAGAGACTGGTGGCAAATTTAATAAAAAAACAAGTCCCTATGGAGTCACTGGCTTCAAAGACTAAAATAACATAATGAACACCATCATGTAAAATAAACTCATATGACTTCCTAACAAGCAAATGGTGCCATACCACGACACCTACATGGAATTTTGAAAAAAATATGTCTCTATTCCCAATGCCTTCCTATGGGAAACTTACTAGATAAGACGTTTGAACATAACAACACAAGAATTGTTATCTTCAAATAAAGGCCTCCTCCTCCCCTTCAGCCTTGCCTCTCCATCTCCAAAATTGGTGTCTTTACCAATCTTTTGTGTCACTTATTGTAAATAGCAGCAAATACTAAAGTTCCTATAGCCTAGGACCTCATAATCTGGAAATCCAGTCAGTACAGAATTCTTAAAAAAATAGTTTCAAACCCCTGGCTATCGGGGCGTGGCCTAGCGCTGATGGTGGAAAGACGTGTTGAGTGAGAGCTCCGACCACGAGAAAGAAATCTCACTTCATCCGTCCAAGGAAATCACCCCCGGTGTTCCAGATACAACATGACATCTCCCTGCCACCATATAACACCATTGCTGGGCCCATAGGAGAAAGTCTTACAACTTACCGCATAAGATTGAAACGGCGGCCTACTCCACACGCGGCTGTGGTAGTGGATTTCTGCGGACGCCAGACACTCGGGTCTCTGCAGCCATCCCCTCCTCCCCGGCAGCTGGTCCCGTACAACCGGAGGTACACTAGATAAGGACATAGTCCCAGCCTAGCGACAGCACACAGAAACGGGCCGGCATGCGTTGCAGGACTTTTCCGGTGAGTGGGGGAAGGGGACTGTAACCGGCGGCCATCTTACAGAGCGGCTGATTTGATTTACCTTGCTCTATACTACAACACTGTCACAAGCTCTAATACAGTGCATTAGCCTTTATACCATAAATCTCTGTGAGAGATTAATCCTGTAAACTTCGCTATACAGATGCTGGCTTGAATACTTACCTGTTACTGAAACTGCCAGAACATTTGCTTACTCAGACCTTATTACGCCATAATGGTTAAAACGTCAAAAGATAAAATCCGAGAAGCAGCGCCTACCCCTAAGTCCCATAAAACGCAAGCAGATCTTGATACATTCTTAAGAAAAAAGTTAACAGCTTCACCAGCTAGTAAATCTAAGCAAGCACAGTTACTATCTGATGATAATCCTATGGAGGACGACTCCGATATGGATAGCACAGGCGGTAACTCTGATACTGGGGATGACTCTCGTGTGGTTCCAGCATCAAGAGGCTTTATAAAAAGGACACTATACCAAGCTCTTACGCCACTAGTAAAAGACCTTGCAGATATCAAATCTGATCTTCGTAGCATGGGCACCAGGGTTGAAACTGTGGAAGATACGCAAAATGCTCTACTGCATTATAATGCAAAAGTCAAATGTGTTCTCGACCATCAACAAGATTGTATTAACGAATCTCTACTACGTATTGAAGACCAGGAAAACCGAAGCCGCAGAAATAACATCAGGCTCAGGGGACTTCCAGAATCAATTCTACACGATAATTTACCTCAACTAGCTCTGGATATCTTTTCTGACCTGTTAAGCCCTGAGGCGGCCAAATCCATCATAATTGAACGTATTCACAGAGCACTACGGGCCAAACCTCGCCCCAATGACCCTCCAAGAGATATAGTGTGCGGTTTGCTAAGTTATACAGATACCGCTGCAATTTTGAAAGCTGCAAGAAATAAGAACACATTGACCTATGGAACCTCTACGATTCAAATATTCCAAGATATTGCTCCTTCAACTCTAGCAAAGAGGAGAGTGCTCAAACCATTATTAGATGCTCTGAGAGAGAAAAAAATGCAATTTAAGTGGCTCTTTCCGTTTGGCATTGCCATATCCAAAGATGGTCACAAAATTATCATTAGAAAACCTGCGGATTTGGCAGCTGCGTGGGAGAAACTGGACATCCCACCCATAGATATCCCGTCGTGGCTTCCGTCTACTATGATGGCCTTACCACCTTTGCCAAGTCCCTCATTTTGGAACCAAACCTCAAAAGCCTCTTCGACCCAAAACCAAGAAAGCCCAAACCCGTGCTAGACAACTGGACACCTGACTGTCTTCACAAAAGCCACCGAATGGATTCCTGACCGACCCGCTTCCCCGCTAAGTTTGTGGGAGAAGTGTGGTGAGTGACTCTCTTCCATACTATTTCACATTAAGTTTATGGTTCTCCTTCTCTGTTTCTCTTCTACATAATGTGATTTGAGTTTATACATGCATTAATATGTAACCTTTTACCATATGTTCTGGTATGTTCTTTCAGTGTAAGGTATACTTGTTGGTATATGACTAACGTGTATTCAGTTCCACAGGATTTCTATGTACCTCACAATTTTCTACTGTGGATAAGGACTAGCTACAATTTTACTATGTATTATTATTCTTGCAAATTGTTGCTGTCCTTAGGGGTGCTGACAACCCCTGTATTATTTTTCTTTTGTTTATATTCTTCTCCACTGATTCCTTCCCTCCCCTCCTTTCCTACCCCTTTTTTCCTATCAAAGTCAATAGGTGATTTCTACCATAAGACTATTGGTTATAGGTGCCGATCTGTTATTTCATTTACAAAGAACTCATGGCGGAAATAAAAATTACTTCATTTAATGTAAGAGGTCTGAACTATCCAAGGAAAAGAAGCCAAATTTTACACCAAATTCTTGTAGATAAAACAAAAATCGCCCTGTTACAAGAAACACATATTAGACATAACAAAATTCCAAATTTAAGGAAAAAAGTTTTTTCGAATGTTTACCATAGCACCTACTCATCCTCGCGTAGAGGAGTAAGTATACTTTTCCATACAAGTGTACCTTTCAAATGGGTTGCTGAAATGGTTGACCCAGAAGGACGCTATTTATTTGTTAAGAGCATCATACGTAATACCCTTTACACGATTGCAAATTTATATGCACCTAACTCCCAACAAACCCAATGGATAGTTCAGACCTTACAACTGTTCAAACAATTTGCTGAGGGTGTTTTAGTAGTGGGAGGTGACCTTAATGTTCCCATAGACCCCCTCTTGGATACCACAGGGAATCCTTCCACTTCATACCGATATATGACTAAATTACATAAGACTTTAAATGCATTACACCTGTCAGATACTTGGAGACTACTACATCCCTCTGACCGGGACTACACCTATTTCTCTCATACGCACCATAGATACCACATGTTGGACTATATCTTCATTTCTCAATCCCAAGTTCCTTTTATAATACGTACTGATATAGGAAATATTTTACTCTCAGATCACGCACCGATTCATACTACTCTGACATTAGCAGACATTCCTAAAGGCCAATGGTGTTGGAGGATCAATGATACTCTGTTGGCTGATCCCTCTCACCAATCTTCTATAAAGACACATATACAAAATTACTTTAACACCAATATTACAGCAGATGTCTCACCTGCTATCACTTGGGAAGCACACAAATCAGTTTTAAGGGGGGAGCTTATTTCATTATGTACATATATTAAAAAACAGAAGTCAGAGCTCTTAAATGCTCTCTTCTCACAAATCTCCTCGTTAGAAAACCTTCACAAGCGTACCCAAGCGGAAACCACTAAAGACAAATTATACTCTTTACGTAATAAAGTTAAAGATCTACTGAACATTAAATCAGCCAGACTGTTACAAATATCGAAGTTTAAATTTTATGCACATGGGGACAAAGGCAACAAGACGATGTCCGCTCTCCTTAAAACTTATCAAGATAAAGCATTCATTCACCGTATTGCACAAAAGCCAGGGAATTTTGTTACGGATACAACCTCCATTGCCACGACATTCCAGAAATTTTATATGAACCTGTATAATCTTACAGATTCTACAGTAGCTGACACATCATCTACACCCACCAAACATGCTATACATTCATTTTTAGACTCCATTGACATTCCACGCATATCAGATGATAATGCCCAAGAACTGCTGCCACCTTTTTTCCCTGCAGAGCTGCTAAAAGTCCTTCATTCTATCCCGTCAGGTAAAAGCCCGGGCCCAGATGGTTACACCATAAACTACTATAAACAATTTAAAGAGTTATTAATAGCACCATTTACTTCTCTCTGTAACTCACTTCTCACTGGCTCGAAACTTCCTGGTCAAGCCCTAGAAGCACATATTACTCTTATCCCTAAAGAGGGTAAGGATGCCTCACAATGTGGAAGCTATAGACCAATATCGCTCCTTAATACTGATATAAAATGGTGGGCTAAAGCTCTGGCAGCTCGTCTCAGTCCCATGTTATCTAGCATTATTGGACCTGAACAGACCGGATTTGTCAAGGGAAGACAAGGATCAGATAACTCCTCAAGGGTTTTAAGGTTGGTACAATACGCTTTAAAATCTCGAACACCCTTAGTCCTGCTCAGTACAGATGCAGAAAAGGCGTTTGATAGGGTGGATTGGCCTTATATGATCGCTTCCCTGGAGAAATTTGGGATACCTCTTGCTTTTATACAAGCAATTCTTTCCCTATATAGTAACCCTAGTGCAAAGGTGAGAGTTAATGGGGTGCTGTCAAATTCCTTTACCATCACTAATGGTACAAGACAAGGATCGCCGACACTATTCGTGTTAGTCATGGAGACGCTGATCCAGAAAATTCGACAGGATCCTATTATTCATGGCTTGTCAATAGGCTCATTCACACACAAAACGGCAGCATTTGCAGATGACCTGCTGATACTCACTACTAACCCTGAGAGATCACTCCCACAGATCACAGATATCTTCTCAAAATTTGGAGAAATTTCTCATTTTAAAATAAACTTTAGTAAGTCAGAAGCCCTCAACATTTCGGTACCGCAAGATATTATTCTTCGCTTAAAAAAGAGTTCCCCCTACCTGTGGCCAGAAATGTCTATTAAATACTTAGGCATCCGCATTCCTAAAAACCCCTCTCTACTTTATAAACTTAATTATCTAAATTTGCTAGCTGACATTAAAACTTATTTACATTCCTTACACGTTCCCTTGATGTCATGGATGGGCAGGAGAAATCTTCTCAAAACATATATTGTCCCTAAACTCTTATATGTTCTTCAAACTGTACCTATCTGGCTTCCTAAGTCTTTCTTCCTATTAGTCAAGAAAACTTTCTCGGAATTTATTTGGAACAACAAACGTCCTAGGTTAGCATATAAATACATTATAGCAAACTCCCGCTTGGGAGGCTTTGGCCTCTCCGATTTAATGTCCTACTATAGGGCTAACCATTTACGTCGGTGGACCATCTTAGCACATCATGACTTGAAAAATATCTATGCTTCTATGGAACGCTCTCTAATGTCAATAGAAGAAAAACAGGCCTTCTGGGGTTTGCGTCCTGCTACTGCAGGCAAATTTTACAATGAATCTTTACTCAAAGGCACCATATTAACTTGGCAAGAGGTGAATAAATCATCTGCGTTGTTATCCTCCCCATCCCCCCTAATGCCACTAAATTTAC
Source organism: Rhinoderma darwinii (assembly GCF_050947455.1). NCBI lineage: Eukaryota > Metazoa > Chordata > Amphibia > Anura > Rhinodermatidae > Rhinoderma > Rhinoderma darwinii. The sequence continues at coordinate 306,865,990 of NC_134688.1, forward strand.
TGCCATGCCTTCAATGTAACTCTAACTCATCACCCTCGGCCCCTTGGGATATTCCACATACTCTAACTATATCAGATGTTCAAAAGCTTTCAGGAAATACTGAAATAATGGATCTAATTGTGAAAGCTAATGTTCCTCCAGGGAATTTTTTATTAACACATCATATTCTTAAAGAATGCCAAAAATTAGGGACACCTCATACAATACCTCACACTAATACCTGGCTAGAAGATTTGATGGCGGTGACTCCATACACTACCCCGAAACTATCCCAATTATATCAACAGGTTCTGATGATGCGAATGGACTGCAAACCAAGATATATTGGGAGATGGGAGGAAGAATTGGGGATGCAGCTCACTGAACCTGAACTGCGTTTTGTACTAGCAAATTCACATGGTTTCTCTAGATGTACGAGAATTCAAGAGAACTCCTTTAAACTTACAACAAGGTGGTATAAAACACCGATAATACTTCATGCTATAAATAACTCAGTTTCAGATCAATGTTGGAGGTGTAAAAGGGACATCGGATCATTATCACATATCTGGTGGCATTGCCCCCTTATTCAGCCATATTGGATTCATGTAGGGAAAGCCATAAGTACTATATGCTCTCTCAATATCACATTGACTCCAGAATTGGTACTACTATGGAAACCTATAAGTGGCTTTATACCAAAAAAAAAAAATCTACCAACGCACATGATAGCTGCAGCAAAACTACTGATTCCAATATTGTGGAAAGACACAGCTCCCCCTACTTTTACACAATGGTTAGATAAAGTATTTGAAATCCAGCGATTCGAAGAAATGGCACACTGGGAATCAAAGACAAGGGGCAAATATTTAGCTACCTGGTCCCCATGGCTAGATTTCCCTGACATCACTAGACTATGATGGTATCCCAAAAGGTAGAAATACAGAATCGACCAAGACCTAGCTACCTAGTGCAGAAGAAGAGTCATAACAAGGTACAAAATACAGATCACAATACCGTATAATGCTTTTACCAACAATTCATATACTCCAACAGAATTGCCTACTGACACACCCAAACTACCTACCCTCCCTTACTTTCCCCTCTCCCCCTTCGCATTTCTATATTTTTTGTTTTTCCCTTGTGTTATGTTATATTGTATTATTTTGTATTACCTGCTTATCCTTATGGATGATTAGCAAGGGCTCTGCGTAGCCAATGTTATAACAATTTGTTATATTCGCTTGTTCAAATTTATATAACAATAAAAACAGATATGAAACAAACAAACCCCTGGCTATCAGATATCACATACTACTCTGGTACACAGAAGTAGAGACTGTTGACAAATTTACCAAAACCAAGTCCCTGTGGAGTCACTGGTTTCAAAGACTAAAAAAACACAGTGAACACCATCACTAAAATCAAATCAGATGACTTCCTAACCAGCAAATGGCGCCATACTATGACACCTACACAGAATTTTGAAAAAAGCAGACCTCTTTATTCCCAATACCTTTCAAGGTTATTGGTCTGTGGTATTTCTCCAAAACAAACATGATACCATCTCAGACCACACAATTTTACCTTGAGAGAGAGGAGCAATAACATAAGCATTACATCTCTCTTTATTGCCCTGACCAAATCCAGCTAAAGGGACCTACCCTACGTTATTCCACTTCACATGAAGCACCAATATCCAAGGAGGGCCCAACAACTGAACCAAACAAACCACTTCTGACCAGACATCTCCATTGGAAATTAGATGAACATAATGGAAATGACACAGTGATATGATAGCAATCTGACCATATTACCAATGTAACTATAATGATTTGAGGTACATCTAACTTCAATGTAACAGAATAACATATAAAATATAGTAAAAGAATCTAGATAAAATCTCCATGATTATACACAGCCAATCAAAATCAAATGAGAATACAACATTAACATGAAATGTGTGCAAGTATAAAACAAAATTGAAAACTATACCAAAAAATCCCAACTTTTTTACAGTAAACAGGAAAACACAGAATTAATTCACCCAGAAGTGTATACCCCTTTACAAGCCCTTTTTTTACAAAATGTATTGATTCTATAGTACAACACATGATAGCTACACATTGGAAAACGTACAAGGTCTGGATATCCTAAGTCTACACAATTTATCATCACACAAAAGCTCTCAAAATCTGCTTCAGTCCTGGTTCTTTATCTAAACCTATGGCACCACTACAGGCATTGGCTTTAAGCCCAATATACATATGAGTCTCAAACCATTTGTAAAACAGCTCTTGGAATATTAGGTGAGTAAATAATGCTACTTCTATTATATTTGTCAGATAGTGGGTACATGAAGAATTTGGAAAAAAAGATAGCGAGCTATGGGAAACTTACTAGATAAGACTTTTGAACATAACAACACAAGAATTGTTATCTTCAAATAAAGGCCTCCTCCTCCCCTTCAGCCTTGCCTCTCCATCTCCAAAATTGGTGTCTTTACCAATCTTTTGTGTCACTTATTGTAAATAGCAGCAAATACTAAAGTTCCTATAGCCTAGGACCTCATAATCCGGAAATCCAGTCAGTACAGAATTCTTAAAAAAATAGTTTCACACCCCTGGCTATCAGATATCACATACTACTCTGGTACACAGAAGTAGAGACTGGTGACAAATTTACCAAAACCAAGTCCCTGTGGAGTCACTGGTTTCAATGACTAAAAAAACACAGTGAACACCATCACTAAAATCAAATCAGATGACTTCCTAACCAGCAAATGGCGCCATACTATGACACCTACACAGAATTTTGAAAAAAGCAGACCTCTTTATTCGCAATACCTTTCAAGGTTATTGGTCTGTGGTATTTCTCCAAAACAAACATGATACCATCTCAGACCACAAAATTTTACCTTGAGAGAGAGGAGCAATAACATAAGCATTACATCTCTCTTTATTGTCCTGACCAAATCCAGCTAAAGGGACCTACCCTAAGTTATTCCACTTCACATGAAGCACCAATATCCAAGGAGGGCCCCGCAACTGAACCAAACAAACCACTTCTGACCAGACATCTCCATTGGAAATTAGATGAACATAATGGAAATGACACAGTGATATGATAGCAATCTCACCATATTACCAATGTAACTATAATGATTTGAGGTACATCTAACTTCAATGTAACAGAATAACATATAAAATATAGTAAAAGAATCTATATAAAATCTCCATGATTATACACAGCCAATCAAAATCAAATGAGAGTACAACATTAATATGAAATGTGTGCAAGTATAAAACAAAATTGAAAACTATACCAAAAAATCCCAACTTTTTTACAGTAAACAGGAAAACACAGAATTAATTCACCCAGAAGTGTATACCCCTTTACAAGCACTTTGTTTTACAAAATGTATTGATTCTATAGTACAACACATGATAGCTACACATTGGAAAGCGTACAAGGTCTGGATATCCTAAGTCTACACAATTTATCATCACACAAAAGCTCTCAAAATCTGCTTCAGTCCTGGTTCTTTATCTAAACCTATGGCACCACTACAGGCATTGGCTTTAAGCCCAATATACATATGAGTCTCAAACCATTTGTAAAACAGCTCTTGGAATATTAGGTGAGTAAATAATGCTACTTCTATTATATTTTTCAGATAGTGGGTACATAAAGAATTTGGAAAAAAAGATAGCGAGCTATGGGAGACTTACTAGATAAGACTTTTGAACATAACAACACAAGAATTGTTATCTTCAAATAAAGGCCTCCTCCTCCCCTTCAGCCTTTCCTCTCCATCTCCAAAATTGGTGTCTTTACCAATTCTTTGCGTTACTTATTATAAAAATCAGCAGACAGTAAAGTTCCAATAGCCTAAGACCTCATCATCCAGGAAACCAGTGAGTCCAGAATTCTTAAAAAAATAGTTTCAAATCCCTGCCTATGAGATATCACATACTACTCTGGGACAAATAAGTAGAGACTGGTGGCAAATTTAATCAAAAAACAAGTCCCTATGGAGTCACTGGCTTCAAAGACTAATATAACATAATGAACACCATCATGTAAAATAAACTCATATGACTTCCTAACAAGCAAATGGTGCCATACCACGACACCTACATGGAATTTTGAAAAAAAAATATGTCTCTATTCCCAATACCTTCCTATGGAAAACTTACTAGATAAGACTTTTGAACATAACAACACAAGAATTGTTATCTTCAAATAAAGGCCTCCTCCTCCCCTTCAGCCTTGCCTCTCCATCTCCAAAATTGGTGTCTTTACCAATCTTTTGTGTCACTTATTGTAAATAGCAGCAAATACTAAAGTTCCTATAGCCTAGGACCTCATAATCCGGAAATCCAGTCAGTTCAGAATTCTTAAAAAAATAGTTTCAAACCCCTGGCTATCAGATATCACATACTACTCTGGTACACAGAAGTAGAGACTGGTGACAAATTTACCAAAACCAAGTCCCTGTGGAGTCACTGGTTTCAAAGACTAAAAAAACACAGTGAACACCATCACTAAAATCAAATCAGATGACTTCCTAACCAGCAAATGGCGCCATACTATGACACCTACACAGAATTTTTAAAAAAGCAAACCTCTTTATTCCCAATACCTTTCAAGGTTATTGGTCTGTGGTATTTCTCCAAAACAAACATGATACCATCTCAGACCACACAATTTTACCTTGAGAGAGAGGAGCAATAACATAAGCATTACATCTCTCTTTATTGCCCTGACCAAATCCAGCTAAAGGGACCTACCCTAAGTTATTCCACTTCACATGAAGCACCAATATCCAAGGAGGGCCCAGCAACTGAACCAAACAAACCACTTCTGACCAGACATCTCCATTGGAAATTAGATGAACATAATGGAAATGACACAGTGATATGATAGCAATCTCACCATATTACCAATGTAACTATAATGATTTGAGGTACATCTAACTTCAATGTAACAGAATAACATATAAAATATAGTAAAAGAATCTAGATAAAATCTCCATGATTATACACAGCCAATCAAAATCAAATGAGAGTACAACATTAACATGAAATGTGTGCAAGTATAAAACAAAATTGAAATCTATACCAAAAAATCCCAACTTTTTTACAGTAAACAGGAAAACACAGAATTAATTCACCAAGAAGTGTATACCCCTTTACAAGCCCTTTTTTTTACAAAATGTATTGATTCTATAGTACAACACATGATAGCTACGCATTGGAAAACGTACAAGGTCTGGATATCCTAAGTCTACACAATTTATCATCACACAAAAGCTCTCAAAATCTGCTTCAGTCCTGGTTCTTTATCTAAACCTATGGCACCACTACAGGCATTGGCTTTAAGTCCAATATACATATGAGCCTCCAACCATTTGTAAAACAGCTCTTGGAATATTAGGTGAGTAAATAATGCTACTTCTATTATATTTGTCAGATAGTGGGTACATGAAGAATTTGGAAAAAAAGATAGCGAGCTATGGGAAACTTACTTGATAAGACTTTTGAACATAACAACACAAGAATTGTTATCTTCAAATAAAGGCCTCCTCCTCCCCTTCAGCCTTTCCTCTCCATCTCCAAAATTGGTGTCTTTACCAATTATTTGCGTTACTTATTATAAAAATCAGCAGACAGTAAAGTTCCAATAGCCTAAGACCTCATCATCCAGGAAACCAGTCAGTCCAGAATTCTTAAAAAAATAGTTTCAAATCCCTGCCTATGAGATATCACATACTACTCTGGGACAAATAAGTAGAGACTGGTGGCAAATTTAATCAAAAAACAAGTCCCTATGGAGTCACTGGCTTCAAAGACTAAAATAACATAATGAACACCATCATGTAAAATAAACTCATATGACTTCCTAACAAGCAAATGGTGCCATACCACGACACCTACATGGAATTTTGAAAAACAAATATGTCTCTATTCCCAATACCTTCCTATGGAAAACTTACTAGATAAGACTTTTGAACATAACAACACAAGAATTGTTATCTTCAAATAAAGGCCTCCTCCTCCCCTTCAGCCTTGCCTCTCCATCTCCAAAATTGGTGTCTTTACCAATCTTTTGTGTCACTTATTGTAAATAGCAGCAAATACTAAAGTTCCTATAGCCTAGGACCTCATAATCCGGAAATCCAGTCAGTACAGAATTCTTAAAAAAATAGTTTCAAACCCCTGGCTATCAGATATCACATACTACTCTGGTACACAGAAGTAGAGACTGGTGACAAATTTACCAAAACTAAGTCCCTGTGGAGTCACTGGTTTCAAAGACTAAAAAAACACAGTGAACACCATCACTAAAATCAAATCAGATGACTTTGTAACCAGCAAATGGCGCCATACTATGACACCTACACAGAAATTTGAAAAAAGCAGACCTCTTTATTCCCAATACCTTTCAAGGTTATTGGTCTGTGGTATTTCTCCAAAACAAACATGATACCATCTCAGACCACACAATTTTACCTTGAGAGAGAGGAGCAATAACATAAGCATTACATCTCTCTTTATTGCCCTGACCAAATCCAGCTAAAGGGACCTACCCTAAGTTATTCCACTTTACATGAAGCACCAATATCCAAGGAGGGCCCAGCAACTGAACCAAACAAACCACTTCTGACCAGACATCTCCATTGGAAATTAGATGAACATAATGGAAATGACACAGTGATATGATAGCAATCTCACCATATTACCAATGTAACTATAATGATTTGAGGTACATCTAACTTCAATGTAACAGAATAACATATAAAATATAGTAAAAGAATCTAGATAAAATCTCCATGATTATACACAGCCAATCAAAATCAAATGAGAGTACAACATTAACATGAAATGTGTGCAAGTATAAAACAAAATTGAAAACTATACCAAAAAAATTCCAACTTTTTTTACAATAAACAGGAAAACACAGAATTAATTCACCCAGAAGTGTATACCCCTTTACAAGCACTTTTTTTTACAAAATGTATTGATTCTATAGTACAACACATGATAGCTACGCATTGGAAAAAGTACAAGGTCTGGATATCCTAAGTCTACACAATTTATCATCACACAAAAGCTCTCAAAATCTGCTTCAGTCCTGGTTCTTTATCTAAACCTATGGCACCACTACAGGCATTGGCTTTAAGCCCAATATACATATGAGTCTCCAACCATTTGTAAAACAGCTCTTGGTATATTAGGTGAGTAAATAATGCTACTTCTATTATATTTGTCAGATAGTGGGTACATGAAGAATTTGGAAAAAAAGATAGCGAGCTATGGGAAACTTACTAGATAATACTTTTGAACATAACAACACAAGAATTGTTATCTTCAAATAAAGGCCTCCTCCTCCCCTTCAGCCTTTCCTCTCCATCTCCAAAATTGGTGTCTTTACCAATTCTTTGCGTTACTTATTATAAAAATCAGCAGACAGTAAAGTTCCCATAGCCTAAGACCTCATAATCCAGGAAACCAGTCAGTCCAGAATTCTTAAAAAAATAGTTTCAAATCCCTGCCTATGAGATATCACATACTACTGTGGGACAAATAAGTAGAGACTGGTGGCAAATTTAATCAAAAAACAAGTCCCTATGGAGTCACTGGCTTCAAAGACTAAAATAACATAATGAGCACCATCATGTAAAATAAACTTATATGACTTCCTAACAAGCAAATGGTGCCATACCACGACACCTACATGGAATTTTGAAAAAAAAATATGTCTCTATTCCCAATACCTTCCTATGGGAAACTTACTAGATAAGACTTTTGAACATAACAACACAAGAATTGTTATGTTCAAATAAAAGGCCTCCTCCTCCCCTTCAGCCTTGCCTTTCCATCTCCAAAATTGGTGTCTTTACCAATCTTTTGTGTCACTTATTGTAAATAGCAGCAAATACTAAAGTTCCTATAGCCTAGGACCTTATAATCCGGAAATCCAGTCAGTACAGAATTCTTAAAAAAATAGTTTCAAACCCCTGGCTATCAGATATCACATACTACTCTGGTACACAGAAGTAGAGACTGGTGACAAATTTACCAAAACCAAGTCCCTGTGGAGTCACTGGTTTCAAAGACTAAAAAAATACAGTGAACACCATCACTAAAATCAAATCAGATGACTTCCTAACCAGCAAATGGCGCCATACTATGACACCTACACAGAATTTTGAAAAAAGCAGACCTCTTTATTCCCAATACCTTTCATGGTTATTGGTCTGTGGTATTTCTCCAAAACAAACCTGATACCATCTCAGACCACACAATTTTACCTTGAGAGAGAGGAGCAATAACATAAGCATTACATCTCTCTTTATTGCCCTGACCAAATCCAGCTAAAGGGACCTACCCTAAGTTATTCCACTTCTCATGAAGCACCAATATCCAAGGAGGGCCTGGCAACTGAACCAAACAAACCACTTCTGACCAGACACCTCCATTGGAAATTAGATGAACATAATGGAAATGACACAGTGATATGATAGCAATCTCACCATATTACCAATGTAACTATAATGATTTGAGGTACATCTAACTTCAATGTAACAGAATAACATATAAAATAAAGTAAAAGAATCTAGATAAAATCTCCATGATTATACACAGCCAATCAAAATCAAATGAGAGTACAACATTAACATGAAATGTGTGCAAGTATAAAACAAAATTGAAAACTATACCAAAAAATCCCAACTTTTTTACAGTAAACAGGAAAACACAGAATTAATTCACCCAGAAGGGTATACCCCTTTACAAGCACTTTTTTTTAAACAAAATGTATTGATTCTATAGTACAACACATGATAGCTATGCATTGGAAAACGTACAAGGTCTGGATATCCTAAGTCTACACAATTTATCATCACACAAAAGCTCTCAAAATCTGCTTCAGTCCTGGTTCTTTATCTAAACATATGGCACCACTACAGGCATTGGCTTTAAGCCCAATATACATATGATTTTCCAACCATTTGTAAAACAGCTCTTTGTATATTAGGTGAGTAAATAATGCTACTTCTATTATATTTATCAGATAGTGGGTACATGAAGAATTTGGAAAAAGAGATAGCGAGCTATGGGAAACTTACTAGATAAGACTTTTGAACATAACAACACAAGAATTGTTATCTTAAAATAAAGGCCTCCTCCTCCCCTTCAGCCTTGCCTCTCCATCTCCAAAATTGGTGTCTTTACCAATCTTATGTGTCACTTATTGTAAATAGCAGCAAATACTAAAGTTCCTATAGCCTAGGACCTCATAATCCAGAAATCCAGTCAGTACAGAATTCTTAAAAAAATAGTTTCAAACCCCTGGCTATCAGATATCACATACTACTCTGGTACACAGAAGTAGAGACTGGTGACAAATTTACCAAAACCAAGTCCCTGTGGAGTCACTGGTTTCAAAGACTAAAAAAATACAGTGAACACCATCACTAAAATCAAATCAGATGACTTCCTAACCAGCAAATGGCGCCATACTATGACACCTACACAGAATTTTGAAAAAAGCAGACCTCTTTATTCCCAATACCTTTCATGGTTATTGGTCTGTGGTATTTCTCCAAAACAAACCTGATACCATCTCAGACCACACAATTTTACCTTGAGAGAGAGGAGCAATAACATAAGCATTACATCTCTCTTTATTGCCCTGACCAAATCCAGCTAAAGGGACCTACCCTAAGTTATTCCACTTCTCATGAAGCACCAATATCCAAGGAGGGCCCGGCAACTGAACCAAACAAACCACTTCTGACCAGACACCTCCATTGGAAATTAGATGAACATAATGGAAATGACACAGTGATATGATAGCAATCTCACTATATTACCAATGTAACTATAATGATTTGAGGTACATCTAACTTCAATGTAACAGAATAACATATAAAATATAGTAAAAGAATCTAGATAAAATCTCCATGATTATACACAGCCAATCAAAATCAAATGAGAGTACAACATTAACATGAAATGTGTGCAAGTATAAAACAAAATTGAAAACTATACCAAAAAATCCCAACTTTTTTACAGTAAACAGGAAAACACAGAATTAATTCACCCAGAAGGGTATACCCCTTTACAAGCACTTTTTTTTAAACAAAATGTATTGATTCTATAGTACAACACATGATAGCTATGCATTGGAAAACGTACAAGGTCTGGATATCCTAAGTCTACACAATTTATCATCACACAAAAGCTCTCAAAATCTGCTTCAGTCCTGGTTCTTTATCTAAACATATGGCACCACTACAGGCATTGGCTTTAAGCCCAATATACATATGATTTTCCAACCATTTGTAAAACAGCTCTTTGTATATTAGGTGAGTAAATAATGCTACTTCTATTATATTTATCAGATAGTGGCTACATGAAGAATTTGGAAAAAGAGATAGCGAGCTATGGGAAACTTACTAGATAAGACTTTTGAACATAACAACACAAGAATTGTTATCTTAAAATAAAGGCCTCCTCCTCCCCTTCAGCCTTGCCTCTCCATCTCCAAAATTGGTGTCTTTACCAATCTTATGTGTCACTTATTGTAAATAGCAGCAAATACTAAAGTTCCTATAGCCTAGGACCTCATAATCCAGAAATCCAGTCAGTACAGAATTCTTAAAAAAATAGTTTCAAACCCCTGGCTATCAGATATCACATACTACTCTGGTACACAGAAGTAGAGACTGGTGATAAATTTACCAAAACCAAGTCCCTGTGGAGTCACTAGTTTCAAAGACTAAAAAAAAAACAGTGAACACCATCACTAAAATAAAATCAGATGACTTCCTAACCAGCAAATGGCGCCATACTATGACACCTACACAGAATTTTGAAAAAAGCAGACCTCTTTATTCCCAATACCTTTCAAGGTTATTGGTCTGTGGTATTTCTCCAAAACAAACATGATACCATCTCAGACCACACAATTTTACCTTGAGAGAGAGGAGCAATAACATAAGCATTACATTTCCTCTTTATTGCCCTGACCAAATCCAGCTAAAGGGACCTACCCTAAGTTATTCCACTTCACATGAAGCACCAATATCCAAGGAGGGCCCAGCAACTGAACCAAACAAACCACTTCTGACCAGACATCTCCATTGGAAATTAGATGAACATAATGGAAATGACACAGTGATATGATAGCAATCTCACCATATTACCAATGTAACTATAATGATTTGAGGTACATCTAACTTCAATGTAACAGAATAACATATAAAATATAGTAAAAGAATCTAGATAAAATCTCCATGATTATACACAGCCAATCAAAATCAAATGAGAGTACAACATTAACATGAAATGTGTGCAAGTATAAAACAAAATTGAAAACTATACCAAAAAAATTCCAACTTTTTTTACAATAAACAGGAAAACACAGAATTAATTCACCCAGAAGTGTATACCCCTTTACAAGCACTTTTTTTTACAAAATGTATTGATTCTATAGTACAACACATGATAGCTACGCATTGGAAAAAGTACAAGGTCTGGATATCCTAAGTCTACACAATTTATCATCACACAAAAGCTCTCAAAATCTGCTTCAGTCCTGGTTCTTTATCTAAACCTATGGCACCACTACAGGCATTGGCTTTAAGCCCAATATACATATGAGTCTCCAACCATTTGTAAAACAGCTCTTGGTATATTAGGTGAGTAAATAATGCTACTTCTATTATATTTGTCAGATAGTGGGTACATGAAGAATTTTGAAAAAAAGATAGCGAGCTATGGGAAACTTACTAGATAATACTTTTGAACATAACAACACAAGAATTGTTATCTTCAAATAAAATCCTCCTCCTCCCCTTCAGCCTTTCCTCTCCATCTCCAAAATTGGTGTCTTTACCAATTCTTTGCGTTACTTATTATAAAAATCAGCAGACAGTAAAGTTCCCATAGCCTAAGACCTCATAATCCAGGAAACCAGTCAGTCCAGAATTCTTAAAAAAATAGTTTCAAATCCCTGCCTATGAGATATCACATACTACTGTGGGACAAATAAGTAGAGACTGGTGGCAAATTTAATCAAAAAACAAGTCCCTATGGAGTCACTGGCTTCAAAGACTAAAATAACATAATGAGCACCATCATGTAAAATAAACTTATATGACTTCCTAACAAGCAAATGGTGCCATACCACGACACCTACATGGAATTTTGAAAAAAAAATATGTCTCTATTCCCAATACCTTCCTATGGGAAACTTACTAGATAAGACTTTTGAACATAACAACACAAGAATTGTTATGTTCAAATAAAAGGCCTCCTCCTCCCCTTCAGCCTTGCCTTTCCATCTCCAAAATTGGTGTCTTTACCAATCTTTTGTGTCACTTATTGTAAATAGCAGCAAATACTAAAGTTCCTATAGACTAGGACCTCATAATCCGGAAATCCAGTCAGTACAGAATTCTTAAAAAAATAGTTTCAAACCCCTGGCTATCAGATATCACATACTACTCTGGTACACAGAAGTAGAGACTGCTGACAAATTTACCAAAACCAAGTCCCTGTGGAGTCACTGGTTTCAAAGACTTAAAAAATACAGTGAACACCATCACTAAAATCAAATCAGATGACTTCCTAACCAGCAAATGGCGCCATACTATGACACCTACACAGAATTTTGAAAAAAGCAGACCTCTTTATTCCCAATACCTTTCATGGTTATTGGTCTGTGGTATTTCTCCAAAACAAACCTGATACCATCTCAGACCACACAATTTTACCTTGAGAGAGAGGAGCAATAACATAAGCATTACATCTCTCTTTATTGCCCTGACCAAATCCAGCTAAAGGGACCTACCCTAAGTTATTCCACTTCTCATGAAGCACCAATATCCAAGGAGGGCCCGGCAACTGAACCAAACAAACCACTTCTGACCAGACACCTCCATTGGAAATTAGATGAACATAATGGAAATGACACAGTGATATGATAGCAATCTCACCATATTACCAATGTAACTATAATGATTTGAGGTACATCTAACTTCAATGTAACAGAATAACATATAAAATAAAGTAAAAGAATCTAGATAAAATCTCCATGATTATACACAGCCAATCAAAATCAAATGAGAGTACAACATTAACATGAAATGTGTGCAAGTATAAAACAAAATTGAAAACTATACCAAAAAATCCCAACTTTTTTACAGTAAACAGGAAAACACAGAATTAATTCACCCAGAAGGGTATACCCCTTTACAAGCACTTTTTTTTAAACAAAATGTATTGATTCTATAGTACAACACATGATAGCTATGCATTGGAAAACGTACAAGGTCTGGATATCCTAAGTCTACACAATTTATCATCACACAAAAGCTCTCAAAATCTGCTTCAGTCCTGGTTCTTTATCTAAACATATGGCACCACTACAGGCATTGGCTTTAAGCCCAATATACATATGATTTTCCAACCATTTGTAAAACAGCTCTTTGTATATTAGGTGAGTAAATAATGCTACTTCTATTATATTTATCAGATAGTGGCTACATGAAGAATTTGGAAAAAGAGATAGCGAGCTATGGGAAACTTACTAGATAAGACTTTTGAACATAACAACACAAGAATTGTTATCTTCAAATAAAGGCCTCCTCCTCCCCTTTAGCCTTTCCTCTCCATCTCCAAAATTGGTGTCTTTACCAATTCTTTGCGTTACTTATTATAAAAATCAGCAGACAGTAAAGTTCCCATAGCCTAAGACCTCATCATCCAGGAAACCACACAGTCCAGAATTCTTAAAAAAATAGTTTCAAATCCCTGCCTATGAGATATCACATACTACTCTGGGACAAATAAGTAGAGACTGGTGGCAAATTTAATAAAAAAACAAGTCCCTATGGAGTCAATGGCTTCAAAGACTAAAATAACATAATGAACACCATCATGTAAAATAAATTCATATGACTTCCTAACATGCAAATGGTGCCATACCACGATACCTACATAGAATTTTGAAAAAAAAATATGTTTCTATTCCCAATACCTTCCTATGGGAAACTTACTAGATAAGACTTTTGAACATAACAACACAAGAATTGTTATCTTCAAATAAAGGCCTCCTCCTCCCCTTCAGCCTTGCCTCTCCATCTCCAAAATTGGTGTCTTTACCAATTCTTTGCGTTACTTATTATAAAAATCAGCAGACAGTAAAGTTCCCATAGCCTAAGACCTCATAATCCGGAAATCCAGTCAGTACAGAATTCTTAAAAAAATAGTTTCAAACCCCTGGCTATCAGATATCACATACTACTCTGGTACACAGAAGTAGAGACTGGTGACAAATTTACCAAAACCAAGTCCCTGTGGAGTCACTGGTTTCAAAGACTAAAAAAACACAGTGAACACCATCACTAAAATCAAATCAGATGACTTCCTAACCAGCAAATGGCGCCATACTATGACACCTACACAGAATTTTTAAAAAAGCAAACCTCTTTATTCCCAATACCTTTCAAGGTTATTGGTCTGTGGTATTTCTCCAAAACAAACATGATACCATCTCAGACCACACAATTTTACCTTGAGAGAGAGGAGCAATAACATAAGCATTACATCTCTCTTTATTGCCCTGATCAAATCCAGCTAAAGGGACTTACCCTAAGTTATTCCACTTCACATGAAGCACCAATATCCAAGGAGGGCCCAGCAACTGAACCAAACAAACCACTTCTGACCAGACATCTCCATTGGAAATTAGATGAACATAATGGAAATGACACAGTGATATGATAGCAATCTCACCATATTACCAATGTAACTATAATGATTTGAGGTACATCTAACTTCAATGTAACAGAATAACATATAAAATATAGTAAAATAATCTAGATAAAATCTCCATGATTATACACAGCCAATCAAAATCAAATGAGAGTACAACATTAACATGAAATGTGTGCAAATATAAAACAAAATTGAAAACTATACCAAAAAATCCCAACTTTTTTACAGTAAACAGGAAAACACAGAATAAATTCACCCAGAAGTGTATACCCCTTTACAAGCACTTTTTTTTACAAAATGTATTGATTCTATAGTACAACACATGATAGCTATGCATTGGAAAACGTACAAGGTCTGGATATCCTAAGTCTACACAATTTATTATCACACAAAAGCTCTCAAAATCTGCTTCAGTCCTGGTTCTTTATCTAAACCTATGGCACCACTACAGGCATTGGCTTTAAGCCCAATATACATATGAGTCTCCAACCATTTGTAAAACAGCTCTTGGTATATTAGGTGAATAAATAATGCTACTTCTATTATATTTGTCAGATAGTGGGTACATGAAGAATTTTGAAAAAAAGATAGCGAGCTATGGGAAACTTACTAGATAAGACTTTTGAACATAACAACACAAGAATTGTTATCTTCAAATAAAATCCTCCTCCTCCCCTTCAGCCTTTCCTCTCCATCTCCAAAATTGGTGTCTTTACCAATTCTTTGCGTTACTTATTATAAAAATCAGCAGACAGTAAAGTTCCCATAGCCTAAGACCTCATCATCCAGGAAACCAGTCAGTCCAGAATTCTTAAAAAAATTGTTTCAAATCCCTGCCTATGAGATATCACATACTACTGTGGGAAAAATAAGTAGAGACTGGTGGCAAATTTAATCAAAAAACAAGTCCCTATGGAGTCACTCGCTTCAAAGACTAAAATAACAAAATGAACACCATCGTGTAAAATAAACTCATATGACTTCCTAACAAGCAAATGGTGCCATACCACGACACCTACATGGAATTTTGAAAAAAAAATATTTCTCTATTCCCAATACCTTCCTATGGGAAACTTACTAGATAAGACTTTTGAACATAACAACACAAGAATTGTTATCTTCAAATAAAGGCCTCCTCCTCCCCTTCAGCCTTGCCTCTCCATCTCCAAAATTGGTGTCTTTACCAATCTTATGTGTCACTTATTGTAAATAGCAGCAAATACTAAAGTTCCTATAGCCTATGACCTCATAATGCGGAAATCCAGTCAGTACAGAATTCTTAAAAAAATAGTTTCAAACCCCTGGCTTTCAGATATCACATACTACTCTGGTACACAGAAGTAGAGACTGGTGACAAATTTACCAAAACCAAGTCGCTGTGGAGTCACTGGTTTCAAAAACTAAAAAAACACAGTGAACACCATCACTAAAATCAAATCAGGTGACTTCCTAACCAGCAAATGGCGCCATACTATGACACCTACACAGAATTTTGAAAAAAGCAGACCTCTTTATTCCCAATACCTTTCAAGGTTATTGGTCTGTGGTATTTCTCCAAAACAAACCTGATACCATCTCAGACCACACAATTTTACCTTGAGAGAGAGGAGCAATAACATAAGCATTACATCTCTCTTTATTGCCCTGACTAAATCCTGCTAAAGGGACCTACCCTAAGTTATTCCACTTCACATGAAGCACCAATATCCAAGGAGGGCCCAGCAACTGAACCAAACAAACCACTTCTGACCAGACATCTCCATTGGAAATTAGATGAACATAATGGAAATGACACAGTGATATGATAGCAATCTCACCATATTACCAATGTAACTATAATGATTTGAGGTACATCTAACTTCAATGTAACAGAATAACATATAAAATATAGTAAAAAAATCTAGATAAAATCTCCATGATTATACACAGCCAATCAAAATCAAAAGAGAGTACAACATTAACATGAAATGTGTGCAAGTATAAAACAAAATTTAAAACTATACCAAAAAATCCCAACTTTTTTACAGTAAACAGGAAAACACAGAATTAATTCACCCAGAAGTGTATACCCCTTTACAAGCACTTTTTTTTTCACAAAATGTATTGATTCTATAGTACAACACATGATAGCTACGCATTGGAAAACGTACAAGGTCTGGATATCCTAAGTCTACACAATTTATCATCACACAAAAGCTCTCAAAATCTGCTTCAGTCCTGGTTCTTTATCTAAACCTATGGCACCACTACAGGCATTGGCTTTAAGCCCAATATACATATGAGTCTCCAACCATTTGTAAAACAGCTCTTGGAATATTAGGTGAGTAAATAATGCTACTTCTATTATATTTGTCAGATAGTGGGTACATGAAGAATTTGGAAAAAAAGATAGTGAGCTATGGGAAACTTACTAGATAAGAGTTTTGAACATAACAACACAAGAATTGTTATCTTCAAATAAAGGCCTCCTCCTCCCCTTCAGCCTTTCCTCTCCATCTCCAAAATTGGTGTCTTTACCAATTCTTTGCGTTACTTATTATAAAAATCAGCAGACAGTAAAGTTCCCATAGCCTAAGACCTCATCATCCAGGAAACCAGTCAGTCCAGAATTCTTAAAAAAATAGTTTCAAATCCCTGCCTATGAGATATCACATACTACTCTGGGACAAATAAGTAGAGACTGGTGGCAAATTTAATCAAAAAACAAGTCCCTATGGAGTCACTGGCTTCAAAGACTAAAATAACATAATGAACACCATCATGTAAAATAAACTCATATGACTTCCTAACAAGCAAATGGTGCCATACCACGACACCTACATGGAATTTTGAAAAAAAAATATTTCTCTATTCCCAATACCTTCCTATGGGAAACTTACTAGATAAGACTTTTGAACATAACAACACAAGAATTGTTATCTTCAAATAAAGGCCTCCTCCTCCCCTTCAGCCTTGCCTCTCCATCTCCAAAATTGGTGTCTTTACCAATCTTATGTGTCACTTATTGTAAATAGCAGCAAATACTAAAGTTCCTATAGCCTATGACCTCATAATGCGAAAATCCAGTCAGCACAGAATTCTTAAAAAAATAGTTTCAAACCCCTGGCTATCAGATATCACATACTACTCTGGTACACAGAAGTAGAGACTGGTGACAAATTTACCAAAACCAAGTCGCTGTGGAGTCACTGGTTTCAAAGACTAAAAAAACACAGTGAACACCATCACTAAAATCAAATCAGGTGACTTCCTAACCAGCAAATGGCGCCAAACTATGACACCTACACAGAATTTTGAAAAAAGCAGACCTCTTTATTCCCAATACCTTTCAAGGTTATTGGTCTGTGGTATTTCTCCAAAACAAACCTGATACCATCTCAGACCACACAATTTTACCTTGAGAGAGAGGAGCAATAACATAAGCATTACATCTCTCTTTATTGCCCTGACTAAATCCTGCTAAAGGGACCCTAAGTTATTCCACTTCACATGAAGCACCAATATCCAAGGAGGGCCCAGCAACTGAACCTAACAAACCACTTCTGACCAGACCTCTCCATTGGAAATTAGATGAACATAATGGAAATGACACAGTGATATGATAGCAATCTCACCATATTACCAATGTAACTATAATGATTTGAGGTACATCTAACTTCAATGTAAGAGAATAACATATAAAATATAGTAAAATAATCTAGATAAAATCTCCATGATTATACACAGCCAATCAAAATCAAATGAGAGTACAACATTAACATGAAATGTGTGTAAGTATAAAACAAAATTGAAAACTATACCAAAAAATCCCAACTTTTTTACAGTAAACAGGAAAACACAGAATAAATTCACCCAGAAGTGTATACCCCTTTACAAGCACTTTTTTTTACAAAATGTATTGATTCTATAGTACAACACATGATAGCTACGCATTGGAAAACGTACAAGGTCTGGATATCCTAAGTCTACACAATTTATCATCACACAAAAGCTCTCAAAATCTGCTTCATTCCTGGTTCTTTATCTAAACCTATGGCACCACTACAGGCATTGGCTTTAAGTCCAATATACATATGAGTCTCCAACCATTTGTAAAACAGCTCTTGGTATATTAGGTGAGTAAATAATGCTACTTCTATTATATTTGTCAGATAGTGGGTACATGAAGAATTTGGAAAAAAAGATAGCGAGCTATGGGAAACTTACTAGATAAGACTTTTGAACATAACAACACAAGAATTGTTATCTTCAAATAAAGGCCTCCTCCTCCCCTTCAGCCTTTCCTCTCCATCTCCAAAATTGGTGTCTTTACCAATTCTTTGCGTTACTTATTATAAAAATCAGCAGACAGTAAAGTTCCCATAGCCTAAGACCTCATCATTCAGGAAACCAGTCAGTCCAGAATTCTTAAAAAAATAGTTTCAAATCCCTGCCTATGAGATATCACATACTACTCTGGGACAAATAAGTAGAGACTGGTGGCAAATTTAATCAAAAAACATGTCCCTATGGAGTCACTCGCTTCAAAGACTAAAATAACATAATGAACAGCATCATGTAAAATAAACTCATATGACTTCCTAAAAGCAAATGGTGCCATACCACGACACCTACATGGAATTTTGAAAAAAAAAATGTCTCTATTCCCAATACCTTCTTATGGGAAACTTACTAAATAAGACTTTTGAACATAACAACACAAGAATTGTTATCTTCAAATAAAGGCCTCCTCCTCCCCTTCAGCCTTTCCTCTCCATCTCCAAAATTGGTGTCTTTACCATTCTTATGTGTCACTTATTGTAAATAGCAGCAAATACTAAAGTTCCTATAGCCTAGGACCTCATAATGCGGAAATCCAGTCAATACAGAATTCTTAAAAAAATAGTTTCAAACCCCTGGCTATCAGATATCACATACTACTCTGGTACACAGAAGTAGAGACTGGTGACAAATTTACCAAAACCAAGTCCCTGTGGAGTCACTGGTTTCAAAGACTAAAAAAACACAGTGAACACCATCACTAAAATCAAATCAGGTGACTTCCTAACCAGCAAATGGCGCCATACTATGACACCTACACAGAATTTTGAAAAAAGCAGACCTCTTTATTCCCAATACCTTTCAAGGTTATTGGTCTGTGGTATTTCTCCAAAACAAACATGATACCATCTCAGACCACACAATTTTACCTTGAGAGAGAGAGGAGCAATAACATAAGCATTACATCTCTCTTTATTGCCCTGACCAAATCCAGCTAATGGGACCTACCCTAAGTTATTCCACTTCACATGAAGCACCAATATCCAAGGAGGGCCCAGCAACTGAACCAAACAAACCACTTCTGACCAGACATCTCCATTGGAAATTAGATGAACATAATGGAAATGACACAGTGATATGATAGCAATCTCACCATATTACCAATGTAACTATAATGATTTGAGGTACATCTAACTTCAATGTAACAGAATAACATATAAAATATAGTAAAAGAATCTAGATAAAATCTCCATGATTATACACATCCAATCAAAATCAAATGAGAGTACAATATTAACATGAAATGTGTGCAAGTATAAAACAAAATTGAAAACTATACCAAAAAATCCCAACTTTTTTACAGTAAACAGGAAAACACAAAATTAATTCACCCAGAAGTGTATACCCCTTTACAAGCACTTTTTTTTTTACAAAATGTATTGATTCTATAGTGCAACACATGATAGCTATGCATTGGAAAACATACAAGGTCTGCATATCCTAAGTCTACACAATTTATCGTCACACAAAAGCTCTCAAAATCTGCTTCAGTCCTGGTTCTTTATCTAAACCTATGGCACCACTACAGGCATTGGCTTTAAGCCCAATATACATATGAGTCTCCAACCATTTGTAAAACAGCTCTTGGTATATTAGGTGAGTAAATAATGCTACTTCTATTATATTTGTCAGATAGTGGGTACATGAAGAATTTGGAAAAAAAGATAGCGAGCTATGGGAAACTTACTAGATAAGACTTTTGAACATAACAACACAAGAATTGTTTTCTTCAAATAAAGGCCTCCTCCCCTTCAGCCTTTCCTCTCCATCTCCAAAATTGGTGTCTTTACCAATTCTTTGCGTTACTTATTATAAAAATCAGCAGACAGTAAAGTTCCCATAGCCTAAGACCTCATCATCCAGGAAACCAGTCAGTCCAGAATTCTTAAATAAATAGTTTCAATTCCCTGCCTATGAGATATCACATACTACTCTGGGACAAATAAGTAGAGACTGGTGGCAAATTTAATAAAAAAACAAGTCCCTATGGAGTCACTGGCTTTAAAGACTAAAATAACATAATGAACACCATCATGTAAAATAAACTCATATGACTTCCTAACAAGCAAATGGTGCCATACCACGACACCTACATGGAATTTTGAAAAAAAAATATGTCTCTATTCCCAATACCTTCCTATGGAAAACTTACTAGATAAGACTTTTGAACATAACAACACAAGAATTGTTATCTCCAAATAAAGGCCTCCTCCTCCCCTTCAGCCTTGCCTCTCCATCTCCAAAATTGGTGTCTTTACCAATCTTTTGTGTCACTTATTGTAAATAGCAGCAAATACTAAAGTTCCTATAGCCTAGGACCTTATAATCCGGAAATCCAGTCATTACAGAATTCTTAAAAAAATTGTTTCAAACCCCTGGCTATCAGATATCACATACTACTCTGGTACACAGAAGTAGAGACTGGTGACAAATTTACCAAAACCAAGTCCCTGTGGAGTCACTGGTTTCAAAGACTAAAAAAACACAGTGAACACCATCACTAAAATCAAATCAGATGACTTCCTAACCAGCAAATGGCGCCATACTATGACACCTACACAGAATTTTGAAAAAAACAGACCTCTTTATTCCCAATACCTTTCAAGGTTATTGGTCTGTGGTATTTCTCCAAAACAAACCTGATACCATCTCAGACCACACAATTTTACCTTGAGAGAGAGGAGCAATAACATAAGCATTACATCTCTCTTTATTGCCCTGATCAAATCCAGCTAAAGGGACCTACCCTAAGTTATTCCACTTCACATGAAGCACCAATATCCAAGGAGAACACAAAAGGATGAGAGAGACCCCAGGTAGCTGGCAGGCACACTAATAAGTTACAGGAGAAGAGAGTATCGCCCTCAAGCGACAAGCCTAATTTCCCAGCTACCTAACAAAATAAATAAAAGGTATTTCTTTATTAGCTACTTGTAGCAAGACGAACACACACACAGATTTAAAATTCTCACTACCAGGAGACCGGATAACAGTATCTTGCCTTTGGTGCAGGCATAAGGCAGCCACCGATAAGGTACGTATTGACAATTGTAGTAAGTTAAATTGCTTGACAATAGTCAACTAAATGGATAGCAAGGTGAAGCCGGTCAGTGGTAGGAATTAAAAAGAATTTGCAAGCCCCCCCGACATGTTTCGCTACAGAGTAGCGTCCTCAGGGGTACACGGGGCTAATGGCGACGCGGCGAGACGGAAGCTCTTGATATGGGCCAGTAGCTGACGTTTAGTGGAGGTGTGTCAGCAAAACAGCCAATCCTGTCAAAGGAGACATGTCCGTAGCGTGGAGAGGGAGAAACAACAAATAAAAAACTATATAAGGTTGACCAATAGCGCGAGGGCTAGGGCGCAGGCGCAGAAACACAAAATCGGACTTAGTCTGTGTGTGTCACGCCAGGTATAGCGGCGCCAACCAACGCATGCGCAGATGTTACTAACAAAGAAACAGAGAAGAAATAACAAGTTTCCATCAGTTAACGACAGAGGCGGCGCAGGCGCAGCTAACAATATATGTACTCAAAAAACAGTAAGTAAATTAGAAATGAGTGGAATTAAAGTACTGGCGTAAACGAATAATTTTAAATTTAATATATGTATAGTAAACCAAATCGAAAATAAATGAGGCATGCATGAAGGTGCACGGCTCGTAGGCGCATGCGCAGAACAGCTTTTTCGTAAATCAAACGAAAAATGACGCATATAAAGAATGACAAAAAAATTATAACATTAAGAGATTAAAAACTCCCCATACTCCCCACGCCACTAAAATGACAGGAATGCATCAACTTGAAAAAAGAATAATGCAAAGGATCCACCTAGTGCGGCATGATAAAAGAGGTCCACTTCAAGAGGGATAAGTACATTCATAAATAGAGGGGCAGTAAGTACCGTCCCCTATGAAGATAATTCTTTGTATGTCGCCATAGTTGTGTAGTACTCGTCATAGGGATAAATAGAATAAACATATATGTAAGACCCCAAAATAAAATATGTGGGGTCAGAAGAATAATCACCAAAATATTTCGATACCTTGGAAAGGATACGGCAGGGAAGGAAACTTCAAAGTATAAAGTAAAAGGAACAGTGTCAATAAAGTATCCACTATATTTTACTGATGACAGAATGGGTACCAAGAGGCTCATAGGAAGGCACTAAAAGTGAAACCCTCGTTAAGACCCCTTGGAGACATGGTATTAAGGCGATAAATCCACCGTGCTTCCTCCTGTAGGAGTCTGCGGTCCAGGTTACCTGCTCTGGGGCCCATTTTGATCTGGGTAACCCCCCAGAATTTAAGCAGCCCTGAATTGCCCCCATGGTGCTCATGGGTATGTCTCGAGAGGGTAGTGTCCTCCTTGAGCCTGATGGTACTGAGATGTCTGGATATACGTCTTCTCAATTCTTGCACTGTTTTTCCCACGTACAGCTTGGGACATGGGCATCTAGCAATGTAGACAACCCCTTTGCTCTGACAGTTGAGAAACTGTTTTACAGAATAGGTTTTGCCATCGGTAGGATTAATGAACTCCTTAACGGTGGGCATATATGAACAGAAGGAGCACCTACCGCAGGGATGAAATCCCTTTACTGACGATGTAAGCCATGTAGATGGAGTACTAGGTATAGTTGAATAATGGCTATGTACTAAAAGGTCACGTAAGTTTTTCCCCCTGCGGTAGGTAATACTGGGACTCTCAGAGATAGCCCCCTCCAAATCTGGGTCAGCGATAAGTATATCCCAATGTTTCCGTAAGATCTGGGAAACCTGAGGTGAGCATGCATCAAAAGTGCCAATGCAACGAATGGCACTGGATGATCCGGTCTTAGCAACTATAGTTTCCTTATTGGACAGAAGGTCAGTTCGCCGAGCAGCCCTTGCCCTTGCGTAGGCCCTATGCAAACATTTCTTAGGGTATCCTCGTGCTCTAAATTTATGAAATAATTTATCACACTCCAGTTGGAATGATGCTTCACTGGAGCAGTTCCGTTTCGCTCTCAGATATTGGCCTATAGGTATCCCTTTTTTTAGGGGCTGGAGGATGGTGACTTTCCCAATGTAAATAGTTATTAGTAGCTGTGGCCTTTCGAAATATGTCAGTTTGGACACCGCCACCAGGATCCAAAGAGATCTTAAGGTCAAGAAAGTTAATGGCATGGTCATGTATCTCATAAGTGAACCTCATGCCTATATGGTTCGTATTGAGTATAGACATAAAGTCAGTGAAAGTATTGACATCCCCATCCCAAAGGATGAGGATGTCATCTATGTATCTACCCCAAAAGGAGATATGTGAAGTGAAAAAAATTAAATCATCAGAAAAAACCATGGTGTCTTCCCACCACCCCAAAAAAAGATTTGCATAAGTGGGCGCACAGGTAGTGCCCATAGCCGTGCCCTTAATTTGATGATAGTATACTTTATCAAAAGTGAAGTAGTTGTGTGTGAGTAAATAACGTAAAAGTGATAACACAAAATTATTATGTTGTAGGAATTGGGTACCTTTAGTGCTCAAATAATATTTTACGGCAGTGAGTCCCAAATCGTGCTGAATATTAGAATAGAGTGACTCTACGTCTATACTCGCTATCATTGTAGTAGAGGTGACATTGATCTCATGGATCTTGGTGACGGTGTCCTTGGTGTCCTTAAGATATGAGGATAGGGAGGAAACGAAAGGTGACAATATTTCATTCACATAGAGACTAATACCTTGGGTCAAGTTATCATTACCCGACACAATGGGTCTCCCCGGGAGGGGAAGAACTGCTTTGTGAACTTTGGGTAATGCGTAAAAAGTTGCTAAAGTAGGAGTGGAATTATAAAGAGATTTGAATTCATCAGTAGTGATGAGGTTATCATTCTTGGCGGTATTGAGGAGATTGTACAAATCAGGTAAGTAGGAGGCCGTGGGGTTACTATCCAAGATGGCATAGGTGGTAGTGTCATCCAGTAGTTTATGGACCATACTGACATAGTCAGTACGGTCCATCACCACTATATTGCCCCCCTTATCAGAGGGCTTCAGGACTAAGTCATCATTTTTACACAGATCATCCAGTGCCATTTTCTCATTGCCACTAAGGTTGCCAAAGGTCTTGAACCTACCACCCTTCAATTTCTTAAGATCATTACAGACCATTCTAACAAAGGTGTCAATATGACTATATTGAGAGAAGGGTGGGGTAAGTTTTGACTTAGGACGTAGTGATGAGAATGGCCCTACAACATCAGTGACACCAAATTTGCTCTCATAAAGAAGGCCTTCCAAATCCCTCAGGGTATTAGACTCCAGACGGTCTTGTCGAGCAACATCTGAAACGTTGCCCTTAAAATATTTATGTAAGGCCAATTTTCTTGCGAATAAGTTTATGTCCTTTACCCATATAAATTCATCGAAGCCTGGTGTAGGGGTGTAGGAAAGGCCCTTCTTCAGTAAAGTTAACTGATGAGTATTCAGATGACAAGAGGATAGATTGAATATCTGCAACTCTTCGTCCTTAGATAAATAAGTGTTTGGTGTTAAGGTTTGGTCCCCCAGTTTAGGCTGGGTGGGCCTAAAAAAGGAAATGTAGCACGGGGGCCAGCGACAGAATTGACCATATTGTCCCCTGGGTTCTGACTCAGATTTACCCGTGATTGTATAAGACTGATCGGAGTATTCATAGCATTTGGTATAGATGTTAAGGAGGATGCAGAAGGCATAGGCAAAAAACTGGAAGTAGTAGGTGGACATCCTAACGTACGGTTAGGGTAATTAGTACTTGTTTGTTTAGATGTAGTAAATGATCGTTTAGGTAGACTAGGTTTACTATTCCTGATTTTACGTTTCGTACCCAGTCTTAAGTTGTCAGTATGTCTCGATTCCTCCGGGCCAGAAGTGTCCGATTCTGAGAAATCTGTATACACCGTAGTGCGCTTTGAGGTGGGATATGAATTTGTTTTATATGTGTAAACCTGTCCTAAGTCAAAATCCCTACGGTCACGGATGTACTTTCGATGTTTACGCTCCTTAATTTCTCCCTGTAATTTTTCGATATTTTTTTGCAATTTAATTTCAGAGGTACTAAATTCAGGGCAAGAATGAAAAACCTGTATATCTTCAATTTCTTTCTCTAGTTGAACACTAATCTTGCTGTAGTTCTGTCTCTCAAAGTCCAACAGGTACTGAAGCATACGTATGGAGCTATCAGTAAGGAGTTCTTCCCAGCCTTTAATAAAGGCAGTATTGTCCCTATATGAATTAGGTGAAATGTTGATTCTTAGACCCCTATATACTATTTTTTGTTGTATATAGGTCTCTAAGCTGGCCACTTCCCAACAGGATCGTACGTATTTTTGATATGTTTTTTGAAGGTCCCTAAAGGCTGTTAATACGTCAAATTGGTGCAGTGGGATGTTCTCAACGGAGAAAACAATAGCAGCATCAGCCGACAGTGTCTCTATGTTAGGTCTTTTAGACAAAAAACCTGCCATATCAAAACGAATGCACAAATTAATTGGTAGGTTGTTCCAATTAGGAACGGGGTCATATAACGGGTAATTAACCCAGCATTATAGAACACAAAAGGATGAGAGAGACCCCAGGTAGCTGGCAGGCACACTAATAAGTTACAGGAGAAGAGAGTATCGCCCTCAAGCGACAAGCCTAATTTCCCAGCTACCTAACAAAATAAATAAAAGGTATTTCTTTATTAGCTACTTGTAGCAAGACGAACACACACACAGATTTAAAATTCTCACTACCAGGAGACCGGATAACAGTATCTTGCCTTTGGTGCAGGCATAAGGCAGCCACCGATAAGGTACGTATTGACAATTGTAGTAAGTTAAATTGCTTGACAATAGTCAACTAAATGGATAGCAAGGTGAAGCCGGTCAGTGGTAGGAATTAAAAAGAATTTGCAAGCCCCCCCGACATGTTTCGCTACAGAGTAGCGTCCTCAGGGGTACACGGGGCTAATGGCGACGCGGCGAGACGGAAGCTCTTGATATGGGCCAGTAGCTGACGTTTAGTGGAGGTGTGTCAGCAAAACAGCCAATCCTGTCAAAGGAGACATGTCCGTAGCGTGGAGAGGGAGAAACAACAAATAAAAAACTATATAAGGTTGACCAATAGCGCGAGGGCTAGGGCGCAGGCGCAGAAACACAAAATCGGACTTAGTCTGTGTGTGTCACGCCAGGTATAGCGGCGCCAACCAACGCATGCGCAGATGTTACTAACAAAGAAACAGAGAAGAAATAACAAGTTTCCATCAGTTAACGACAGAGGCGGCGCAGGCGCAGCTAACAATATATGTACTCAAAAAACAGTAAGTAAATTAGAAATGAGTGGAATTAAAGTACTGGCGTAAACGAATAATTTTAAATTTAATATATGTATAGTAAACCAAATCGAAAATAAATGAGGCATGCATGAAGGTGCACGGCTCGTAGGCGCATGCGCAGAACAGCTTTTTCGTAAATCAAACGAAAAATGACGCATATAAAGAATGACAAAAAAATTATAACATTAAGAGATTAAAAACTCCCCATACTCCCCACGCCACTAAAATGACAGGAATGCATCAACTTGAAAAAAGAATAATGCAAAGGATCCACCTAGTGCGGCATGATAAAAGAGGTCCACTTCAAGAGGGATAAGTACATTCATAAATAGAGGGGCAGTAAGTACCGTCCCCTATGAAGATAATTCTTTGTATGTCGCCATAGTTGTGTAGTACTCGTCATAGGGATAAATAGAATAAACATATATGTAAGACCCCAAAATAAAATATGTGGGGTCAGAAGAATAATCACCAAAATATTTCGATACCTTGGAAAGGATACGGCAGGGAAGGAAACTTCAAAGTATAAAGTAAAAGGAACAGTGTCAATAAAGTATCCACTATATTTTACTGATGACAGAATGGGTACCAAGAGGCTCATAGGAAGGCACTAAAAGTGAAACCCTCGTTAAGACCCCTTGGAGACATGGTATTAAGGCGATAAATCCACCGTGCTTCCTCCTGTAGGAGTCTGCGGTCCAGGTTACCTGCTCTGGGGCCCATTTTGATCTGGGTAACCCCCCAGAATTTAAGCAGCCCTGAATTGCCCCCATGGTGCTCATGGGTATGTCTCGAGAGGGTAGTGTCCTCCTTGAGCCTGATGGTACTGAGATGTCTGGATATACGTCTTCTCAATTCTTGCACTGTTTTTCCCACGTACAGCTTGGGACATGGGCATCTAGCAATGTAGACAACCCCTTTGCTCTGACAGTTGAGAAACTGTTTTACAGAATAGGTTTTGCCATCGGTAGGATTAATGAACTCCTTAACGGTGGGCATATATGAACAGAAGGAGCACCTACCGCAGGGATGAAATCCCTTTACTGACGATGTAAGCCATGTAGATGGAGTACTAGTTATAGTTGAATAATGGCTATGTACTAAAAGGTCACGTAAGTTTTTCCCCCTGCGGTAGGTAATACTGGGACTCTCAGAGATAGCCCCCTCCAAATCTGGGTCAGCGATAAGTATATCCCAATGTTTCCGTAAGATCTGGGAAACCTGAGGTGAGCATGCATCAAAAGTGCCAATGCAACGAATGGCACTGGATGATCCGATCTTAGCAACTATAGTTTCCTTATTGGACAGAAGGTCAGTTCGCCGAGCAGCCCTTGCCCTTGCGTAGGCCCTATGCAAACATTTCTTAGGGTATCCTCGTGCTCTAAATTTATGAAATAATTTATCACACTCCAGTTGGAATGATGCTTCACTGGAGCAGTTCCGTTTCGCTCTCAGATATTGGCCTATAGGTATCCCTTTTTTAAGGGCTGGAGGATGGTGACTTTCCCAATGTAAATAGTTATTAGTAGCTGTGGCCTTTCGAAATATGTCAGTTTGGACACCGCCACCAGGATCCAAAGAGATCTTAAGGTCAAGAAAGTTAATGGCATGGTCATGTATCTCATAAGTGAACCTCATGCCTATATGGTTCGTATTGAGTATAGACATAAAGTCAGTGAAAGTATTGACATCCCCATCCCAAAGGATGAGGATGTCATCTATGTATCTACCCCAAAAGGAGATATGTGAAGTGAAAAAAATTAAATCATCAGAAAAAACCATGGTGTCTTCCCACCACCCCAAAAAAAGATTTGCATAAGTGGGCGCACAGGTAGTGCCCATAGCCGTGCCCTTAATTTGATGATAGTATACTTTATCAAAAGTGAAGTAGTTGTGTGTGAGTAAATAACGTAAAAGTGATAACACAAAATTATTATGTTGTAGGAATTGGGTACCTTTAGTGCTCAAATAATATTTTACGGCAGTGAGTCCCAAATCGTGCTGAATATTAGAATAGAGTGACTCTACGTCTATACTCGCTATCATTGTAGTAGAGGTGACATTGATCTCATGGATCTTGGTGACGGTGTCCTTGGTGTCCTTAAGATATGAGGATAGGGAGGAAACGAAAGGTGACAATATTTCATTCACATAGAGACTAATACCTTGGGTCAAGTTATCATTACCCGACACAATGGGTCTCCCCGGGAGGGGAAGAACTGCTTTGTGAACTTTGGGTAATGCGTAAAAAGTTGCTAAAGTAGGAGTGGAATTATAAAGAGATTTGAATTCATCAGTAGTGATGAGGTTATCATTCTTGGCGGTATTGAGGAGATTGTACAAATCAGGTAAGTAGGTGGCCGTGGGGTTACTATCCAAGATGGCATAGGTGGTAGTGTCATCCAGTAGTTTATGGACCATACTGACATAGTCAGTACGGTCCATCACCACTATATTGCCCCCCTTATCAGAGGGCTTCAGGACTAAGTCATCATTTTTACACAGATCATCCAGTGCCATTTTCTCATTGTCACTAAGGTTGCCAAAGGTCTTGAACCTACCACCCTTCAATTTCTTAAGATCATTACAGACCATTCTAACAAAGGTGTCAATATGACTATATTGAGAGAAGGGTGGGGTAAGTTTTGACTTAGGACGTAGTGATGAGAATGGCCCTACAACATCAGTGACACCAAATTCGCTCTCATAAAGAAGGCCTTCCAAATCCCTCAGGGTATTAGACTCCAGACGGTCTTGTCGAGCAACATCTGAAACGTTGCCCTTAAAATATTTATGTAAGGCCAATTTTCTTGCGAATAAGTTTATGTCCTTTACCCATATAAATTCATCGAAGCCTGGTGTAGGGGTGTAGGAAAGGCCCTTCTTCAGTAAAGTTAACTGATGAGTATTCAGATGACAAGAGGATAGATTGAATATCTGCAACTCTTCGTCCTTAGATAAATAAGTGTTTGGTGTTAAGGTTTGGTCCCCCAGTTTAGGCTGGGTGGGCCTAAAAAAGGAAATGTAGCACGGGGGCCAGCGACAGAATTGACCATATTGTCCCCTGGGTTCTGACTCAGATTTACCCGTGATTGTATAAGACTGATCGGAGTATTCATAGCATTTGGTATAGATGTTAAGGAGGATGCAGAAGGCATAGGCAAAAAACTGGAAGTAGTAGGTGGACATCCTAGCCTAAACTGGGGGACCAAACCTTAACACCAAACACTTATTTATCTAAGGACGAAGAGTTGCAGATATTCAATCTATCCTCTTGTCATCTGAATACTCATCAGTTAACTTTACTGAAGAAGGGCCTTTCCTACACCCCTACACCAGGCTTCGATGAATTTATATGGGTAAAGGACATAAACTTATTCGCAAGAAAATTGGCCTTACATAAATATTTTAAGGGCAACGTTTCAGATGTTGCTCGACAAGACCGTCTGGAGTCTAATACCCTGAGGGATTTGGAAGGCCTTCTTTATGAGAGCGAATTTGGTGTCACTGATGTTGTAGGGCCATTCTCATCACTACGTCCTAAGTCAAAACTTACCCCACCCTTCTCTCAATATAGTCATATTGACACCTTTGTTAGAATGGTCTGTAATGATCTTAAGAAATTGAAGGGTGGTAGGTTCAAGACCTTTGGCAACCTTAGTGACAATGAGAAAATGGCACTGGATGATCTGTGTAAAAATGATGACTTAGTCCTGAAGCCCTCTGATAAGGGGGGCAATATAGTGGTGATGGACCGTACTGACTATGTCAGTATGGTCCATAAACTACTGGATGACACTACCACCTATGCCATCTTGGATAGTAACCCCACGGCCACCTACTTACCTGATTTGTACAATCTCCTCAATACCGCCAAGAATGATAACCTCATCACTACTGATGAATTCAAATCTCTTTATAATTCCACTCCTACTTTAGCAACTTTTTACGCATTACCCAAAGTTCACAAAGCAGTTCTTCCCCTCCCGGGGAGACCCATTGTGTCGGGTAATGATAACTTGACCCAAGGTATTAGTCTCTATGTGAATGAAATATTGTCACCTTTCGTTTCCTCCCTATCCTCATATCTTAAGGACACCAAGGACACCGTCACCAAGATCCATGAGATCAATGTCACCTCTACTACAATGATAGCGAGTATAGACGTAGAGTCACTCTATTCTAATATTCAGCACGATTTGGGACTCACTGCCGTAAAATATTATTTGAGCACTAAAGGTACCCAATTCCTACAACATAATAATTTTGTGTTATCACTTTTACGTTATTTACTCACACACAACTACTTCACTTTTGATAAAGTATACTATCATCAAATTAAGGGCACGGCTATGGGCACTACCTGTGCGCCCACTTATGCAAATCTTTTTTTGGGGTGGTGGGAAGACACCATGGTTTTTTCTGATGATTTAATTTTTTTCACTTCACATATCTCCTTTTGGGGTAGATACATAGATGACATCCTCATCCTTTGGGATGGGGATGTCAATACTTTCACTGACTTTATGTCTATACTCAATACGAACCATATAGGCATGAGGTTCACTTATGAGATACATGACCATGCCATTAACTTTCTTGACCTTAAGATCTCTTTGGATCCTGGTGGCGGTGTCCAAACTGACATATTTCGAAAGGCCACAGCTACTAATAACTATTTACATTGGGAAAGTCACCATCCTCCAGCCCTTAAAAAAGGGATACCTATAGGCCAATATCTGAGAGCGAAACGGAACTGCTCCAGTGAAGCATCATTCCAACTGGAGTGTGATAAATTATTTCATAAATTTAGAGCACGAGGATACCCTAAGAAATGTTTGCATAGGGCCTACGCAAGGGCAAGGGCTGCTCGGCGAACTGACCTTCTGTCCAATAAGGAAACTATAGTTGCTAAGACCGGATCATCCAGTGCCATTCGTTGCATTGGCACTTTTGATGCATGCTCACCTCAGGTTTCCCAGATCTTACGGAAACATTGGGATATACTTATCGCTGACCCAGATTTGGAGGGGGCTATCTCTGAGAGTCCCAGTATTACCTACCGCAGGGGGAAAAACTTACGTGACCTTTTAGTACATAGCCATTATTCAACTATAACTAGTACTCCATCTACATGGCTTACATCGTCAGTAAAGGGATTTCATCCCTGCGGTAGGTGCTCCTTCTGTTCATATATGCCCACCGTTAAGGAGTTCATTAATCCTACCGATGGCAAAACCTATTCTGTAAAACAGTTTCTCAACTGTCAGAGCAAAGGGGTTGTCTACATTGCTAGATGCCCATGTCCCAAGCTGTACGTGGGAAAAACAGTGCAAGAATTGAGAAGACGTATATCCAGACATCTCAGTACCATCAGGCTCAAGGAGGACACTACCCTCTCGAGACATACCCATGAGCACCATGGGGGCAATTCAGGGCTGCTTAAATTCTGGGGGGTTACCCAGATCAAAATGGGCCCCAGAGCAGGTAACCTGGACCGCAGACTCCTACAGGAGGAAGCACGGTGGATTTATCGCCTTAATACCATGTCTCCAAGGGGTCTTAACGAGGGTTTCACTTTTAGTGCCTTCCTATGAGCCTCTTGGTACCCATTCTGTCATCAGTAAAATATAGTGGATACTTTATTAACACTGTTCCTTTTACTTTATACTTTGAAGTTTCCTTCCCTGCCGTATCCTTTCCAAGGTATCGAAATATTTTGGTGATTATTCTTCTGACCCCACATATTTTATTTTGGGGTCTTACATATATGTTTATTCTATTTATCCCTATGACGAGTACTACACAACTATGGCGACATACAAAGAATTATCTTCATAGGGGACGGTACTTACTGCCCCTCTATTTATGAATGTACTTATCCCTCTTGAAGTGGACCTCTTTTATCATGCCGCACTAGGTGGATCCTTTGCATTATTCTTTTTTCAAGTTGATGCATTCCTGTCATTTTAGTGGCGTGGGGAGTATGGGGAGTTTTTAATCTCTTAATGTTATAATTTTTTTGTCATTCTTTATATGCGTCATTTTTCGTTTGATTTACGAAAAAGCTGTTCTGCGCATGCGCCTACGAGCCGTGCACCTTCATGCATGCCTCATTTATTTTCGATTTGGTTTACTATACATATATTAAATTTAAAATTATTCGTTTACGCCAGTACTTTAATTCCACTCATTTCTAATTTACTTACTGTTTTTTGAGTACATATATTGTTAGCTGCGCCTGCGCCGCCTCTGTCGTTAACTGATGGAAACTTGTTATTTCTTCTCTGTTTCTTTGTTAGTAACATCTGCGCATGCGTTGGTTGGCGCCGCTATACCTGGCGTGACACACACAGACTAAGTCCGATTTTGTGTTTCTGCGCCTGCGCCCTAGCCCTCGCGCTATTGGTCAACCTTATATAGTTTTTTATTTGTTGTTTCTCCCTCTCCACGCTACGGACATGTCTCCTTTGACAGGATTGGCTGTTTTGCTGACACACCTCCACTAAACGTCAGCTACTGGCCCATATCAAGAGCTTCCGTCTCGCCGCGTCGCCATTAGCCCCGTGTACCCCTGAGGACGCTACTCTGTAGCGAAACATGTCGGGGGGGCTTGCAAATTCTTTTTAATTCCTACCACTGACCGGCTTCACCTTGCTATCCATTTAGTTGACTATTGTCAAGCAATTTAACTTACTACAATTGTCAATACGTACCTTATCGGTGGCTGCCTTATGCCTGCACCAAAGGCAAGATACTGTTATCCGGTCTCCTGGTAGTGAGAATTTTAAATCTGTGTGTGTGTTCGTCTTGCTACAAGTAGCTAATAAAGAAATACCTTTTATTTATTTTGTTAGGTAGCTGGGAAATTAGGCTTGTCGCTTGAGGGCGATACTCTCTTCTCCTGTAACTTATTAGTGTGCCTGCCAGCTACCTGGGGTCTCTCTCATCCTTTTGTGTTCTATAATGCTGGGTTAATT
Source organism: Rhinoderma darwinii (assembly GCF_050947455.1). NCBI lineage: Eukaryota > Metazoa > Chordata > Amphibia > Anura > Rhinodermatidae > Rhinoderma > Rhinoderma darwinii. The sequence goes on from NC_134688.1 coordinate 306,900,398, forward strand.
ACCCGTTATATGACCCCGTTCCTAATTGGAACAACCTACCAATTAATTTGTGCATTCGTTTTGATATGGCAGGTTTTTTGTCTAAAAGACCTAACATAGAGACACTGTCGGCTGATGCTGCTATTGTTTTCTCCGTTGAGAACATCCCACTGCACCAATTTGACGTATTAACAGCCTTTAGGGACCTTCAAAAAACATATCAAAAATACGTACGATCCTGTTGGGAAGTGGCCAGCTTAGAGACCTATATACAACAAAAAATAGTATATAGGGGTCTAAGAATCAACATTTCACCTAATTCATATAGGGACAATACTGCCTTTATTAAAGGCTGGGAAGAACTCCTTACTGATAGCTCCATACGTATGCTTCAGTACCTGTTGGACTTTGAGAGACAGAACTACAGCAAGATTAGTGTTCAACTAGAGAAAGAAATTGAAGATATACAGGTTTTTCATTCTTGCCCTGAATTTAGTACCTCTGAAATTAAATTGCAAAAAAATATCGAAAAATTACAGGGAGAAATTAAGGAGCGTAAACATCGAAAGTACATCCGTGACCGTAGGGATTTTGACTTAGGACAGGTTTACACATATAAAACAAATTCATATCCCACCTCAAAGCGCACTACGGTGTATACAGATTTCTCAGAATCGGACACTTCTGGCCCGGAGGAATCGAGACATACTGACAACTTAAGACTGGGTACGAAACGTAAAATCAGGAATAGTAAACCTAGTCTACCTAAACGATCATTTACTACATCTAAACAAACAAGTACTAATTACCCTAACCGTACGTTAGGATGTCCACCTACTACTTCCAGTTTTTTGCCTATGCCTTCTGCATCCTCCTTAACATCTATACCAAATGCTATGAATACTCCGATCAGTCTTATACAATCACGGGTAAATCTGAGTCAGAACCCAGGGGACAATATGGTCAATTCTGTCGCTGGCCCCCGTGCTACATTTCCTTTTTTAGGCCCACCCAGCCTAAACTGGGGGACCAAACCTTAACACCAAACACTTATTTATCTAAGGACGAAGAGTTGCAGATATTCAATCTATCCTCTTGTCATCTGAATACTCATCAGTTAACTTTACTGAAGAAGGGCCTTTCCTACACCCCTACACCAGGCTTCGATGAATTTATATGGGTAAAGGACATAAACTTATTCGCAAGAAAATTGGCCTTACCTAAATATTTTAAGGGCAACGTTTCAGATGTTGCTCGACAAGACCGTCTGGAGTCTAATACCCTGAGGGATTTGGAAGGCCTTCTTTATGAGAGCGAATTTGGTGTCACTGATGTTGTAGGGCCATTCTCATCACTACGTCCTAAGTCAAAACTTACCCCACCCTTCTCTCAATATAGTCATATTGACACCTTTGTTAGAATGGTCTGTAATGATCTTAAGAAATTGAAGGGTGGTAGGTTCAAGACCTTTGGCAACCTTAGTGACAATGAGAAAATGGCACTGGATGATCTGTGTAAAAATGATGACTTAGTCCTGAAGCCCTCTGATAAGGGGGGCAATATAGTGGTGATGGACCGTACTGACTATGTCAGTATGGTCCATAAACTACTGGATGACACTACCACCTATGCCATCTTGGATAGTAACCCCACGGCCACCTACTTACCTGATTTGTACAATCTCCTCAATACCGCCAAGAATGATAACCTCATCACTACTGATGAATTCAAATCTCTTTATAATTCCACTCCTACTTTAGCAACTTTTTACGCATTACCCAAAGTTCACAAAGCAGTTCTTCCCCTCCCGGGGAGACCCATTGTGTCGGGTAATGATAACTTGACCCAAGGTATTAGTCTCTATGTGAATAAAATATTGTCACCTTTCGTTTCCTCCCTATCCTCATATCTTAAGGACACCAAGGACACCGTCACCAAGATCCATGAGATCAATGTCACCTCTACTACAATGATAGCGAGTATAGACGTAGAGTCACTCTATTCTAATATTCAGCACGATTTGGGACTCACTGCCGTAAAATATTATTTGAGCACTAAAGGTACCCAATTCCTACAACATAATAATTTTGTGTTATCACTTTTACGTTATTTACTCACACACAACTACTTCACTTTTGATAAAGTATACTATCATCAAATTAAGGGCACGGCTATGGGCACTACCTGTGCGCCCACTTATGCAAATCTTTTTTTGGGGTGGTGGGAAGACACCATGGTTTTTTCTGATGATTTAATTTTTTTCACTTCACATATCTCCTTTTGGGGTAGATACATAGATGACATCCTCATCCTTTGGGATGGGGATGTCAATACTTTCACTGACTTTATGTCTATACTCAATACGAACCATATAGGCATGAGGTTCACTTATGAGATACATGACCATGCCATTAACTTTCTTGACCTTAAGATCTCTTTGGATCCTGGTGGCGGTGTCCAAACTGACATATTTCGAAAGGCCACAGCTACTAATAACTATTTACATTGGGAAAGTCACCATCCTCCAGCCCTTAAAAAAGGGATACCTATAGGCCAATATCTGAGAGCGAAACGGAACTGCTCCAGTGAAGCATCATTCCAACTGGAGTGTGATAAATTATTTCATAAATTTAGAGCACGAGGATACCCTAAGAAATGTTTGCATAGGGCCTACGCAAGGGCAAGGGCTGCTCGGCGAACTGACCTTCTGTCCAATAAGGAAACTATAGTTGCTAAGACCGGATCATCCAGTGCCATTCGTTGCATTGGCACTTTTGATGCATGCTCACCTCAGGTTTCCCAGATCTTACGGAAACATTGGGATATACTTATCGCTGACCCAGATTTGGAGGGGGCTATCTCTGAGAGTCCCAGTATTACCTACCGCAGGGGGGAAAACTTACGTGACCTTTTAGTACATAGCCATTATTCAACTATAACTAGTACTCCATCTACATGGCTTACATCGTCAGTAAAGGGATTTCATCCCTGCGGTAGGTGCTCCTTCTGTTCATATATGCCCACCGTTAAGGAGTTCATTAATCCTACCGATGGCAAAACCTATTCTGTAAAACAGTTTCTCAACTGTCAGAGCAAAGGGGTTGTCTACATTGCTAGATGCCCATGTCCCAAGCTGTACGTGGGAAAAACAGTGCAAGAATTGAGAAGACGTATATCCAGACATCTCAGTACCATCAGGCTCAAGGAGGACACTACCCTCTCGAGACATACCCATGAGCACCATGGGGGCAATTCAGGGCTGCTTAAATTCTGGGGGGTTACCCAGATCAAAATGGGCCCCAGAGCAGGTAACCTGGACCGCAGACTCCTACAGGAGGAAGCACGGTGGATTTATCGCCTTAATACCATGTCTCCAAGGGGTCTTAACGAGGGTTTCACTTTTAGTGCCTTCCTATGAGCCTCTTGGTACCCATTCTGTCATCAGTAAAATATAGTGGATACTTTATTGACACTGTTCCTTTTACTTTATACTTTGAAGTTTCCTTCCCTGCCGTATCCTTTCCAAGGTATCGAAATATTTTGGTGATTATTCTTCTGACCCCACATATTTTATTTTGGGGTCTTACATATATGTTTATTCTATTTATCCCTATGACGAGTACTACACAACTATGGCGACATACAAAGAATTATCTTCATAGGGGACGGTACTTACTGCCCCTCTATTTATGAATGTACTTATCCCTCTTGAAGTGGACCTCTTTTATCATGCCGCACTAGGTGGATCCTTTGCATTATTCTTTTTTCAAGTTGATGCATTCCTGTCATTTTAGTGGCGTGGGGAGTATGGGGAGTTTTTAATCTCTTAATGTTATAATTTTTTTGTCATTCTTTATATGCGTCATTTTTCGTTTGATTTACGAAAAAGCTGTTCTGCGCATGCGCCTACGAGCCGTGCACCTTCATGCATGCCTCATTTATTTTCGATTTGGTTTACTATACATATATTAAATTTAAAATTATTCGTTTACGCCAGTACTTTAATTCCACTCATTTCTAATTTACTTACTGTTTTTTGAGTACATATATTGTTAGCTGCGCCTGCGCCGCCTCTGTCGTTAACTGATGGAAACTTGTTATTTCTTCTCTGTTTCTTTGTTAGTAACATCTGCGCATGCGTTGGTTGGCGCCGCTATACCTGGCGTGACACACACAGACTAAGTCCGATTTTGTGTTTCTGCGCCTGCGCCCTAGCCCTCGCGCTATTGGTCAACCTTATATAGTTTTTTATTTGTTGTTTCTCCCTCTCCACGCTACGGACATGTCTCCTTTGACAGGATTGGCTGTTTTGCTGACACACCTCCACTAAACGTCAGCTACTGGCCCATATCAAGAGCTTCCGTCTCGCCGCGTCGCCATTAGCCCCGTGTACCCCTGAGGACGCTACTCTGTAGCGAAACATGTCGGGGGGGCTTGCAAATTCTTTTTAATTCCTACCACTGACCGGCTTCACCTTGCTATCCATTTAGTTGACTATTGTCAAGCAATTTAACTTACTACAATTGTCAATACGTACCTTATCGGTGGCTGCCTTATGCCTGCACCAAAGGCAAGATACTGTTATCCGGTCTCCTGGTAGTGAGAATTTTAAATCTGTGTGTGTGTTCGTCTTGCTACAAGTAGCTAATAAAGAAATACCTTTTATTTATTTTGTTAGGTAGCTGGGAAAATATCCAAGGAGGGCCCAGCAACTGAACCAAACAAACCACTTCTGACCAGACATCTCCATTGGAAATTAGATGAACATAATGGAAATGACACAGTGATATGATAGCAATCTCACCATATTACCAATGTAACAATAATGATTTGAGGTACATCTAACTTCAATGTAACAGAATAACATATAAAATATAGTAAAATAATCTAGATAAAATCTCCATGATTATACACAGCCAATCAAAATCAAATGAGAGTACAACATTAACATGAAATGTGTGCAAGTATAAAACAAAATTGAAAACTATACCAAAAAATCCCAACTTTTTTACAGTAAACAGGAAAACACAGAATTAATTCACCCAGAAGTGTATACCCCTTTACAAGCACTTTTTTCCCCAAAATGTATTGATTCTATAGTACAACACATGATAGCTACGCATTGGAAAACATAAAAGGTCTGGATATCCTAAGTCTACACAATTTATCATCACACAAATGCTCTCAAAATCTGCTTCAGTCCTGGTTCTTTATCTAAACCTATGGCACCACTACAGGCATTGGCTTTAAGCTCAATATACATATGAGTCTCCAACCATTTGTAAAACAGCTCTTGGAATATTAGGTGAGTAAATAATGCTACTTCTATTATACAGTGGAGGAAATAAGTATTTGATCCCTTGCTGATTTTGTAAGTTTGCCCACTGTCACAGACATGAACAGTCTAGCATTTTTAGGCTAGGTTAATTTTACCAGTGAGAGATAGATTATATAAAAAAAATAAAAAAAAATAACATTGTCAAAATTATATATATTTATTTGCATTGTGCACAGAGAAATAAGTATTTCATCCCTTTGGCAAACAAGACCCCTTGTTGGCAAGCACAGCAGTCAGACATTTTTAGTAGTTGATGATGAGGTTTGCACACATGTTAGATGGAATTTTGGCCCACTCCTCTTTGCAGATCATCTGTAAATCATTAAGATTTCGAGGCTGTCGCTTGGCAACTCGGATCTTCAGCTCCCTCCATAAGTTTTCGATGGGATTAAGGTCTGGAGACTGGCTAGGCCACTCCATGACCTTAATGTGCTTCTTTTTGAGCCACTCCTTTGTTGCCTTGGCTGTATGTTTCGGGTCATTGTCGTGCTGGAAGACCCAGCTACGAGCCATTTTTAATGTCCTGGTGGAGGGAAGGAGGTTGTCACTCAGGATTTGACAGTACATGGCTCCATCCATTCTCCCATTGATGCGGTGAAGTAGTCCTGTGCCCTTAGCAGAGAAACACCCCCAAAACATAATGTTTCCACCTCCATGCTTGACAGTGGGTACAGTGTTCTTTGGGTCATAGGCAGCATTTCTCTTCCTCCAAACACGGCGAGTTGAGTTAATGCAAAGAGCTCAATTTTAGTCTCATCTGACCACAGCACCTTCTCCCAATCACTCTCAGAATCATCCAGATGTTCATTTGCAAACTTCAGACGTGTCTGTACATGTGCCTTCTTGAGCAGGGGGACCTTGCGGGCACTGCAGGATTTTAATCCATTACGGCGTAATGTGTTACCAATGGTTTTCTTGGTGACTGTGGTCCCAGCTGCCTTGAGATCATTAACAAGTTCCCCCCGTGTAGTTTTCGGCTGAGCTCTCACCTTCCTCAGGATCAAGGATACCCCACGAGGTGAGATTTTGCATGGAGCCCCAGATCGATGTCGATTGACAGTCATTTTGTATGTCTTCCATTTTCTTACTATTGCACCAACAGTTGTCTCCTTCTCACCCAGCGTCTTACTTATGGTTTTGTAGCCCATTCCAGCCTTGTGCAGGTCTATGATCTTGTCCCCGACATCCTTAGAAAGCTCTTTGGTCTTGCCCATGTTGTAGAGGTTAGAGTCAGACTGATTAATTGAGTCTGTGGACAGAAGTCTTTTATACAGGTGACCATTTAAGACAGTTGTCTAATGCAGGCACCGAGTTGATTTGGAGCGTGTAACTGGTCTGGAGGAGGCTGAACTCTTAATGGTTGGTAGGGGATCAAATACTTACTTCTCTGTGCACAATGCAAATAAATATATATCATTTTGACTATGTGATTTTCTTATTTTTTTTTTATATAATCTATCTCTCACTGGTAAAATTAACCTAGCCTAAAAATTCTAGACTATTCATGTCTTTGACAGTGGGCAAACTTACAAAATCAGCAAGGGATCAAATACTTATTTCCTCCACTGTATATGTCAGATAGTGGGTACATGAAGATTTTGGAAAAAAAGATAGCGAGCTATGGGAAACGTACTAGATAAGACTTTTGAACATAACAACACAAGAATTGTTATCTTCAAATAAAGGCCTCCTCCTCCCCTTCAGCCTTTCCTCTCCATCTCCAAAATTGGTGTCTTTACCAATTCTTTGCGTTACTTATTATAAAAATCAGCAGACAGTAAAGTTCCCATAGCCTAAGACCTCATCATCCAGGAAACCAGTCAGTCCAGAATTCTTAAAAAAATAGTTTAAAATCCCTGCCTATGAGATATCACATACTACTCTGGGACAAATAAGTAGAGACTGGTGGCAAATTTAATAAAAAAACAAGTCCCTATGGAGTCACTGGCTTCAAAGACTAAAATAACATAATGAACACCATCATGTAAAATAAATTCATATGACTTCCTAACATGCAAATGGTGCCATACCATGACACCTACATGGAATTTAAAAAAAAAAATATGTCTCCATTCCCAATACCTTCCTATGGAAAACTTACGAGATAACACTTTTGAACATAACAACACAAGAATTGTTATGTTCAAATAAAGGCCTCCTCCTCCCCTTCAGCCTTTCCTCTCCATCTCCAAAATTGGTGTCTTTACCAATCTTATGTGTCACTTATTGTAAATAGCAGCAAATACTAAAGTTCCTATAGCCTAGGACCTCATAATCCGGAAATCCAGTCAGTACAGAATTCTTAAAAAAATAGTTTCAAACCCCTGGCTATCAGATATCACATACTACTCTGGTACACAGAAGTAGAGACTGGTGACAAATTTACCAAAACCAAGTCCCTGTGGAGTCACTGGTTTCAAAGACTAAAAAAACACAGTGAACACCATCACTAAAATCAAATCAGATGACTTCCTAACCAGCAAATGGCGCCATACTATGACACCTACACAGAATTTTGAAAAAAGCAGACCTCTTTATTCCAATATCTTTCAAGGTTATTGGTCTGTGGTATTTCTCCAAAACAAACATGATACCATCTCAGACCACACAATTTTACCTTGAGAGAGAGGAGCAATAACATAAGCATTACTTCTCTCTTTATTGCCCTGACCAAATCCAGCTAAAGGGACCTACCCTAAGTTATTCCACTTCACATGAAGCACCAATATCCAAGGAGGGCCCAGCAACTGAACCAAACAAACCACTTCTGACCAGACATCTCCATTGGAAATTAGATGAACATAATGGAAATGACACAGTGATATGATAGCAATCTCACCATATTACCAATGTAACTATAATGATTTGAGGTACATCTAACTTCAATGTAACAGAATAACATATAAAATATAGTAAAATAATCTAGATACAATCTCCATGATTATACACAGCCAATCAAAATCAAATGAGAGTACAACATTAACATGAAATGTGTGCAAGTATAAAACAAAATTGAAAACTATACCAAAAAATCCCAACTTTTTTACAGTAAACAGGAAAACACAGAATTAATTCACCCAGAAGTGTATACCCCTTTACAAGCACTTTTTTTTTTACAAAATGTATTGATTCTATAGTGCAACACATGATAGCTATGCATTGGAAAACATACAAGGTCTGGATATCCTAAGTCTACACAATTTATCATCACACAAAAGCTCTCAAAATCTGCTTCAGTCCTGGTTCTTTATCTAAACCTATGGCACCACTACAGGCATTGGCTTTAAGCCCAATATACATATGAGTCTCCAACCATTTGTAAAACAGCTCTTGGAATATTAGGTGAGTAAATAATGCTACTTCTATTATATTTGTCAGATAGTGGGTACATGAAGAATTTGGAAAAAAAGATAGCGAGCTATGGGAAACTTACTAGATAAGACTTTTGAACATAACAACACAAGAATTGTTTTCTTCAAATAAAGGCCTCCTCCACCCCTTCAGCCTTTCCTCTCCATCTCCAAAATTGGTGTCTTTACCAATTCTTTGCGTTACTTATTATAAAAATCAGCAGACAGTAAAGTTCCCATAGCCTAAGACCTCATCATCCAGGAAACCAGTCAGTCCAGAATTCTTATAAAAATAGTTTCAAATCCCTGCCTATGAGATATCACATACTACTCTGGGACAAATAAGTAGAGACTGGTGGCAAATTTAATCAAAAAACAAGTCCCTATGGAGTCACTGGCTTCAAAGACTAAAATAACATAATGAACACCATCATTAACTATTTCATAACTCTATAGGTAGAAAATGTATCGATTCTCTAGTAACACAGATGATAGCTACACATTGGAAAACAAACAAGCCCTGGATATCCTAAATCTACACGATTTATCATCACACAAAAGCTCTACTTATCTGCTTCAGTCCTGGCTCTTTATCTCTAAACCCATGGCACCACTACAGGATTTGGCTTTTAGTACAATATACATATCAGTCTCCAAACATTTGTAAAACAGCTCTTGGAATATTAGGTGAGTAAATAATGCTTTTTCTATTATATTATTTAGATAGTGTGTAATTAAAGAATTTGGACAAAAAGATAGCGAGCTATCAAAAACCTTTGGTAGGGCCTATTCACATCACCGTTCATTTCCGTGCCGGGGTTCCATCGGAGGGTTCCGTCGGGTGAACCCTGCAACGGAAAGTGAAACTGACAGCACAGCTTCCATTTCACTTTCCGTTGCGGGGTTCACCCGACGGAACCCTCTGACGGAACCCCGGAACGGAAATGAACGGTGATGTGAACAGGCCCTTAATAAGACTTTTGAACATAACAACACAAGTATTGTTATGTTCAAATAAAGGCCTCCTCCTCCCCTTCAGCCTTGCCTCTCCATCTCCACAATTGGTGTCTTTACAAATCTTTCGTGCCACTTATTGTAAATAGTAGAAAATAGTAAGGTTCCCATAGTACAGTGGTACTCAGAAGTAGTCTGGTTGCAAATTTACTAAAACCAAGTAACTGTTGATTCACTGGATTGAAAGACTAAAAAAACTTACTGAACACCATAACATAAAATAAACTCATATGACTTCCTAACCAGCAAATGGTGCCATACCACGACAGCTACATGGTATTTTGAAAAAAGAAGATATCTGTAAAGGGAAGTGTTTTATATATTTATATCTATGTACATGTAGTATAGATATATATATATGTATTTGTCACTCCAGAAAGGTATCATCTAATCAGACACCCTGGGGGATGTAAAACAAACAATGAACTAATCCAGGAAGCAGGAAGTTCCAACTGCCCTTCCATCCCCCTACTAGATAATGGAATTCCATGAGGCCCAGGCTCCCTCCCTTTCACGTGCATGAGCCTGTGAGGTCACACAGATGTGCACGGGGGGTGGGGGTTTAAAAGGACAAACAGTCTCAAAGTTCTCGCTCTTGTTCCTGCTCCCTGGCTCCACTAAGGGTCTCCTCTTCCCTCCTGGCCTGCTCTTGCCTCATGGCCCTTCCTGAGAGACCACACCAACTTGTACCACATGAAGCGCTAGTTAGTGTATAAGTGATTAAACATTGTTCTAATTTTTTTAATTTTTTTCACGAGTCAGGAAATATTATAAATTAGATTCTAATTTATAACATTTCCCAGTGCTGGTCACTAGATGGAGCAATTCCCAAAATTGAAGCATTGGCATGTGGTAAAGCAACCACATTGCTTTATGCTGCAAAATTTGAGAATACTCACTCGCTCTAGTGAGCTCACAGAATCCCCCCACCTTTATCCTGGCTAGTGCCAGGAGAAAGGAGGGGATTGAACGGTCAAACCTCCTACACTGTGTGTCGCCATTTTTTGAGCTAACACACAGTGTAGTAGGTTTACATACAGTAGTAATCACACACTAAAACATGTACATACACAGACCTAACTTACCTGCTCCTGCCGCCGCTACTCCCTCTGGTTCGTCCGCTCCGTCTGCTCCCTCCGCTCCAAGTGCACAAGTCCGGAAGCCACGACCGGAAGTAGTAATCTTACTGTCCGGCCGCGGCTTCCGGTCCACAAGAAAATGGCGCCGGACAACGCTCGGCCGAAAACCTTCAATTTGGACTGTGTGGCATGCGCCGCTCCCACACAGCGTACAGCATAGTGGATGGAACGGGCCCTGTTCGCATTCACTATGGGGCTGTATGTGCCGTATTCCATGTCTGTATGTGTCGTTAATCGACACATACAGAGATGGAAAAAAAAATGGCAGCACCCATAGACAAGAAAAAGTTAAAAAAAAAAAAAAGTTAAACACAAACACACAAATAAATAAAACATTTTTTAATAAAACATTAAAAGCAAATTGATATAAAAAACATTTTTTCGCGACACTCGTCCTTTAAAAGGATATTCTCATCTTAGATATTTATGGCATATCCAGAGTATGTGTCTGATGGATGTGGATAATAGCTGTAGGACCCGCACTTATTTTGAGGACGGGAGATCCCTGATAGCATACCTGTCGCCTAATATATGTCATAAATATACAAATAAACCATCATCCATTTCTCAAACAGAATTGTTGTCATTATTAAGTCTTTTCAAACAGTAAATTTGCAATAGCCTAGAATCAAAACTCAGTAATTCTGTTAATCCATAATTGAAACAGGCTAAAAAAAAAAATTCAAACAACTTGCATAGGTATAACAAAATAAATGTAGCAACACTCACCTTACCAATAAAATTGAAAAAATATAATAATACTCACCTTACCAATAATAAAAAAAACAGTAATCCAATTTTTTTTGATCCCCTTTTCTCCCATGCTAGCGTGTCCCTGGTTGCCTGCTACTCCCTGTTCTTCTGACCTCAGCAATGATGTGTCGACACAACATGTGACCGCTGTAGTCAATTACTGGCTGTAGAGGTGATATGTCCACACCACTGGGTTTACCTTTGCAGTCAGTGATTGTCTGCAGCAGCCACATGTCTTGTCAACACATTAATGACACGAGCGCTGTGTGTGTAGTTTTTCACGTCCGAGGTGCATCCGTGCTCTGTGCTGTGGGACGTGATGTCACACATCCCCCATAGATTAGGCCTTATTCACATGAATGTGATAAATGTCCGTGTGTCGGCCGTTGAAACAACGGCCGTCACACGGACCTATATCATTCAATGTGGCCGTTCACACGTCAGTTGTTTCAACAGACCATGTGAAGGGTCAGTGAGAAAATAGGACATGTCCTATTTTTTCACGCTTCACGCATCCCTCCATAGGCTCTAATCTATGGGGGATGCGTGACATCGCATCCCGCACCGCAGAACTGTCGTTTTTCACGTCCGAGATGCGCAGTGCTCGTGTGAATAAAGCCTTAGAGTCTATGGAGGGATGCGTGAAGTGTGAAAAAATAGGTCATGTCCTATTTTCTCATGGACCCTTACCACGGTCCGTTGAAACAACTGACGTGTGAACGGCCACATTGAATTATATAGGTCCGTGTGACGGCCGTTGTTTTAACGGCCGACACACGGACATTTATCACGTTCGTGTGAATAAGGCCTAAAGCTAAACAGATATCAGCGGGGGACAATGAAAGTGTCGGAACAGGAGTGGCAGGGTATTGGTAAGGTGAGTATTACTTCTTTTGTTATTGTAAACACATGTAAGCTATTTGGAAAAATTGTCATGGGGTTGGACGACCACATTATTATTATAGTGTAACCTCTATATTGTTACATGTAATGGTTGTTTACCTATCATAATTACTGGCATATCTCTAGGACATGCCAACAAATATAATGTCTGACCGCCTAAACTAATACTGATCAAGAGATGCCAGACATAGCGGAAGGAGCAGCGTCAATCCAACCAGTGCCGATACAGCATTATTCTCTTCACAGGCGGCAGTCCTAGCAGTCACACCGGCACTAAGTACATCTTCATGACATGATGTAGCAATATCAATCAATCCTGATACGTTGTTTTTTTTTTACTTTTCATCGAACACAGAATAATTGAGGGAACAAGGATTTGTTGACTTAAAACTCAAAGGAAGTAGATTAAGGTTATTCTGTTCTTTTTGTAGCTGCTATATGGAGCAAAATTAAAAAGTAACTTTAATTTATATTATTACAAAATTCATTTAGCTGGGCGGTATTACAGCACTTCCTTGTGGCTTTATTTGGGCATTTTGAGTTGGTTTTACTCTAGAAATGTAAGGCCTTACTATAAAGTGCCCATTTTTGGCCCTCTATAGCAGTATCATTTTGGCATGGGATGGTGATATTATTTGATTTCTGAGTTGAGGTGTTACAAAATTCAGTCCTAGTAAGTGACTAGGACACTGCTGCTTGGTTACTGAATGGCAGTATTAGTTGAAGTGGTTCTGTACTAATGCTAAATAAATGTTAAAAAGTGTCAGCACCTAAAGTGATAAGTAATATACAATGTATTAAAATTCTGCCTCTGTAAATAGATACTCTACTGAGATACCAATGAGCTACAAGCATCTTCTTTCTAGGGAATGGTGGGTGGTATCAGAGACTACACCCCAGTGATGAAAACCTCTGATATGTCTACATATAGGTTTTCTATACTGGACGTGTTGTTTGAAGGGGTTGTCTCATGAAGACATGTATATGAAGAAGATATAGAAGGTGATTAGACGCTCAGGAACCCCCAGTCTATGAGCCAAAATGGAGAGACAATATGTTAAAGCGGTTCCTGTTCTGGAGGACTGGAGTCGTCTATACATAACATAAATAGCCATTCATTTGACTTGTCACTATGTAATATTACATTTCCCTTCCTCCTTTCTCGTCTTTGATGGGACAATCTTTTAATGAACTTGTGTTGGCTGATGTTCTTCTCTCTTACATGCAGTTGAGGATCGCAGTTATAAATGATTTCTACTTTTCAGTTTTACGGTACAGAACATTTACATAAAAAGGTTATTACTTGCGGTAAATGTGTCATTGTTGTGAATAGGGTTTTGCAAAATTCTATTCACACAATGCAGCCATAAACTGTATGGTTTATCCATTGGAGTGCTGTTGCATTTTTTACCATGGTATTTTCCCATCAACTTCAAGTAAAAGCCCTGTTTTCCCTTGTATTACTATGCAACAAATGCACGTTATACTATTCCACATACCTATTATTATAGAAACTATGGCGTTTTTCCATTGATGTTTTACTAAATTACATTTCTAGATTATATACAAATGGACTGGCCATTTCCAATTATACCATAGACTGGCCAAATAAAGAGACATAAAGGGCATCATCACAATGCAGACCAGGCATATCATAATGATTATAATATTGATCATGTGAAGGGAAAGGCACAGTAAAACAATAAATATAAAAACATTAAAGGGGCTGTCTGGGCATGGGACGGTTTTCCATACTGATGACCTATCCACAAGATAGGTTATCAGTATGTGATGGGTGGGGGTCCGACACCCAGACCCCGAACCAGGCATCGGATGTTATGCAGTTTCCGGTGTTGGAAGCAGATGGCTTGTACACTGTATTGCAGCTGTGCTATAGTACTGCAGCTCTGCTCCTATTCACTTGAATAAGAGCAGAGCTGCAGTTCTGCAGCATGGCCGTTATCCTGTGAATGAAGCCATCTGCTTCCGGCACGGACCACTGCATAACTTCCAGAGGCAGCCAAAACAGCTGATCGTTGCGGGGTCTGGGTGTTGGGCCCCCGCCGATCATATGCTGATAACCAATCTTGTGGATAGGTCGTTAGTATAAAAAAATGCATACGGACAACTCCTTTAAATCCAGTGACTTACGGTTGAGGTGGTTCGCTTTACTTTTCATTTTTGTCAGGGCTAGACCATTGTGAAGTGTTCTTACAGCTACGACTTTACTCTTCAGCAAATGAAAGTCTCGGCTCTAGCAGGGCACAAAAAAATAAATGTTTTAGATGCCATAGTAACCCAGTTGCATTACCATGGTATACATTGTCTACCACATTGCCTACCAGCTGCCACATAAAAAGTGGCTGCTAACCCCATAAACAGTGTCAGCCCTGCTGCCACTTTAAAAAAAAAAAAATGGCCAGCTGGGCTGATGCATATTGCCAGCCATGGTGCTCAAATGCTGTGAAACAAAAATATCATGCCATTTCCTAACAGCATTGTCTGGCCTAATTCTACCTTAATTTCATGATTTGCACACAGATTCATGGCGCTGAGGTTCGTACATTGGTGTAACTATAGCCGTAACAGCCATAGCAGCTGCAATTGGGCCCAGAGGTCTAGAGGGCTCAATCAGGTTGCAAGAACATTGTTCCTTTTTGTGGAGATTACAAAGTTGGTGGCTTTCTGCTATCTAGCACCACTATATGGGTTCTCTGATATACGGGACTATTATCCATTTCTTCAAGTCTCGCTACTTATGCTGCTTTGTTCGCTCTCAGCCATATCCATCACTCAGCTGAACTGACAGTTTGGCTGAGAGTGGGTCCTGTGTGTCTCTAACACACAGGATCCCGATAATATTGATCACATCTAAGCTGAACAACTTAGATGTGATCAACACCCGCTCTTAGCTGAGCCATCATTTCAGCTGAGTGACAGATTTGGGTGTTAGTGAATGATGCAGCTTCTAAGTATAGAGGATATATGAAGGCCGCATCTGAAAAATTATAGAACCTTTTTTTTAATAAAAGTCAATATAAAATAACAGCTAAAACATACATTTAATAAAAATAAATAAAGTTGCAACACAAGGATGTCACAAGAGGGAGCAAACTGAATACAGATTTATACAAGCTCACTGGGCAATGTAAAGTGGAGCAGTTGTCCATAGTAACCAAAGCAATCATTGCTTTCATTTTCCAAAGGGCCACTGAGAAATGGCAGCTGGAATTTGATTGGTTGCCATGGGCAACTGCTTCACATTTCCCTTGCACTAGTCTTAATAAATCTCAGTGATCCTGTATAAATCATTACTCACTTTGCTCCCACTAATTATAAATGATCTCCGAATTTTATCTTTGGCGGTTCTGCGGTGGTCTTTCCCTATTGAAGATGAGCAGTCAGTGACCAGCATTATAACCATAACATTTCTGTTTTTATATGAAAATGAAAGAAGAGCAATGAGGGTGATAAAAAACATGTTTAAAAAAAAAAAGGTGATTTTATGTTTTTGTTTTAATTTCTGAAAAAAGACATACAAAATATGAGCTATAGGGAATCACATGAGACCTTATAAAGGTTTTTTTTCCTGTGAAGGACATTTAAGGGAGATTAATTTGATATGTGTTTGATTGGTGGGAGTTTGACCAATGGGACCCCACTGGTCCCTAGGATGGAGCATGCTCAGCTGTTACCGTTTCTCCCATAGACATTAATGGAGGGTGACTTCCCATGCTTGGCCACTTTTACACTGGATGACGGGGTCTGGAATATTTAGTAGTGAAATGAGGGCACTTACCTCTGTACCAACACTTTTAGTAGACATGCTGGTGTCTTGGTGGCATCTGTATTCACCTTACAGTCCAGAAACAGGGTAGCGTGAGAAACAGCATCATCTCCATACAATTCGTAGGGTCACAGCACTGGTCTTGCAATGGTCTTCAAGCGGTCTGTAGGGTGGCAGTTGAACTGACCAGTGCTGCAGCATAACAGTTGTCATAGCAACTGAGCCCAGCTCTGCCAACAAACAGTGGAATGTACCACTACAAAAACAGGTAAGAGTCACCAAAATGAAAAATATGATACAGAAAGGCAGCCATACAATTAAAAACATGAAAAAGTGAAAGTTCTGTGTCTCACTGCTGTCTTCTCTTTTTTTTAAGCATATTGCTGCAGTTTACCTGCTCTTTTATTTTATCCACCCATCTATGGTTCAGTCCGTTGTTTGATTACCGACGAGTTGCTTTAAAATAAAAAATTTTACCTATAAAAGTATAATTAAAGGGCAAGTTACGATTTATTTTTCAAGACCGTTTTTAAAACCCAATAGTTACTTATGCTGTTTACATGTAATGAAATTGCTGCAGATTTTCCTTCTGGATTTGTGGGCGGAAAATCTGCAGAGTATTACAGCAGCAGCAAAGTGGATAAGATTCAACAAATCTCATCTACATGCTGCAGAAAATTTATGTGCAGAAATTGAACTGCGGTGCAGAATTTTTAATCTGCAACATGTCAATTTATGCTGCATAATGGTTGCGCATTTGTTTCAGATTTCTCCATTGAGTTCAATGAGAAAGGAAAAATCTGCAGCAAATGATCAGTGTCGGGAGTTTCCCTGCAGAAAAGCTGAGACGCCGCAGGAAAAATAACAAGCAAGAAAAAGTATTTTTTTTTACTCTAAAATAAAAAGAAAACATACTTCTCCCCCTGGCGCTCTAGTAGCAATGCCTCACTGCTCTCCTGGGTTCTTCTCTGTACAGCCAGCCTCCTGGGATGACAGGAGTAGGTGAGTATGGTCTTTTTTTTTAATCCCCTATTCCCCCCTGATCTTCTCTGCAGCGGCAAATCTGGTCAAAAATCTGCACCAAATCAAACACGATTTGGAGTGGACTTACAGTATCTAAATCGGATTTACTGCATTGTTTTCCGCAGCAAATCCAACCTGTGTAAACTTACTATAAAAATGGACAATATACAATCAACTGTCTGATGAGAGTAATAATTTATAATTTTATCATACTTTGTCAACTACACCCAAAGTTACGATAAATATTTTAGTAGAGAATGTCCTAAATTCAACATAATGTAAAACACTAAATAAAGAATGTATTCACTTGTGGACTCACAAGATTGTCAAAATAAAATATATACAATGCATATGGTTGTATGGTTTATACAACATTTATCTGCAAATAACAGCTCAGGTCTGACTTGTGTGTTCAGTGCGGATATGGAAACAATAATCTCAAGAATATTCTCTCTTAGACTATCACTATAAATACTTCCAATCATGGACATGGATTGTAATGGGGCCATATTAAAAATTCTACTACTCGTACTAGCTGGTCGTTCTGTAATGCTGGGCTTACTCGAGTAGCGCCCCATCAAAACAAATACAATCGCAGACCAAATGACCATTGGACAATTATCTTTACTGAACACACAACTATTATTACAATGGCCCATCAGCTTATTTGGTTACAACACTTGTGGTACGGTGGCTCAAACAATACTATACTGCTCATATATATATATATATATATATATGATAGGATGTCCAGGACCTATATATATATATTGTAGCAGTGCAGCTAATGGACAGTACAGAAACTGTCCGGCTTTAAGCGAGCAGGGAATATGCACAGCAGAGAGGG
Source organism: Rhinoderma darwinii (assembly GCF_050947455.1). Classification (NCBI taxonomy): domain Eukaryota; kingdom Metazoa; phylum Chordata; class Amphibia; order Anura; family Rhinodermatidae; genus Rhinoderma; species Rhinoderma darwinii. The sequence goes on from NC_134688.1 coordinate 306,918,531, forward strand.
TTTTCTCTGCTGTTGCTTGGGTATAAAACTCGGAATAGGGCCTGGTTTGCTGGAGTGTGAAGGAGAAGTGCGGGCTTCCACTCCATATAGACTGTCCGTGTCTTGGGCTGTCTGATGAGCCTACTTAGGCTTCTCCTGAGGCGGCTCTTTAACCCCTTCCCTCTTTGGCCACTTTTGATTTTCCTGACAGAGCCTCATTTTTCAAATCTGACGTTTCACTTTATGTGGTAATAACTTCGGAATGCTTTTACCTATCCAAGCAATTCTGAGACTGTTTTCTCGTGACACATTGATCTTTATGTTACTGACAAAATTAGCTCGATACATTGAGTATTTAATTGTGAAAAACACCAAAATTTAGTGAAAAATTGCGAAAATTCGCAGTTTTTCTAAATGTAAATGTATCTGCTTGTAAGACGGGCTGTTATACCACACAAAATTGTTTCTAATTAACATCCCCCATATGTCTACTTTAGATTGACATCGTTTTTTGAACATCCTTTCATTTTTCTAGGACGTTACAAGGCTTTGAACTTTAGCAGCAATTTCTCACATTTTCAAGAAAATGTCAAAAGGCTATTTTTTCAGGGACCAGTTCAGTTGTGAAGTGGCTTTGAGGGCCTGATATATTGGAAACCCCCAATAAGTCACCCCATTTTAAAAACTTGACCCCTCAAAGTATTCAAAACAGCATTTAGAAAGTTTCTTTTTTTTTTTTTAAATGCTTTATTTGGTTTTTCATCTATGTAAACAAACTCAACTCAACTCGCGGGTGGAATTTTGTATAAACATACATTTATATTGACAAAAGAGATATTTCAAATATACTCCCCCCCCCCCTATCCATGGTCCATGCTCATCCTCTTTCCTTTCTTTTTATTTTAATTTATGTACATCTCTTTAAACTCTGCTCTAGATAATATTCTATTAACAATTGGCTCCCATTTTGTTTTCCATCTAGCTGGATTATTCTCTCTTTTTAATTTATTTTTGTCGATCCACTGTTAATATAATATTTTTTTCCATAATCTCTTAACCTGCAGAAATGACGGAATGTGCATTGATACCCACTCTGATAGAATAACTTTTTTCACTGAAAGTGTCATTAAATGAATTAGATCAGAAAGATAGTTATCTTTTTCACCCGGTTTAAACTGTACCAAACACATCCATTCATCTAGTTTTACCTCTTTATTTAGTACATAGCTAATATATTTTTCTGCCAAAACCCACAACCTTCTGATTGCCGGGCATAGCCAGAAACAATGGATCAATCCTGCGTTAATCTCCCCACATTTTGGGCATCGTCGTGTAGAATTAGGTACATATTTTTCGTAAAGCAGATTAAATGAATTATAAAGTCTAGCCCCTACCTTCCACTGCATCTTCCTTAAATTTTCAGATGACGTTGCCCTCCTAACCCAGGCCCATCCTTTTACCAGGCGTTCTTCTACTTCTTCCTCCGAGATATGTGTATCCAGATCTCATTTGCATTTTTAATATATTTTTTATACCTTTCCTATCCTCCTTAACTGAGATTTTTTTTCTAATAAATGCAATCGATAGACTCCCCTGCATATCTCTCATCATATCTCCAAATTCCTTTTGTTTGATACCCAGTCATTTTTTTTTAAATCCCCTTGTTTTTGTATTATGTGGCATATTTGAATGTGTTGCAAGAAAAACCCTTGCTCAAGACCACATTTTTCTTTTATTTGGCCAAAGGTTTTAAGTTTTCTATTTTGTTCATCCATCAAATCAGAGATTCTGCATATACCTTTTTTAGCACATTTTTTTTCCATTCTATATAATTCTGATAGCCTTTAGATTGTAAATATTCCCTAATGGTCAGAAACCCTGACAAGCTATAGGATGAATCAAAGCTTTTTCTTAGCATTCTCCATATTATTTTAGAGTCTCTCAACAAAACCGAAGATCCTGTCCTCAAGGGACCCCCACCCGGTGATTGATGGAGATATGAACGGAAAGAAGTTTGAAACTGTTTATTGTTTTTCGATTTTACAAATAACAAATGTATTATTATCATTAATCCACTCTATAACATATCTTGCAATACAAGCAATATTATATGCCCTGATGTCCGGGAAGGATATCCCTCCTACTCTAATATCTTTTTGTAGATTCTTCATCGACATACAGGATTTTTTGTGTCTCCACATAAATTTCTGAAAGGCTTTATTAATATTATTTATGTCATTATGTTTCAATAGGAGTGGAATCATTTGGAGCTTATACAATAGTCTAGGGAAGATCCCCATTTTTATTAGGTTCTTCCTATCATATAATGATAATGGCAAATCCTTCCAAAAAATTAGTTTCCTTTTGGCATCATCCAGTACCGGCACAAAATTCCTCCTGTAAATATCATGTATGTCTCTCCCAATATAGATCCCCAGATATTTGATCTAGTCTTTTACAATTTTCAATCCAATCTTTTGATTCCATCCCACATCCATCTGTTTATCCAGCAATAAAACCTCAGTTTTTGTGCTATTCATTTTATAACCCGCCAAGAAAATGTAGGTTTAGCTAATTTTTTTTAATTTCCACAAGGACTAAAGGGGAAAAAGCACCACAAAATTTGTAAAGCAATTTCTTCCAAGTAAAACAATACCCCAAATATGGACATAAACGGCTGTTTGGACACACGGCAGGGCTTAGAAGGGAAAAAGTGCTATTTGGCTTTTGGAGATCACATTTAGCAGGAATTGTTTGCGGAGGCCATGTCACATTTGCAGAGCCCCTGAGGGGACAAAACAATGAAAACAACAAAAAAGTGACTCCATTTAGGAAACTACACCCCTTGAGGAATTCATCTAGGGGTGTAGTGAGCATTTTGACCCCACAGGTTTTTTTTTTTATAGAATTGGGAAGTGAAAATAAAAACAATCTCTTTTCTTCAATAAGACATAGTTTTAGCTCAGCATTTTTCATTTTCTCAACAAAGTACAGCAATATCCCATATGTGGTCATAAACTGCTGTTAGGGCGCACGGCAGAGCTCAGAAGGGAAGGAGTGGCATTTGACTTTTGGAGTGCAGATTTTGCTGGATTGGTTTCAGGTCGCTATGTAGCATTTGCAAAGCCCCTGTGGAACCAAAACAGTGGAAACCCCCCAGAAGTGACCACATTTTGGAAACTACACCCCTTAAGGTATTCACCTAGGGGTGTAGTGAGAATGTTAATCCCACAGGGGTTTTGCAGAAATCAGTGTGCACTCGATGTTGCAGAGTGAAAATGGGATTTTTTTCCATAGATATGCCAATATGTGGTGCCCAGCTTGTGCCACCATAACTGATCTCTAAATATAAAAGAGTATCCGGCACACCAGCCGCTATCAGCACCACTAGCGCTCGTCAATTCAGTTTCCCAGCACGGCTCAGTGCCTGATGAAGGTCACCTAGGCCGAAACGTCGCACTCTGCCACTGGGATTAAAAACAAAATAAAAAAATACCTTTGTTTCAAAATTGGTGTGCCGGATACTCTTTTATATTTATATTTGGGTTGGGCCCTTATCCGTGCAAAACCTCACCCTTCCACGTATATGGTGCTATCTGAACCTATACACAAGACTGCTCTCTAATTATTATGCTGTCTTTCCTGGTTTTAGAATCACCCTACATGTGGCCTTTATGATGCATGATGCATGATAATAACATCCACAGCCGCGGACCATCGGGACTACTGACCCCCCGACGGCCGCAGCCATGGACTTGTGAGCGCTGGTCCGCATCTCCTCCCCAGGAGACGCCAGCACTCACTTCTGCTCCACTCTGCTGTGTCCCAGTGAGTGCGTGCACAAGCTCGCGCCCGGCCTTAAAGGACCAGTGCACGCACATGCTTAATATCACTAATTAGCCCACGATCACCCTGGACTTAAGCAGTGCCCTGCCCTTTTGCTCATTGCCTGAGTATTGTTTATATTCCTCTGTTAGTCTTGCAAATTGTCCCTTAGTGTTATCCTGTTCACGTTGTTCCCATGCCCTGCTACCTGAATCCTTTATCCCGTGTTGTAGTTGTTCCTGTGCCCGCTATAGTGTTGGAGTCGAGTTCTGCCACGTCAGCTGTGTTACACCACATCTGGTGTCATCTGTCTCATCTGCATCACCTGCCATCAAGATCCCATCTGTGCCTAGCTGTTGCTACTGTCTGGACTATCACAGGTACCCTTGTGCTTGGACTATATTAACTTGGTACACTGTAATTTGGCCAGCTGCCATCCCACTACGGCGGTGCGGCCTAGTGGGTCCACACACCCACAGATTGTGACAATGATTCCTCATACATGATTAATGATTAATCACGCATGATTCATCATTGATGAAACGTGATACATGATAAAGATACATGAATTATGATTCATTATTAATGATTCATGATTAACCTCTGAAAGAGGCTCTGTCACCACATTATAAGTGGCCTATCTCCTACATAAGGAGATCGGCGCTATAATGTAGGTGACAGCAGTGCTTTTTATTTAAAAAAACTATCTATTTTTACCACTATAGCATAAATCGAAAATTGCTAATAATGAGTTGCTTAATGCCCAAGTGGGCGTATTTTTACTTTAGACCAAGTGGGCGTTGTACAGGGGAGTGTATGACGCTGACCAATCAGCCTCATGCACTCCTCTCCATTCATTTACTCAGCGCATAGGGATCCTGCTAGATCCTTATGTGCTGTCTTATACTAACACATTAACAATACTGAAGTGTTTAGACAGTGAATAGACATTCCACGGGATGTCTATTCACAATCTCTGCACTTCGTTACTCTGTCTGTGGTAGTTACAGCAGAGGAAGCGTGATCTCACGAGATCTCGCTGTAAATGACAGGTTACAACGAGATCACGCTTCCTCTGCTGTAACTACCATAGAAACAGTAACGAAGTGCAGAGATTGTGAATAGACATCCTGTGGAATGTCTATTCACTGTCTAAACACTTCAGTATTGTTAATGTGTTAGTATAAGACAGCACATAAGGATCTAGCAGGATCCCTATGCGCTGAGTAAATGAATGGAGAGGAGTGCATGAGGCTGATTGGTCAGGGTCATACACTCCCCTGTACAACGCCCACTTGGTCTAAAGTAAAAATATGCCCACTTGTGCATTAAGCAACTCATTAGCATAAATCTAAAATCGCTAATAATGTGGTAAAAATGTTTTTTTTACATAAAAAGCACTGCTGTCACCTACATTATAGCGCCGATCTCCTTATGTAGGAGATAGGGCACTTATAATGTGGTGACAGAGCCTCTTTAAAGACCAGACCAATTTGAGTTTTTCATTTTCGTTTTTTCCTCTCCTCTTTCCAAAAGCCATAACTTTTGTATTTCTTCGCCAACATAGCCATATGAGGTCTTGTTTTTTGCGGGACAAGTTGCCGTTTTTCATGGCACCATTTATTGTACCGCATAATGTACTGGGAATCTGAAAATACATTATTTGTGGTGTGAAATGGGCAAAAAACTGCGATTACACCTTTTTTTTGGGGGGGGGGGGGTGTTTCGTTTTTACGGCATCCATCAGGCGGTAAAAACTACATATTCATCTTATTCTACAGGTTGATACAATTATATATATCTATTTTTTTACGTCGTTCACCGAGCGGGTTAAATAATGCTATATTGTGATAGTTTAGACTTTTATGGATGAGGCGATACCAGTTATGTTAACTTTTATTTATTTTTTTAACATTGCTTTAGGGAAAAAGGGGGACTTGAAGCAGCGATCGATGGATCGCTTGCATGATATACTGCAATACTAATGTATTGAAGTATATCGTGATTCTGACAGTCTCCTTTGAGGAGGCAGGGTTTCAAAGATGGCAGACCTGGGGGCCTTCATTAGGCCCACAGGCTGCCATAACAACCACTGTAAATGGCCAATCGTGCCACGGGGGGGACGCAATGCGGTGTTTGAGGGTGTGCCCCCTGATTCTAACAATTTAAGTGAAACGCTCGCGATTGACAGCGGCATTTAAGGTGTTAAATGAACTTTGCCCTTTGCAGTGAGGTGTCGGCTGTGTAACATAGCCGTCACCCGTTGTGTATGGAGCGAGCTCAGCCCATGAGCTCGATCCATAGTTCCCCTTAACGGCTGCCGTGTACCAGTACGTGACATGTCGTTAAGGGGTTAATGATTCATGAGTCATGATTAATGATACATGATTAACGATTCATGATACATGATTAATGATTCATGATACAAGAGACATGATCCGTGAGTCATGAGTAATGAATCATGATACATTAGGAGGGGGGAACAAGTTAGTCTTTGCTGCGCTCCACCTGCCACTTCCACCCCTCTGACGTCACTTCCACCTCAGGGATGAGGGAACGCCGGCTGAACATCGAGTGCCAAAAACTCGATCCCTGAGTGCTAGAACGCCAGAACTTCTGAGAGATAGCTCCCCGTACACCAATCTCATCCAGCATATACATGCTACCGATGCCTTTGCTTCCCCCAGCGCCCCTGGATGCTGGGTGCCTCATGCTCGTGCTTTAAGTCTCTGGGAAGAGACATGAGGTGAATCTCTACTATTACTATGCAGAAAGTGGGAAAGAAACAGGAAATAAGAGGCTGCCTTCTACATGTATTGGCTTGGGTGAGAGGTGAAAGCCAAATGCTGCTTATATAAACATACACACACTATTGTCGTATACTGACTGCACCGGCTTTATCAATCAATTTGCATTACTTGCACAAGCTGGGTCGAGGTATTTCCCTGTCCGAAGTAAAATCGTATAATCCACTGTTAAACTAACTTGACTGACCCGTGGAAGCTTGAGAGGCTGGAGCTTTATATGACCCTGATATACTGAGGCCTTTGGAGTGCATAATATAATATTGGATGACAAGAGGCAATATAAAGCGATATTTTTGAACTGTTCAACTGTCAAATTGTTGCATTAATTGCCTGTTTCTACCCCTTGTTAACATCATAAAATCCTGGAAAATCTAGGAGATCTTTGTTGGGGCCGCAGGTACTTTGCTGGTACTGTGCTGCTACCAGATTTAAATACATTGCAGGTAAAATTATGGGTAGTATAGGTTATGAAGCATGAACAATATTTTCCCCCTTTTTTATTTTTTTGAGGGGACTTGCATTATGTCATAGGACACTCTATTGAGCGATATTGTATGCTAATTAGGCAATTGTTTATGTATTAACCGTGCCAAATAATACTTGTCAAAAGGAATAACGGATAAAAAGCTGGACAAACATCTTAAAAAAAGCCATCTGGGGAATCTCTGATTTATTGGAGCACAGGAGATTAAACACATGCACCAAAATCTGACAACATGAAATCAGGAGGAGATGGTATAAGATAGAGATAAAGGTGTACCAAAATCGGACCCTTTTTCTAGGATGGAAAAATAGTATCATGTATCATTAATAATGAATTATGTATCATGTATCATGAATCATTTATCATGAATCATGTACTATGAATCATTAATAATGAATCATTCAAGGGTGTAACTAGGAAAGACTGGGCCCCATAGCAAACTTTTGACTGGGGCCCCCCCTCCCCTGGGTGTCACGCAACTCCCCCTTGTAGATAGTGCCTTTTTTACAGCCCCCACTGTAGATAACGTCATACAGCCCCCGCTGTAGATAATGTCATACAGCCCCCCCTGTAGATAACGCCATACAGCCCCCTGTAGATAACGCCATACAGCCCCCTCTGTAGATAACATCATACAGCCCACCCTGTAGATAACGCCATACAGCCCCCTCTGAAGATAACGTCATACAGCCCCCCTGTAGGTAACGCTATACAGCCCCCCTGTAGATAACGCCATACAGCCCCCCTGTAGATAATGCCATACAGTCCCCCCTGTAGATAATGTCATACAGCCCCCCCTGTAGATAACGCCATACAGCCCCCTGTAGATAACGCCATACAGCCCCCTCTGTAGATAACATCATACAGCCCACCCTGTAGATAACGCCATACAGCCCCCTCTGAAGATAACCTCATACAGCCCCCCTGTAGGTAACGCTATACAGCCCCCCTGTAGATAACGCCATACAGCCCCCTCTTTAGATAACGCCATACAGCCCACCCTGTAGATAACGCCATACAGACCCCCCTGTAGATAATGCCATACAGACCCCCCTGTAGATAACACCATACAGCCCCCCCTGTAGATAACGCCATACAGCCCCCTGTAGATAACGCCATACAGCCCCTGTAGATAACGCCATACAGCCCACCCTGTAGATAACCCCATACAGACCCCTTTGTAAATAGCGCCATACAGCCCCCCTGTAGATAACGCCATACAGCCCCCCTGTAGATAACTCCAAACAGCCCACCCTGTAGATAACGCCATACAGCCCCCCCTGTAGGTAACGCCATACAGCCACCCCTGTAGATAGCGCCATACAGCCCCCCGTAGGTAACGCTATACAGCCCCCACTTTAGGTAACGCTATACAGCCCCCCTGTAGGTAACGCTATACAGCCCCCCCTGTAGGTAACTCTATACAGCCCCCCCTGTAGGTAACTCTATACAGCCCCCCCTGTGGGTAACTCTATACAGCCCCCCCTGTGGGTAACTCTATACAGCCCCCCCTGTAGGTAACACCATACAGCCCCCCTGTAGGTAACGCCATACAGCCCCGCCTGTAGGTAATGCCATGCAGCCCCAACTCCCCCAAAAAATTCGACCTATAGTGTCCTACAAAAAACATGTATCCCCTATCCACAGGATACATGTGTGATCGCTGGCACTGATAAGGACAAGGGGGGACCGAAAGTCTCCCAAAGTTCTCCATGACTAACCTCTGACTTCCGGAGTCTGCGCAGCTCAATAAAAATGAAAGGAGCGCTGGTCACGCATGCGCACAAGCGCGACCGGCGCTCCATTCATTTCTACGGAGCTGCTGACACAGACCCCGGAAGTCCGAGGTTTGTGATGGAGAACTTCAGGGGACTTTCGGTCCCCCGTTCCCCCTATCGCTGCCAGCGATCACACATGTATCCCCTATCCTGTGGATAGGGGATACATGTCTTATGTAGGAACAACCCCTTTAATGGCAGAGCGGGGAGATGCCTCCCTGCTCTGCCATAGTGTATAGTGGCGTCGCGCTGTAGCAGCCATAGCGGCAGCTAGCGGAGCCTCCGGCCATGGTGGGCGACACGGGCCCCCTCATGCCGTGGGCCCCGTAGCAGCCGTTACGGCTGATATAGCGGTAGTTACGCCACTGGAATCATTTATCATGAATCATGAATCATAAATCAAATCATGAATCATAAATCATGTATCATTAATCATGAATTATTAATCATGAATTATTCATCATGAATAATGTATCATGAATCATGTATTATGAATAATTAATAATAAATCATTTATTATGTATCATTAATCGGAAATCATGAATAATGTATTATGAATCATGAATCATCATTAAAGGGTTATTCCCAAGTTGATAAATGTAGCTATTAAGCTCCCCCATGTAAAAATAAGAACTTTTCTAATTACCTGTCCGTCGCCCAGCGATGTCGTTTTCCTGTGATTCTTGATTGAAGTCCAGGTCGGTCCCTCTTTGTATCTTGCGCGTTGTCTAGGTTCCCGGCCACCGCTATTTACCTTTAGCGGTGACCGCGCATGCGTAATAACATCCTCTCCTTCCTGAGGAGAGGATGTCATTTATCTTGTGAACGCGCATCTCGGCGCATGCGCCGTAGATGCACGGCGAGACACCAGGCGAGACACCAGGCGAGACACCAGTCGCACGGTATGTATGTATATATATATATATATATATATATATATATATATATATATATATATGTATTTGTGTGTGTTTGTTTGTGTATGTGTGTGTTTGTGTATATATGTGTGTTTGGGTATGTGTCTTTGTCTGTTTTTGTTTTTAGATGTGTGTTTGTGTATATGTGTTTGTGTGTTTGTGTATATATGGGTGTGTTTGTGTATATGTGTTTGTGTATATGTTTGTGTATATGTGTGTGTATATATGGGTGTATTTGTGTATATGTTTGTGTGTAGATGTTTGTGTGTGTGTGTGTTTTTGTATATGTGTGTGTTTGTGTATATGTGTGTGTTTGTGTGTTTATGTGTGTGTATATATGGGTTTGTTTGTGCATATGTTTGTGTGTAGATGTTTGTGTGTGTGTTTTTGTATATGTGTGTTTGCGTATATGTGTGTATATGGGTGTGTGTTTGTGTGTTTATGTGTGTGTGTGTTTGTGTATATGTGTTTGTGTATGTTTGTGTGTGTTTGTGTGTATATGTGTGTGTTTGTGTATATATGGGTCTGTTTGTGTAAATGTGTTTGTGTATATGTGTGTTTGTGTATATGTGTGTTTGTGTATATGTGTGTGTGTATATGAGTGTATATGGGTGTGTGTTTGTGTGTTTATGTGTGTGTTTGTGTATATATGGGTGTGTTTGTGTATATGTGTTTGTGTATATCTTTGTGTGTGTGTGTATATGTGTGTGTTTGTGTATATATGGGTCTGTTTGTGTACATGTGTTTGTGTATATGTGTATATGTGTGTGTTTGTGTATATGTGTGTGTTTGTGTATATGTGTGTGTTTGGGTATATGTGTGTTTTGGGTATGTGTTTTTGTTTGTATATGTGTGTTTGTGTATATGTGTGTATATGTGTTAGTTTGTGTATATGTGTGTATAGGTGAGTGTCTCTTTATGTGTGTGTGTGTGTGTGTGTGTGTGTGTGTGTTTGTGTATATCTTGTTGTGTTTGTGTATAACTGTGTATATGTGTGTGTTTGTGTATATGTGTGTGTGTGTGTGTGTGTGTTTGTGTATATGTGTGTGTGTGTGTTTGTGTATATGTGTGTGTGTGTGTTTGTGCATATGTGTGTGTTCTTGTATATGTGTGTGTTTGGGTATGTGTGTTTTTGTTTGTATATGTGTGAGTTCGTGTATATGTGTGTGTGTTTGTCTGTTTATGTGTGTGTGTGTGTGTGTGTGTGTGTATATCTTGTTGTGTTTGTGTATATATGTGTGTGTTTGTGTATGGTTGTTTGTCTGTGTGTGTGTGTGTGTGTGTGTATATATGTGTGTAGGTGAGAAGTATTGGTATTGTTCACATTGATAACTGTTTTTTTATGTTGTTGCAGATTTTGATGTACCGATTGGACTACATCTTCGATTCGTTGGACTACTGCGTAGATCTACGTTTTTTCAAATTTTAATATAATGGTTGACAAGGGTTTTGTTGGGGATTTCTTATTTCAATAAAAAAGAATTGTCTTTGTGTTTTTTTTAAACTTTATTAGTGCCTAGATAATGGCAGTTGGCTGATTGACAGCGTCCATTATTAAGGCGGTACTTAGTGTTAGCCGGTGCAGAGGCTAGCACTAACCACCCATTATTACCCCGGTACCCACCACCACCAGGGGTGCCGGGAAGAGCTTGGTACGATCCAGTACCCGACCATCTGTTGTGATGGTCGGGTACTGGGGCGGGCGCAAGCTGGTATTATGAGACTGGGAAGGGCCAAAAACAGTGGACCTTCCCACCCTTGTAATGCTAGGCTGCTGCTGCTGTGTTGTATCGGGCTGTTTATAAAAATGGGGGGGGACCCCCACGTCGTTTTTTTTTTTAAATTTAACAAATGTAACAATAGACGGGTCCCCCACATTTTTAATAACCAGCCATATACAAGGCCGCAGCAGTCTGGCATTACATGGGTGGGAAGGGCCACTGGTTTTGTCCATTCCCAGGCTAATAACACTGTGTTGTATGTGGCTGGTTATGATAAATTGGGTGGAACCCCATGTCTTTTTTTTTAAAAAATTTAAAATTAATAAATAAATAATAATAAAAAAACGACGTGGGGTCCCCCACACTTTTATAACCAGCCAGATAAAACACAACAGCAGAAGCCTAGCATTACAAGGGTGGGAAGGTCCACTGTTTTTGGCCCTTCCCAGCCTCATAATACCAGCCTGCGGCCACCCCAGAGCCCGACCATCACAACAGATGGTCGGGTACTGGATCGTACCTGGCTCTTCCCGGCACCCCTGGTGGTGGTGGGTACCGGGGTAATAATGGTGGTTAGTGTTAGCCTCTGCACCGGCTAACACTAAGCCTCGCCTTAGTAATGGATGTTGTCACTCAGACAGCGGCCATTACTAAAGTGGTAGTAATAAAATTTGAAAAGAAAAGACAAAGATATAGATAAAATATTTTATTGAAATAAAGCACCCCCAACACAACCCTCATTAACCATTTTATTGTAGAAAAACAAAATGTCGTCTAAGTAGTCCTCGAAACCGACGTAGTCCAAACACCAAACCTGTAAAAAAAAAAAATACATACATACATATATGTATGTATATATGTGTGTATGTTTGCATGTATGTTTGCATGCATGCATACATGCATACATGCATACATGCATGCATACATACATACATACATACATACATACATACATGCAAACATACATGCAAACATACACACATATATACATACATATATACATACATACACACACATATATACATACATACATGCAAACTATCATACATACATACATGCATACACACATGAAAACACATACATACAAACAAACATGCAAAGATACATACATACATACATACATATATACAAGCATACACAAACATACATGCAAACATAATTGCATACATGCACATATATATATATATATATATAAACATACATGCAAACATACATACATGCACATATATACATACATGCCAACAAACATACATGCCAACATACATACATACATGCCAACATACATACATACATACAAACATACATACAAACATGCCAACATACATATATGCAAACATACATACATGCAAATATATACATGCAAACATAAATACATGCAAACATAATTACATACATGCACATACATATAAACATACATGCAAACATACATGCAAAAATAAATACCTGCAAACATACAAACATGCGCATATAAATACAGATACATGCCAACATACATACATGCCAAAATACATATATGCCAACATACATACATGCCAACATTCATACATGCAAACATACATACATGCCAACAAAAATACATGCAAACATACATACATGCAAACATACATACATACATGCAAATATATACATGCAAACATAAATACATGCAAACATAATTACATACATGCACATATATATATAAACATACATGCAAACATACATGCAAAAATAAATACATGCAAACATACATACATGCACATATATACATACATACATGCCAACATACATACATGCCAACATACATACATGCCAACATGCATGCAAGCATACATACATGCAAACATACATACATGCAAATATATACATGCAAATATACATACAAACATGCACATATATACATACATACCAACATACATGAAAACATACATGCACATATATACATACATACATGACAACATACATACATACATACATACATACATGACAACATACATACATGCAAACAAACATACATGCAAACATAATTACATACATGCACATATATAAACATACATGCAAACGTACATGCAAAAATAAATACATGCAAACATACATACATGCACATATATACATACATGCCAACATGCATACATGCCAACATACATACATGCATGCCAACATACATACATACATGCCAACATACATACATGCCAACATACATACATGCAAACATACATACATGCCAACATACATGCCAACATACATACATGCAAACATACATACATGCAAACATATACATGCAAACATAAATACATGCAAACATAATTACATACATGCACATACATATAAACATGCATGCAAACATACATGCAAAATAAATACCTGCAAACATACACATATATACATACATGCCAACATACATACATGCCAACATACATACATGCCAACATACATACATGCAAACATACATACATGCAAACAAACATACATGCCAACATACATACATGAGAGAAATGCAAATAGAACAAGCGGATCTACAACGGCGCTGCTAATTGATGTGGACGAGATAAATCCCGAAGTCAAGTAGTAAGTTTGAATAAACTCTTTTATTCGCAACGCGTTTCAGCGCCGAACTGGCGCTTTCATCAGGCATAGGGATACAGAAAGCAAGACACAAGTTTATATAGGGCCAGTTCAGATTGAGCAATTGGGTAAAAAACCGCGAAAAACAAATCGGAAGGTCAAAGTTCACATTTAGCAATCCGATCTGCTATAAATAAATGAAAGTTTTAATACATAAGTAAAAGGGTATAATTAATAAGGGACTATACGTCCTATCGGGAAATGATAATAGAACATAGTAAAATACAACTGAGTGCAGTATATAAAAGACAGTTTATCATTCAAAAGTTTAAAACAATAGTTAGGAGTGAGTGAAAACTTGATTTTATTAGTGTATTCATGAATGAAAGGTATGTATGTGGAATACTATAGTATGTCAGTGGAAATGTTTATGTTTACATGTTGCCACGGAGACCCAATGTGTTACGGAAGCCGAGGCGTTCCATACCGGATGGAACGCATGGTGAACCGCATATGGTGGAACGCAAGGTGAACCGCATTCCGTCTCGGGTCGTGGATTTACTCGGACAGGAACGGGACCTTGGAGCGATTGTTCCAAAGAAGGAAGGAGAAGGGAAATATAGAAGTATGGGGATCGGAGGACAGGTGAGTGAGGATGGAATATTAGATATAAACTAGGGTCATGATGCGGCCCATATGCTAATTTGTCACCTGTCGGCGTCTACTTGTATAGAACGCTGGGCAGTTTTTAAAGAATGAGCACAGTAGTACGGTAGTCTAAGCCAATATTCAAAGAGCAAAAATATACAAATATAACAATATATGCACATTAAGCTTTTTATTCATTTGAACGGAACGAATGACTAAGTAAGCGCAAAAAATAGTGATAATACCAGGAAACTGTTTGGAGATGAGGTGTGACGGGGTACCGCAACAGATTTATTTAATTAATTTATTTAATTAATTTTAAGGAAGATATATGATTACATAAGGTGTTACAATGATGATTGATTAGGCAGCTAGTGTATTAATTAGTCCAATGAGGACTCTGCGATGTCGTTTAAACCAAGAGGATGAAGTGTATTCATTTTAAGGATCCAGTAGTTCTCCCTCTGTTTCAGCTTGCTAAATCTGTTTGGGACATCAACGTTAATGTGTTCTATTGGTGTAATTTTGATTTTGTTAAATTGGCAGTCATGTTTTTGGAGAAAATGTCGGGAAATGCTGTGTTTAAGGTAGCCAGTGTTTACATTAAACCGATGATTGTTAACCCTGGTTCTCAGACATTGGGTTGTTCTTCCAATATACTGCAATTGGCACGGGCACTCTAATAGATAAATAATGTATGAGCTGCCACAGTTAAGGAAAGTTTGTATAGTGAAGGATTCTTTGGTAACTGTGGATGTATAGTTATATTTTTTATGACTAATGGAATTGCAGCACAAGCAGCGCGAGTGTCCACATTTATATGACCCTTTTATATCAGAAAGAAAGTTAGTGTGTGGTATAAGATGCTTCCTTACTCTGCTAGGAGCCAGAATATTTTTTAACGTCAGGGATCGTCTGAAGGTGATATTCGGTTTGCATGATAATGTATCTTTTAGGAAGGGGTCGCTTTTAAGGATGTGCCAATGTTTGGACAGAATGTTCCTAATTGTTTTATTGCCTCTATTGTAAGTCGTAATGAAGTTAAGATTAGTGCTATTAGTGCTTAATTTGGAGTTCTTAGTAGATGGATTCAGACACGACACTTGAGTGAGTTCTGAAGCTTTGGACCGTGCCCCTTTTATAAGGTTAGTTGGGAAACCTTTATCTCTGAATCTTTTTTCAAGGATTGAGCATTCTTTGTTAAAATCTTTGTCAGTGCTACAATTTTTTCTAATCCTTCTGAATTGGCCAAAAGGTATGTTTTTCAACCAGGGGCGGTGGTGGGCGCTTCTGAAGTTAATATAACTGTTAACGTCAACTTGTTTGAAGTGTGTTCTCGTTGTGAATTTGTTGTTGACGTTATCATAATTGATCGTGAGATCCAAAAAGTCTATGGATGTGGGGGAGAATGTGTATGTAAATGTTAGATCGTAATTGTTTTTGTTAAGGGTTTCAATGAAGCGCATAGCTTCCTCCTCAGTGCCTTTCCAAATTAGAAACAGGTCATCGATGTAGCGTTTGTAAAATAGTATGTTATTTTTATAGGGGTGTTCGCCATAGATGTAGGTATTTTCAAACGACCCCATATAGAGGTTTGCATAGGATGGTGCAAAGCGGCTTCCCATTGCACACCCTTTTATTTGATGGTAGAATTTATTGTCAAAGCTGAAGATGTTGTGTTTGAGAATGAAATCAATGCAGTTTGTTAGAAAGTCAACCTGGGGTTTGGAGATGGTGTTAATTAAGGAAAGAAATGAATGGGCTACTTCTATGCCTTTATTGTGCGGGATATTGCTGTATAGGGTGGTTACATCTGCTGTCAAAAAACAAACTGGGGATGCTGAAGGATCAATTTTTAGAACATTAAGGTCCCTGATCAGTTGTGTAGAGTCTTTGAGATGGGATGGTAGGGTGAGAACTAGGGGTTGAAGATGAAGGTCAATGAAGTGTGAGAGGTTGCTGGTGAGGGAACCTATTCCCGAAATGATGGGACGCCCGGGGGGATCTGTAAGTGATTTATGGATCTTAGGTAGGTGGTAAATGAAGGGCATATTTGGAAATGTAACAGAAAGGAACCGTTTCTCTTTTTTATTTATCAATCCTGATAAGGATGCTGACTCAATCAAATTCTGGTATTCCAGTATGTAAGTGGATAGTGGATTTGTGCTCAATTTACTATAAAATGTAGTGTCGCTAAGAATCCTCGTAGTCTCTTTGAGGTATTTTTCTTTATCCTGAACGACAATGCCCCCTCCTTTGTCAGCCGGGCGAATTATGATATCTTGATTTCTTTGGAGGTCCCTCATGGCCTTCCTTTCGTGTGTATTTAAATTGTCAGGGTAATGGGACGGTAGGTCTAGGGTTCTAAATTCATTACTTACAAGGGACGAAAAAGTTTCAATCATAGGGCCTTGATGGTGGGTTGGATAAAAACTGGATTTGGGGTGGACTTCCACTGGAATGGCTCTGGGTGAGGTTGGGTTTTCAGATAATTCTATGGTTGTGCTGGATGTGGGGATGGGTTTAGTCATGGCAAAATGTCTGGTGAGGGTAAGCTTTCTTGTGAATCTATTGAGGTCCATGAAAAGCTCAAAGTTATTAATTGACGATGTAGGGCAGAACGAAAGGCCTTTGTTCAAAAGACTGTGTTCATCACTGCTCAAAGTATGTACTGACAGATTGAAAGTTTTTATTTTTATTGTTGGACAAGATTCCTCTTTTTGTTCAGGGATGGATGTAGTTTTGTGTCGTTTTTTGTGTCAAGGAACAATTACTACTCTATAGTGATCACTGTGATTTCCCCAAATTGGAGGAATCCACCAGCAAAAGATTAATCTTATATGAAAAGGATCTCATTTGGAGAAAAGTCAAAAAATTCAAAAGAGACCAATCAGATTACGCCAGTAACCCTACAGGCGATTGGAAATCAAGTACCATTCCTCCGGCACACAAGGACACTACCGTATCCGATCACAACATCATTGCTAATAGGAACATTCCAAGCCTATCCATTCATACCACTCCTCGGAATAGGGTCACAACCCACAGCAGGTCCTTCAGGAATAGCTCCAAGTCTAGACCCAATTTAAATGACAGAACTATAGCACACAGAAGAGAGGATATTTTGGAGATCCAAAAACACCCTCTGAGAACAAACACCCCAATCATGGTCCCAAGCTTACTGTGTGCTAACACAGCCACAACTCACACCCCTCATCACGGTTCACAACCTAACTTACCATTAAAGTGCATTCACTTTAGCCCCAAAATACCCATGAACGCATTTAAATCCTCCGAGTTAGCAATACACTTATCTAAGCTCCCTTCCGTATCTGAACCAATGGAAGTACCCCCAACCTCCATTGACCTTTCCCACACATGTTTGATCAACGATTCCATTGACGAGGAGGATGGTAACCATTTTCCATCCCTCCTCGAACTATCAATACATGACCCCCCCTTTTTTTCCAACCCCAATTCACCTGACGATCATTCCTTTAGTCCCACAGAGGAGCGCAACGTCACCCAGGGGTCCAATAACCCCAGCACTGATTTGGCTACCTCGGCTTTTGACATCACTTATGCAGCGGCCTCTTTTTTAGGACTACCCTCCCAACTAGTCAGACCTCCATTAACTCCCACTGTCGTGAGCAAGGATATACTGATCCCTTACATTATGAGCCCCAAAGCTCAAACTATCACCAGTTTCTTCCCCAAAATCCAGAAAATCTCTACCAAAAGGAAACTAGGTACAGACCCAGAGGACGAAGAGGGGGCAAAAAACGACACAAAACTACATCCATCCCTGAACAAAAAGAGGAATCTTGTCCAACAATAAAAATAAAAACTTTCAATCTGTCAGTACATACTTTGAGCAGTGATGAACACAGTCTTTTGAACAAAGGCCTTTCGTTCTGCCCTACATCGTCAATTAATAACTTTGAGCTTTTCATGGACCTCAATAGATTCACAAGAAAGCTTACCCTCACCAGACATTTTGCCATGACTAAACCCATCCCCACATCCAGCACAACCATAGAATTATCTGAAAACCCAACCTCACCCAGAGCCATTCCAGTGGAAGTCCACCCCAAATCCAGTTTTTATCCAACCCACCATCAAGGCCCTATGATTGAAACTTTTTCGTCCCTTGTAAGTAATGAATTTAGAACCCTAGACCTACCGTCCCATTACCCTGACAATTTAAATACACACGAAAGGAAGGCCATGAGGGACCTCCAAAGAAATCAAGATATCATAATTCGCCCGGCTGACAAAGGAGGGGGCATTGTCGTTCAGGATAAAGAAAAATACCTCAAAGAGACTACGAGGATTCTTAGCGACACTACATTTTATAGTAAATTGAGCACAAATCCACTATCCACTTACATACTGGAATACCAGAATTTGATTGAGTCAGCATCCTTATCAGGATTGATAAATAAAAAAGAGAAACGGTTCCTTTCTGTTACATTTCCAAATATGCCCTTCATTTACCACCTACCTAAGATCCATAAATCACTTACAGATCCCCCCGGGCGTCCCATCATTTCGGGAATAGGTTCCCTCACCAGCAACCTCTCACACTTCATTGACCTTCATCTTCAACCCCTAGTTCTCACCCTACCATCCCATCTCAAAGACTCTACACAACTGATCAGGGACCTTAATGTTCTAAAAATTGATCCTTCAGCATCCCCAGTTTGTTTTTTGACAGCAGATGTAACCACCCTATACAGCAATATCCCGCACAATAAAGGCATAGAAGTAGCCCATTCATTTCTTTCCTTAATTAACACCATCTCCAAACCCCAGGTTGACTTTCTAACAAACTGCATTGATTTCATTCTCAAACACAACATCTTCAGCTTTGACAATAAATTCTACCATCAAATAAAAGGGTGTGCAATGGGAAGCCGCTTTGCACCATCCTATGCAAACCTCTATATGGGGTCGTTTGAAAATACCTACATCTATGGCGAACACCCCTATAAAAATAACATACTATTTTACAAACGCTACATCGATGACCTGTTTCTAATTTGGAAAGGCACTGAGGAGGAAGCTATGCGCTTCATTGAAACCCTTAACAAAAACAATTACGATCTAACATTTACATACACATTCTCCCCCACATCCATAGACTTTTTGGATCTCACGATCAATTATGATAACGTCAACAACAAATTCACAACGAGAACACACTTCAAACAAGTTGACGTTAACAGTTATATTAACTTCAGAAGCGCCCACCACCGCCCCTGGTTGAAAAACATACCTTTTGGCCAATTCAGAAGGATTAGAAAAAATTGTAGCACTGACAAAGATTTTAACAAAGAATGCTCAATCCTTGAAAAAAGATTCAGAGATAAAGGTTTCCCAACTAACCTTATAAAAGGGGCACGGTCCAAAGCTTCAGAACTCACTCAAGTGTCGTGTCTGAATCCATCTACTAAGAACTCCAAATTAAGCACTAATAGCACTAATCTTAACTTCATTACGACTTACAATAGAGGCAATAAAACAATTAGGAACATTCTGTCCAAACATTGGCACATCCTTAAAAGCGACCCCTTCCTAAAAGATACATTATCATGCAAACCGAATATCACCTTCAGACGATCCCTGACGTTAAAAAATATTCTGGCTCCTAGCAGAGTAAGGAAGCATCTTATACCACACACTAACTTTCTTTCTGATATAAAAGGGTCATATAAATGTGGACACTCGCGCTGCTTGTGCTGCAATTCCATTAGTCATAAAAAATATAACTATACATCCACAGTTACCAAAGAATCCTTCACTATACAAACTTTCCTTAACTGTGGCAGCTCATACATTATTTATCTATTAGAGTGCCCGTGCCAATTGCAGTATATTGGAAGAACAACCCAATGTCTGAGAACCAGGGTTAACAATCATCGGTTTAATGTAAACACTGGCTACCTTAAACACAGCATTTCCCGACATTTTCTCCAAAAACATGACTGCCAATTTAACAAAATCAAAATTACACCAATAGAACACATTAACGTTGATGTCCCAAACAGATTTAGCAAGCTGAAACAGAGGGAGAACTACTGGATCTTTAAAATGAATACACTTCATCCTCTTGGTTTAAACGACATCGCAGAGTCCTCATTGGACTAATTAATACACTAGCTGCCTAATCAATCATCATTGTAACACCTTATGTAATCATATATCTTCCTTAAAATTAATTAAATAAATTAATTAAATAAATCTGTTGCGGTACCCCGTCACACCTCATCTCCAAACAGTTTCCTGGTATTATCACTATTTTTTGCGCTTACTTAGTCATTCGTTCCGTTCAAATGAATAAAAAGCTTAATGTGCATATATTGTTATATTTGTATATTTTTGCTCTTTGAATATTGGCTTAGACTACCGTACTACTGTGCTCATTCTTTAAAAACTGCCCAGCGTTCTATACAAGTAGACGCCGACAGGTGACAAATTAGCATATGGGCCGCATCATGACCCTAGTTTATATCTAATATTCCATCCTCACTCACCTGTCCTCCGATCCCCATACTTCTATATTTCCCTTCTCCTTCCTTCTTTGGAACAATCGCTCCAAGGTCCCGTTCCTGTCCGAGTAAATCCACGACCCGAGACGGAATGCGGTTCACCTTGCGTTCCACCATATGCGGTTCACCATGCGTTCCATCCGGTATGGAACGCCTCGGCTTCCGTAACACATTGGGTCTCCGTGGCAACATGTAAACATAAACATTTCCACTGACATACTATAGTATTCCACATACATACCTTTCATTCATGAATACACTAATAAAATCAAGTTTTCACTCACTCCTAACTATTGTTTTAAACTTTTGAATGATAAACTGTCTTTTATATACTGCACTCAGTTGTATTTTACTATGTTCTATTATCATTTCCCGATAGGACGTATAGTCCCTTATTAATTATACCCTTTTACTTATGTATTAAAACTTTCATTTATTTATAGCAGATCGGATTGCTAAATGTGAACTTTGACCTTCCGATTTGTTTTTCGCGGTTTTTTACCCAATTGCTCAATCTGAACTGGCCCTATATAAACTTGTGTCTTGCTTTCTGTATCCCTATGCCTGATGAAAGCGCCAGTTCGGCGCTGAAACGCGTTGCGAATAAAAGAGTTTATTCAAACTTACTACTTGACTTCGGGATTTATCTCGTCCACATCAATTAGCAGCGCCGTTGTAGATCCGCTTGTTCTATTTGCATTTCTCTCGTACCCAAGCGGTCACCTTGGTGACCGGCCCGGATCTGGCAGCAGCTACCCCGTGGATTCCAGTGCTGAACTCCTCCAACCTCACGGTGAGAATATATATCCCCTTCCCTATCTCACCTCCAATTTCCTTGATCCACACATAGTGGCGCCGTGGCTTTTTTTCTCCGTAACATACATACATGCAAACATACATACATGCCAACATACATACATGCAAACATACATGCATGCAAACATACATACATACATGCATACATACATACATGCAAATATATACATGCAAACATAAATACATGCAAACATACATACATGCACATATATACATACATACATACATACATACATACATGCATGTCAACATACATACATGCCAACATACATACATACATGCAAACATACATACATACATGCAAATATATACATGCAAATATACATACAAACATGCACATATATACATACATGCCAACATACATGAAAACATACATGCACATATATACATACATACATACATACATACATGACAACATACATACATACATACATACATACATACATGACAACATACATACATACATACATACATGCAAACATGCATACATGCAAACATACATACATGCAAACATACATACATACATGCAAATATATACATGCAAACATAATTACATACATGCACATACATATAAACATACATGCAAACATACATGCAAAATAAATACCTGCAAACATACAAACATGCACATATATACATACATGCCAACATACATACATGCCAACATACATACATGCCAACATACATACATGCAAACATACATACATGCCAACATACATACATGCCAACATACATACATACATACATGCAAACATACATACATACATGCAAATATATACATGCAAATATACATACAAACATGCACATATATACATACATGCCAACATACATGAAAACATATATGCACATATATACATACATACATGACAACATACATACATACATGCAAACATACATACATGCAAACATACATACATGCAAACATACATACACATACATGACAACATACATACATACATGACAACATACATGACAACATACATACATGACAACATACATACATACATACATACATACATACATAAATAAACTCACCTAAGACGTACCCACGAAGATTTGAACGGTCCCGTCACTTTTCTTCTTACTGCTCCCATTCACAATAACAGAGCGGTCGGCGCAGATGACGTAATCACGTGTGCCTGATATGATTACGTCATCTGCGCCACAACGCATTGTTACTATGAATGCGAGCGGCGCCAAGAAGAAGGAAGATGGCAAGTGACGGGACCGTTCAGAGCGCCGTTAGAACGTCTTAGGTGAGTTTATTTTTTAAAATATATTTTTAGTTGTTCGCCGGGTGCTGATGCAGCACCGGTGCGGCGGATAAAAAAAATTACATGTAGTGACAGGGTGGGTGATGGAAAAGTGGCTTGCCCAAACGGGGTGAATGTAGTGTAGTGTAGTGTAGTGTAGTGTAGTGTAGTGTAATGTAGTGTAGTTGACGAACATTCTCCCGATGTTGCTAGAACTACAGTATCTAGCAACATCGGGAGCGCGCACACTGCAGAGCAGAGCGGCTTGATTGACATCGAGCCACTCACGCCCCTTTTTAGAAAAGATAACCAGCACTTGCTGAGTTATCAAGTGTAAAAAAAAGGTACTTAGGAAATGAATTGTTTAAATTTTTTAACAGCAAATGTTTTAAAATACATTTCCTGCTTAGAATGTCTAAAAAAAAAAAAATTTGAGTCAACTTGGGAATAACCCTTTAATTATGAATAATGTATCATCAATCATTAAACATGTATTATGAATAATAAATCATGAATCATTTATCATGAATCATGTATTATGAATCATGTTACATGATTCATGATTAATTATTCATGATTAAATGATTCATGTTTAATGATTCATTATATATTATTCATAATTAATGATTAATGTTTCATGATTCATGATTCATAATACATGATTCACATTTCACGATTATTGATTCATGATACATGATTCATAATACAATATTAGTGATTCATGACACATTATTCATGATTAATAATTCATGATTAATAACTCGTGATTAATGATTAAGGATACACGATTTATGATTCAAGATTCATGATACATAATACATTATTAATTATTCATAATACATGTTTAATGATACACATTTCATGATTAATATAACTTTTTATTTTTTTTAAATGAACATTTTTATTCAACACAATGTGAAAATTTGACAGGAATAGAATAACTTTTAACAGAATATTGCAATACACATTTTATAATACAAAATTACTTTTAAAACTTTTACCATAACCCTTGACAACCCCCCCCCCCCCATAATGCCCCTCCGCCCTTATCCACCTTTAGACAGGCATAGAATCAGACCACTTGAAAATTACTAGAAATTACACAGGAATAGAATCACTACCATTGGCCCCAGTAGCAATTTTTAAGGTTACTCCAGGAGGTACTATTGTTGTTTATTTTTTCATTACTTATGATTGTTTTCACATTATGGATCCATGCTTTTACAGCCTTAGGAGTGTTAGAGATCCATTTTCTAATGATCTGAAGTTTGGCGATAAACAATAACTTTATTACACCATTTTTCCAGTGTCTAGGTACATTTAAAGCAGAATCATCTCCCTGTAATACTAATTGGGGAGAGAAAAGAATATCCACCTCCTGACGGTCCAAAATTTCTTTAGAAATTGCTACCAAAAATGTTATAACTGTCGGACAGCTCCATAGGATGTGCAAATAGTCGGCCTTCACTACCATACATCCGGGACAGTTAGATGACTTTTTTTTTAAATAGATTCTGTTCAGGAACACTGGAGTGTAATAAAGTCTTTGAACTATATTGAATTGTATGAAATGGTGATTCCTGTTTAATGAGGCTCTACTAATGTTTTTATATATAATATCCCATTTTAACTTGCCTACACATTTCAAATAATTTTCCCATTTTTCAATATTCCTAAATTGACATTTATCTGAATTAACCTATAACAATGTTTTATAGATATTAGAGCCTTGACCCCTACTTCTTGGATGAAAAATCTTGAATAGAAGCTATTCGTAGCATCCTTGTAAAGGAGCAATTTATTGTCCAAGTGATCAAGGGCAGGTTTTAATTGAGCAAAGGAGAACCTTTCCTTTGAGGATAGACCAAAAACTGCAGAAAGTTGCTGCCATGATTTAATTTTTCCCTCCTCCCCTACGTCTAGTATACGCCTTATTTATTTTTGTCTTAGGAGAGGATGCTCTGAGATATCCTTGAGCTGCTTGAACCATGAATTATGCCATAAAGGCGAGAATTCTATTGAACTTTTCCTTCCTATAATTTTACCCATGAGAGTACAACAGTCATGTAGATGACGGGCTGTTGGAACAATTGCTAGTACACCGGATAGTAATTGGCCTGACTCTAACACTTAAAAAAAATTGGAGTATTGACCTTTGGTCTTAGACATAACCCACAGCAAAACCTTGTTCCATTCCTTAATGTAAAGTAGTTGGGCTGCTAAAAAATACAAGCGGATCTCAGGGAAAGCCAAACCTCCACTTGTCTTTGGAAGGCATAAAAAGTCTAGTTTTATCCGAACCCTTTTCCTCCCCCATATAAGTTCATTGGACATAATAATAATTATTTTGAAGTGCTTATCATGGATCCCGACTGGGCATACTCCAAAAAGAAACAATAATTTAGGTAATAAAACTGCTTTTATCAGAATAATTCTGTCAGCTTTTGATATAAGTCGTTTACTCCAAATTTTGATTTTTTTCCCCAGTTCTTTTATCATACAGGTAAGGTTAAGAGCCCCAAAATATTCTATCTTATTGTAGATTTAAATTCCTAGGTATTAAAATGTTTGACCCGGGTAAAATCACTTTATTTATTTTGTAGTATTACATTTCTTTTATGAAGGGACAACAACGTGGCTTTTGCCCAATTAATTTCAAGACCAGAGAAAAAAACTAACTTCTGAATTTTGGCTATTACATACTGCAATTTACCCTCTGGATCTTTCACAAACAGGAGTAATTCATCCGTGTAGAGGCCAATTTTGTCCTCTCTCCCCAGCACCAAATCCCTCAATGTACTGGCCTGTCCTGACTAGATTGGCCAAGGGTTCAACCGCCAAGGTAAATAACAGGGTGAGGGAGAGGACAGCCTTGCCTAATACCCCGCTTTAAGAAAAAAACTCTGAATTCTTCCCATTGACCCGGATATTAGCTCTGGGAGCAATATATAGTAATCTAACCAATCCAATAAAAAAATTGCCAAATCCTATTTTCCTCAACACTGCCCAAAGGTATCTCCACTCCACCCTGTTGAACGCTTTAACTGCATCCAAAGACCGGATGGAGCGGGGATCCCACCCAGATGTCACTTGAATATGACCAAAGACTCGTAAGACACTTTGCCGCACTGTTCTGCCTGGAATAAAACCGTTTTGATCCTCATGAATTACCGTTGGGATTATTTTTGACAATCTAATTGCCAAGACTTTTGCAAAAAGTTTAACGCTTGTATTTAACAGTGAGATTGGTCTTAATGAGTCCACCTTTACTAGGCATTTATCTTTTTTTAATATCAAAATAATTTTTGCTTCTGTCATGGTAGTTGGCAGTTTACAAGCCTTTTGTCACGTTGGGTATGTGGACCCACTGGACCGTACCGCCTTGACGGTATGGCAGCTGACCAACAGGACACGGGTCACAGTCTATAGTTCGTATAGTGTACCTGTGGTAGCTCAGACAGTAGCAAGACAGGCTCGGCTGGGACTAGGCAGCAGGCAGGCTCCAGGCGTGGTGTAGCAGGACAGGCGTGGCACAGCACAACTTCAGCTCAACCTGGTGGGTTGCAGTGCAGGGCACAGCCCTTCTTATAGCCCAGGGTGGTCTGGGAAAAATCAGCTCAATCTCCCACCTGTGTGCGCTTTGGCTCCTTAAGTCAGGACTGAGCTTGCGAGCATACCCTGGTGATCACTGTGGAACAAGACGGCCGCATGTGCAGACATCTCTGGAGAGAAGGGCGTCGACTGGATGGAAGGAGATCGTGGTCAGTGACCACAGATGTTACAGTATCCCCCACTCTTACGCCCCCTCCTCTTGCGGCCAGAGCGAGAGATAAACCTCTTAATGAGGGTAGGAGAATTGAGATTCTCTTCTGGCTCCCAGGACCTCTCTTCAAGACCAAACCCCTTCCAATCAACTGAATAAAAGGTTCTTCCTCTTACTTTTTTAGTGTCCAGGATCTACTTAACCTCAAAAGTCTCTGATGTACCGCTGGGAGCAACTGCAGAAGTGGAAGTCTTGGAGTAGCTGTTCAAGATCACCGGCTTCAGCAGGGAGATATGTAAGGAGTTGGGGATCTTGAGGGTATGAGGCAGCCGAAGCTTGTAGGAAACAGTGTTGATTTGTTGCAAAATCTCGAAGGGTCCAAGGAACCTGGGAGCAAACTTGTACGATGGCATCCTCAGCCGGATATTCCTAGAGGACAGTCAGATCTTAGTACCTGGAAGGAACTGGGGAGGCTCTCGTCTTCTTGTGTCTGCCTTTCTCTTCATGCGGTCGACTGCCAGAAGAATAGAAGATCGAGTCTGCTGCCAGATTTGTAGAAATTCTCTGAATGCAGAGTCAACTGCAGGCAGGGCCGCCATCAGGGGGGTATTAGGGGTACTACTGTAGGGGGCCCGGCCACACTTAATTGAAAGGGGGGCCCGGCAACTGCCGCGACTTGCCTTTGGTAGAAAAAAACAGGCCCCTGCAATGGGGCCTGTTTTTTTCACCAAAACAATGTCGTGAGCTGCGGGCCCCCCTCTCGTGAAACACCGCCGTGAGCTGCGGGCCCCCCTCTCATCACCGCTGCGAAACACCGCCCGCTTGCGCACGTACGAGCGAGCGCGCGACCGCGCGCGAACGACCGCAAGCGCGCGCCCACGCGCGAACGACCAGGTGCGCCGCCGAGAGGGAGGCGGTGCGCCCGCAACACAAGATCTAGGGGTAAGGACAGCCACACTGGACAGCAGCGCAGTCTACTTACCTGCTGGCCCGCCTCAAACTCGTCCTCCTCGTCCTCCTCCGACTCCGCCTCCTCGTCCTCCTCGTCCGACTCCGCCTCCTCGTCCGCCTCCGCCTCCTCCTCCTTCTTCTCCAGAGCGTGGCTGCGTAAGGAGAGGAGGAGAGGGGGAGGAATCTAGTTGTTGCGCGGCGGCAGTTCTACGATCCCCGCCATTTTCTGGAGCCTGGAGGTGAAGGACGACATCTGGACCGAAGACATCGCCTGAAGAGGACTGGAGTGGGAGCAGCTCTTCTGACACGGTGAGTAAAGTGTCTCAAAGTGCTGTTTATGTATGGCCCTGTTCACACAGAGTATTTTGCAGGCCGAAAAAATCTGCCTCAGAATTCCTTAAAGAATTTTGAGGCAGATTTTGACCTGCCCACACTATCTTGCCGCGTTTTTTGCTGCGATTTTTGCCCGCTGCGATTGAGGACAGCAGACAAAAAACGCAGCGAAAAATGCATTTTCTGCCTCCCATTGATTTAGATGGGAGGTCAGAGGCGGAACCGCGGCAAGAAAGGACGTGCTGCTTTTTCTTTTTTCCGCGACTGGCTCCCATTGATTTCAGATGAAATCAATGGGAGGCGGTTTTGGAAGTTGTTTGGTGCTGATTCTGATGCAGTGTCCGAGTCAATATCAAGGCCCATAAACTCTGTGAACTGGACCTTATTGTTAGGGCTTATTCAGCGAACATGTAATATATCCGTGCAACGTGTGTGATTTTCACGCACCTCGCACGGACCTATGTTACTCTATGGGGTCGTGCAGACTGTCAGTGATTTTCACCCAGCGTGTGTGTAGGAGGGACTACCGCGATAGGAATTAAATGAACAAGACACACCGTCTTTTGGGTAACTTCTTTACTGTAGCGAGCAAATAACAGCAACTTCTTCTTTATGGAGCAGACAGGAATCCTGAGGTTGAGGACTTCGATCTCGCTGGAAGTCCCCCGGAGAGAGGTTGTGCCTGACCCCACGTTGCCGGCTTGGCTAAGGATACGCCGCTGTCAGTCACGGCGGGAGCTACCCACTACTGACAGCCTATCCTAGGGTAAGAGTCACACTCTCGGCCCACGGATCGCGTCGTGGGAATCAGCGACTAACGTACCTACTAGCACCGTCACGGGTCCTTGCTGAGCTATCCGCTACCTTTCATGACAACCCTCTCTCTCCTCAGTCGGTAGTCCGAACGGTGGACACCCTAGGATGCAACTGAACTGGCGGGCTGACGCTAAGGGTTACACGAAGTCCAGCTAATAGTCCAACAAAGTCCCGTCAACCCGACCGTTCCTTCTGTCTGCTCCTATTCCAACAAGATTCATAAACAACAGTTCCATGCAAGTACTACATGCGGTGCTCTAGCTATAACAGTTCCATGCAAGGGTTACATGCGGTGCTTTATGTATAACAGTTCTATGCAAAAGTGACACGCGGTGCTTTATCTATAACAGTTTCATGCAAGAGTGACACGCGGAGCTTTATTTATAACAGTTCCATGCAAGAGTGACACGCGGTGCTTTGTCTATAACAGTTTCATGCAAGAGTGACACGCGGTGCTTTATTTATAACAGTTCCATGCAAAAGTGACACGTGGTGACTGAGATAGCAAGTCCTCTGCCTTTGGGCCTTTCTGTGAAAGTGTTGTTTGTCCCTTTTGAGACTATTCTTTTGAGAGTAAGGTGGGAGTAAGGTGGCGGTAGTTAGCGAGGGACGTCACGCCATAAATGGTCACAGACTAGGACACGGGCACTTTGGTCATGGCGGGAATCTAGTTCTTGGTCAGGGGTCTTAAGGTCTGGGCACGGTACCTGTGGCTGTTGGCACACTCCTTGTGCTTTGGCTGGTCCCCTGTCCTCCTCCTGGATTTCCTCAGACACCCGTGCTGTCCTTCTTCCTCTATTCTGAGGCTGCAGCTGAGAGCCCACGTGCAGTCAGGCTCCAGCCTTCTCTAGTACGGTGCCTTCCTGTACCTCTCGCTTCTCAGTGCACCTCTTCTCTCTCTTTCACTCTCCGTACCACCCTTCTTCACCCCCCTCACTCCTGCTCTCTCCCTCTCTCCTCTTCGCGCCACTCGCTTGCTCCGCCCCCTCCTTTCTGGCGCGCTCACACTCTCCTCCTCTGTCCTCCCTCTTGCTCCCATCACGGCCCCTCCTCCTCCTGCTTTCCTTCTCTCTCTGCTGGAGCGTCTGCGATGGCCGTCGGCACCGCGGCCATTTCCATGGCGACCAGGACACTCCTCCGCCCGACTCCTGTGTCAAAGACCGGCAGTGGTTTCCTGCGGGGTTCCCCCTCCAAGAGGACAGGTAAGTGCACCCCTTACACTTCCCGCCCGGTTGTCAAGTGCAGTCCTCGGCACTAAACTTCATAATCTTGCAAATAAGCCGGCTGTCGGTTGCGATTACATCTCTGAGGATACCGCAATCCACGATTCACTTCTGTTGCAGAGGTTTCCACACACTCCGTCGGGCGCTCTGTCTCTGTCGGTCGTGATTCCCAGGTGACACCAGGGTCATTTGCTGGGACCATCAACCACCAATCTCCGTCAGTACTCGTGGGTGGAGCACCCCGCGGTTCTTCGGGCCCCAAGGTCGTGATCAATTCAGGTGTTAGAAAGGTACAGGGCCGCAACAGGTTGCGATGCAGCCTTCTGCTCGGTCCCTGGTTACCCTCAGGTCGCACTTCATACACCACATATGGGTGTCTCTCCCATCGGGGCTCCAGCTTACGGCCACGCGCTGCCCTGCGATTCCGCACCAACACTCGATCTCCAGTATGAAATGCCCGCTGTCGTTCTTCCAAAGGGGGTAGGCTCTCTGTGGGTCGAGCTTTCTCCATTTCGCCCTTCGCTGCACTCAACCGCCGTTGATGTTCTTGGACCCATTGGGAGGGGGATCGGTGGACTTCAATCTCCGGCGTTCCTAACAGAAGATCCAACGGAACCCGGCTCGGTCGGCCGAACATCAATTGATATGGGGTATACCCGGTAGCTCGATGCACAGTGTTGTTATAGGCCCATACCAGGTTGTCCACATACTCAGGCCACCGTTCTTGTCGTTCGTCTCCGATGGTCTTTAATAGCCCCAGCAAGGTGCGATTGAACCTTTCACAAGCCCCATTCCCTTGTGGGTGATATGGGGTCGTCCTGGATTTTCGGATTCCATGTAAGATGCACAGCTCCCGGAAGAGATCCGACTCGAAATTCGCTCCTTGGTCCAACAAGATGCGTCTGGGACATCCATACGGACTGATCACATGTTTCCACAACGCCGCCGCAGTCGTCGGAGCAGTCTGGTCCCGCGTAGGAATCCCCACAGCAAATTTAGAAAAATGATCCAAGCATACTAACGCATATCGGTGCCCCGAGGTGACTTCTTGGATTGTTAAGAAGTCTACCGTCAGTAGTTCTAGTGGCTCACCCGTCACGATAGTCATGCGCCTCTCCGACTGTTCTGTCGCCTTGTGTACGACACACTCTGTGCATTCCTTGTAGACATCTCTCATTATTTCTTCCAGGTTTGGAGCATAGAAGTGATTCCTGACGATCTGTACAGTCTTTTCCACCGCAAAATGACCTCGGTTCTCGTGCATCCACTTGCACACGGGTTTGACGTCTGCGATGGGCAAGACCAACTGCCATATGTCGCGAGATTCCCGTGGTGCCCACACCCCTCTATACAATACTCCATCATGGTATTCTAGTCGTTCCAACTGCCGAGCTAATGCTTTAGCTGGTGCTGACAACTTGGTTCGTTCGGCTGCCGTGGGCCTTTCCTGCTGACGTACCCATTTGGCGATTATTTGGATGTCCGGGTCTTGCTGTTGCCGCTTCTCCCACTCGCCTCTATCATACATCTCAGCAAGATCCTCAATCCCTTGTATTGCTGTCACTACCCGTTGCTGCTGCATTGGAGGATGAACCACGCGTAGTGGGGGTATCTCTACTTCTTCTCGTTCATCATCCACCTCTCCGACCGGGGTCTCACACGGCTGTCGGGAGAGTGCATCGGCGTTGGTATGGTTCTTACCGGGCTTGTACCGAATGGTATAGTTGAATCGGGCCAGTCGGGCTATCCATCGTTGTTCCATCGCCCCCAGCTTTGCCGTCCCAAGATACGCCAAGGGATTGTTATCCGTGTAAATTTCCACTTGACTTCCGACCAGGTATTCGGCAAACCGTTCGGTCATGGCCCATACGATGGCCAATAACTCGAGCTTGAACGAGCTGTAATTGGTTGGGTTACGTTCTGATGGCCGCAAGCTACGGCTACCATAGGCGATGACGCGCTCCACGTCTCCTTGCTGTTGGGCCAGGACTGCTCCCAGTCCCTTCAAACTAGCGTCAGTGTAGAGCCGGAATGGCTGGGTGAAGTCTGCAAACGCGAGGATAGGGGCTGTCAATAGCCGTGTCTTCAGCGCTTCGAATGCCGCTTGCTGTGGCTCCTGCCACTGCTCCACTATACTGGGGCTTCGGCTCCCCTTCTTTTGGGTGGGTTGTCCACAGAGGAGTTGATTCAGGGGACTTGCAATTTTTGAGAAGTCTCGGATGTACCTCCGATAGTAACCGACCAATCCGAGATAGGCTCGGGTTTCCGTGGTGTTCTGCGGAACGGCCCATTCCTGTATGGCTTTGATCTTATCTGGATCAGGTGCAATTCCTGCTGCATTCACAACATGTGCTAGGTATTTGATCTGCCGGCAACCAAGTCGGCACTTGCTGGGTTTTAATTTGAGGCCATATTTTCCCAGTCGCTCCAACACGACCTGTAGATGCCGCAAATGTTCTGGGAAAGTCTTTGAGAAAATAACGATATCATCCAAGTAGATCAAGACTGACTCGTAGTTTAGATCTCCCAGGCAATGCTCCATTAGTCGTTGGAAAGTACTGGGCGCATTAGTTAGGCCGAACGGCATCCGATTAAATTCGAACAAACCTGATGGAGTAATGAACGCCGTCTTTTCCTTATCCTCTTCCTTCATAGGTACCTGCCAATATCCACTGGCTAAGTCGAGCGTCGTATAGTATCGCGCCTCCTGCATGGCTGTTAAGGATTCCTCCACTCGCGGTAGGGGGTAGGCGTCCCGATGCGTACAAGCGTTCAATTTGCGGTAATCCACACAAAACCGGAGCGATCCATCCTTCTTCCTTACCAGGACAATTGGGGCTGCCCATGGACTCTGACTTTCTCTGATCACCTGCCCGTCTAACATCTTCTGCAGGAGCTCTTTTACCTCCCGATACAAAGCGGGAGGTATATTGCGATATCGCTCTCGGATGGGAGGCGCCGCCCCCATGTGAATCCCATGTTCGATGGTAGTGGTGCATCCAAAGTCCTCTTCATGCTGAGCGAAAACCCAGCCGAAGCGTTGCAGAAGCGTCTTCAGTTGCTCCTCCGACTTGGTGCTATTCCGTCCAGTTCGAGTTGGCGCCACAGTCGATCAGTCTGCTCGTCACTGGCGTAGCTATAGGGGTCGCAGCGGTCGCAATTGCGACCGGGCCCCGAAGCCAGGGGGGCCCACGGCCCCCCGCACCACATCAATAGAAAGTTACTATAGTAACTCGGGCCGCGGGCCCCTGTTACCATAGTAACATACTTTACTTACCTTCCTGGTTCCGGATGGCAGCGGAGGTCCTGACGTCAAGCGCTGTGCGCAGCGCATGACGTCACAGCGCTATGCCGCCGCGCACAGCATCGAGACTACAGAACTCCCGCCGCGGCCGAAGAGGAAGGTAAGGTAAGCCCTGACTGGCGGGGTCTGACTCCCGGGACCCGCCAATCAGCTGTTTTGAAGGGGCCGCAGCACTCGTACGAGAGCTGCTCCCCTTCATTCCGGTCACACTGTGAATCGGTGTCGGCGATTCACAGTGTGGGCGAGTAGTGAAATGAAGGGGAAGCAGCTCTCGTACGAGTGCTGCGGCCCCTTCAAAACAGCTGATTTGCGGGTCCCGGGCGACACATCAGCTATTGATGGCCTATCCTGTGGATAGGCCATCAATGTTTAGGGACTGCACAACCCCTAAGCCTACGATGTAGCAGGCTTAGGGGGCCCATGAGACAGGATCACAGATTGTGTGATCCTGTCTGCTGGGCCCTGTATCTAAGCCAATCACATGGTAGGCTTAGATACATGGCCCATGCGTGATCCTGTCTGCTGGGCCCTGTATCTAAGCCTACCACACTGTAGGTTTAGATACAGGGCCCCAGCACACAGTAATCTTATACTGTATAAGATTACTGTCTGCTGGACCCTGTATCTAAGCCTACCTTGTGGTAGGCTTAGATACAGGGTCCCACAGACAGTATCACACATGGGCCCTGTATCTAAGCCTTAGGGTATGTGCACAGACACTAATTACGTCCGTAATTGACGGACGTATTTCGGCCGCAAGTACCGGACCGAACACAGTGCAGGGAGCCGGGCTCCTAGCATTATAGTTATGTACGATGCTAGGAGTCCCTGCCTCGCTGCAGGACAACTGTCCCATACTGTAATCATGTTTT
The DNA here is from genome assembly GCF_050947455.1 of Rhinoderma darwinii. NCBI lineage: Eukaryota > Metazoa > Chordata > Amphibia > Anura > Rhinodermatidae > Rhinoderma > Rhinoderma darwinii. The sequence goes on from NC_134688.1 coordinate 306,953,113, forward strand.
CAGTACGGGACAGTTGTCCGGCAGCGAGGCAGGGACTCCTAGCGTCGTACATAACTATGATGCTAGGAGCCCGGCTCCCTGCACTGTGTTCGGTCCGGTACTTGCGGCCGAAATACGTCCGTCAATTACGGACGTAATTAGTGTGTGTGCACATACCCTAACACATGTGTTACTAATCATTTTTTGTGTGTTTTCTTACAGGTTTGGTTGTTGGATTACGTCGGATTCCAGGACTACTTCGATGACAGCTTTTTTTTTATTGTCAATAAAATAGTTAATGAGGGTTGTGTGGGGTTTTTTTCTTATTTCAATAAAATATTTTTTCTATGTCTTTGTGTTTTTTTTTTAAACTATATTACTACCGCCTTAGTAATGGCCGCCGGCTGATTGACAGCATCCATTGCTAAGGCGGGGCTTAGTGTTAGCGGATGCAGAGGCTAACACTAACCCCCTTTATTACCCCGGTACCCACCGCCACCAGGGGTGCTGGGAAGAGCCGGGTACGATCTAGTACCTGACCATCTGTAGTGATGGTCGGCCACTGGGGTGGCCGCAGGCTGGTATTATCAGGAGGGGAAAGGCCAAAAACAGTGGCCCTTCCTACCCTGGTAATGCTAGGCTGCTGCTGCTTTATTGTATCTGGCTGGTTATGAAAATGGGGGGGACCCGACGTCATTTAAAAAAAGAAAAAAATAATTGTAAAGAACGATGTCAGGTCCCCCCCAATTTTCATAACCAGACAGATACAACACAGCAGCAGCAGGCAGCATTACAAGGGTGGGAAGGGCCACTGTTTTTGGCCTTCCCCAGCCTAATACTACCAGCCTGCGGCCACCCCGGTGCCTGCCCGTCACTACAGATGGTCGGGTACTGGTTTGTACCCGGCTCTTCCCAGTACCCCTGGTGGCGGTGGGTACCGGGGTAATAATGGGGGTTAGTGTAGCCTCTGCATCGGCTAACATTAAGCCCCACCTTAGTAATGGAGGTTGTCAATCAGCCAGCGGCCATTACTAAGGCGGTGATAATAAAGTTTAAAAAGATACAAGGACATAGAAAAAATATTTTATTGAAATAAAAAAACAACCCTCATTAACCATTTTATTGAGAATAAAAAAAACGCCGTCATTGAAGTCCTCGAATCCGAAGTCCAACAACCGAACCTGTAAAAAAACACACACACACAAAAATAATCAGTAACACATAAAGAAGCAAAATTATTATTCTTACCTATCCTGGGTCCAGCGCTGGAGCCGCAATGTCAGCGAGCTGGGCCCTGTATCTAATCCTATCATGTGTGATACAGTCTGCTGAGCTGTGTATCTAATCCAATCATGTATGATACTGTCTGCTGGGCCCTATATCTAATCCGATCATGTGTGATACTGTCTGCTGAGCCACTGTATCTAATCCTATCATGTGTGATACTGTCTGCTGAGCCACTGTATCTAATCCTATCATGTGTGGTACTGTCTGCTGAGCCACTGTATCTAATCCTATCATGTGTGACACTGTCTGCTGAGCCACTGTATCTAATCCTATCATGTGTGATACTGTCTGCTGGGCCCTATATCTAATCCGATCATGTGTGATACTGTCTGCTGAGCCACTGTATCTAATCCTATCATGTGTGATACTGTCTGCTGAGCCACTGTATCTAATCCTATCATGTGTGGTACTGTCTGCTGAGCCACTGTATCTAATCCTATCATGTGTGACACTGTCTGCTGAGCCACTGTATCTAATCCTATTATGTGTGGCACTGTCTGCTGAGCCACTGTATCTAATCCTATCATGTGTGGTACTGTCAGCTGAGCCACTGTATCTAATCCTATCATGTGTGATACTGTCTGCTGGGCCACTGTATCTAATCCTATCATGTGTGATACTGTCTGCTGAGCTGTGTATCTAATCCTATCATGTGTGATACTGCCTTCTGAGCCACTGTATCTAATCCTATCATGTGTGATACTGCCTTCTGAGCCACTGTATCTAATCCTATCATGTGTGATACTGTCTGCTGAGCCACTGTATCTAATCCTATCCATAGTTTATAGGGTCGTAGTGCTATAGATATGCTATGCTGTCTCATATACACACATTTTTTTTTGGGGCGGACACATATGTATTGGGGCTATTTCCCGGACATTTTAAGCCCTGAGGGTATGTTCACACGGCAGCGTCTGTTACGGCTGAGATTACGGAGCTGTTTTCAGGAGAAAACAGCACCGTAATTTCAGCCGTAATGGCATGTGCAGGCGTCTTTCGCTGCGTCCATTACGGAAGTAATTGAAGCTGGTTTTCCATGGAGTCAATGGAAAACGGCTCCATTTACGTCTGAAGAAGTGACAGGCACTTTTTCACGCGCCGCCTTTTGACAGCGGCGCGTAAAAAAAAATGACCGTCGGCACAGAACATCGTAAGACCCATTCAAATGAATGGGCAGATGTTTGCCGACGCTTTTGAGCCGCATTTTCGGACGTAATTCAATGCTAAAACGCCCGAATTACGTCCGTAAATAGTGTGTGTGAACCCAGCCTTAGTGACGCCCCGGCTGCTAGTGCTGCATTGTTGGGTCATTTAGGAGACCCAGCGATGCAGCTGAAAGCTGCGGACTGTCGGCCATGAGAAGTTTGCGGGGGGGGGGGGGCCCAGTAAGAATTTTTGCATCGGGGCCCATGAGCCTCTAGCTACGCCCCTGCTGCTCGTTCACGTCGGCCTCACTCCTTTCATCTCTTGACGATGCCTCTTGCAAAGTCTCGGCCATGGCGGGGTCCGTCACGTCCTCGGGCCTAACCATCTCAACATTAGCTAGCACCGTGCCGGCCGGTATCTCGACAACCCCTTGGGTCGGATTCAGCACTCTGACGGTCGCCATTCCTTTGGTGATCCGACACACCGTTCTTCCCACCACCCAGGGTAGCGTACTCTTGAGACTTCGCATGGGTTCCACCATGACCACGGCATCCCTTAAGCGATGATGGGTCCCTACGGAGAGGGGAATGGTGACTTCCTGTAGAGGTGGTACTTGCAGCACCGCTTTACCTGGGGCCCTCACCGACCCCACTCGCCCCTGTAGCGTCTTCAAGTCAGCCTGTCGTTGGCAGATTTGATGCACATGAAATAAATCTTGCCGGGCGGTCCGATCGGCTGCCAGCTCCTCCCACCGGCTACCGCTCGTCTCGTTGAACATCATGCCATGTATTTCCTGCAACACATTCATGCCAATTATAACAGGTATACCCGGCCTTGCACAATTATGTACTACCACAATACCAGCATGGGGAAAATTACGATTAAACACGTCTAATTCTAACCACGTAACACCGGCAATGGGAATTGGCAGGCTATTAGCCGCCGTAAGTTCAATCCAAGGGGCTTCTAGAGTCTGTCGACCTTGGAACTGTTCATGGAACAACTGATAGGTCATGGTGGTTACCTCCGAACCAGTGTCAATAAGGCAAGGAACGTTAACCCCCCCGATCATGGCTGTAACTATGGCGCATTTTCCTGTCAAAAGTTCCACCCTTCCTTTTGGGCCCGTCGATGGAATGCTCGCAGCTTGGCCCTCAGCGGCGGGGTAACTTAGTTTAAAGGTGGCTGTTCCCGTCTTGGATAGCGTCTCACCCTGCAATCTCTGGCAAAATGACCCGGCTGATCACACTACCAACAGCGTCGAGGCCCTCCTTGTGTCGCTCTGGGTGACCGAGGGAGCTGTTCCGGTCGATCGGCCATTACTCTCAGTTGGGCGACATCTGTTTTTAATTCCCGGATAGCTTCCTTGACATCCCGGGCGAACTCAGTGAACACTGCTTCTGGGCGTCCATTACCTGTCGGAGATGGCTCGGGGGTACCCACGTTTTGAAGGGCCATGCTAGCCTCTCCCAACTCCTCTTGATGAACTTTGAGCGCTTCTCGTAACACCTCACTCATCGTGGCGGTGGGGGTTACCCGGACGAGGTCTCTCGCGGCGCGTCTCAGGGTCCGGCTGTCCAGCCCGGACACAAACTGGTCTCGCACTATTCGGTCCGGCTCCGTTACGGCTGCGCACCCCGCTGGGTCCTTCGTTACGAGTCGACTCCACATTCCTTGTAATCCTACCGCAAATTGTTGAAGTGATTCTCCGTTCCTCTGTACCCTGGTATAGAATTTCTTCCGGAGATCGGCGGCTGACGTAACGTCTCCATAGAGGGACTCCAATCGGCTGATGATTGCTTCTAGCGTGTCGCGGTGTTCTAGCGGTAGAACCAAGACAGCTTGTCTCGCGTCCCCTTCGAGTGAGTTAAATGCCAGGTCAGCTTGGTGGGTCACAGGTACCTGGAATAACCGGGCCGCAGTACGAACTCGTTCCGTCCAGTCTGCGATCGATACACTCTTTCCGTCAAACTTGGGAATGTTCATTAGGGCGGCCCCCATGGACGGTCGGGGTCGACGGTAGTGTCCCGCTGCTGGATGGTTCCATCGCGGCGAGGTTTCGGATCCTGCCGACTACGCCAATTTATGTAGGAGGGACTACCGCGATAGGAATTAAATGAACAAGACATACCGTCCTTTGGGTAACTTCTTTACTGTAGCGAGCAAATAACAGCAACTTCTTCTTTATGGAGCAGACAGGAATTCTGAGGTTGAGGACTTTGATCTCGCTGGAAGTCCCCCGGAGAGAGGTTGTGCCTGACCCCACGTTGCCGGCTTGGCTAAGGATACGCCGCTGTCAGTCACGGCGGGAGCTACCCACTACTGACAGCCTATCCTAGGGTAAAAGTCACACTCTCGGCCCACGGATCGCGTCGTGGGAATCAGCGACTAACGTACCTACTAGCACCGTCACGGGTCCTTGCGGAGCTATCCGCTACCTTTCATGACAACCCTCTCTCTCCTCAGTCGGTAGTCCGAACGGTGGACACCCTAGGATGCAACTGAACTGGCGGGCTGACGCTAAGGGTTACACGAAGTCCAGCTAATAGTCCAACAAAGTCCTGTCAACCCGACCGTTCCTTCTGTCTGCTCCTATTCCAACAAGATTCATAAACAACAGTTCCATGCAAGTACTACATGCGGTGCTCTAGCTATAACAGTTCCATGCAAGGGTTACATGCGGTGCTTTATGTATAACAGTTCTATGCAAAAGTGACACGCGGTGCTTTATCTATAACAGTTTCATGCAAGAGTGACACGCGGTGCTTTATTTATAACAGTTCCATGCAAGAGTGACACGCGGTGCTTTGTCTATAACAGTTTCATGCAAGAGTGACACGCGGTGCTTTATTTATAACAGTTCCATGCAAAAGTGACACGTGGTGACTGAGATAGCAAGTCCTCTGCCTTTGGGCCTTTCTGTGAAAGTGTTGTTTGTCCCTTTTGAGACTATTCTTTTGAGAGTAAGGTGGGAGTAAGGTGGCGGTAGTTAGCGAGGGACGTCACGCCAGAAACGGTCACAGACTAGGACACGGGCACTTTTGTCATGGCGGGAATGTAGTTCTTGGTCAGGGGTCTTAAGGTCTGGGCACGGTACCTGTGGCTGTTGGCACACTCCTTGTGCTTTGGCTGGTCCCCTGTCCTCCTCCTGGATTTCCTCAGACACCCGTGCTGTCCTTCTTCCTCTACTCTGAGGCTGCAGCTGAGAGCCCACGTGCTGTCAGGCTCCTGCCTTCTCTAGTACGGTGCCTTCCTGTACCTCTCGCTTCACAGTGCACCTCTTCTCTCTCTTTCACTCTCCGTACCACCCTTCTTCACCCCCCTCACTCCTGCTCTCTCCCTCTCTCCTCTTCGCGCCGCTCGCTTGCTCCGCCCCCTCCTTTCTCACACTCTCCTCCTCTGTCCTCCCTCTTGCTCCCGTCACGGCTCCTCCTCCTCCTGCTTTCCTTCTCTCTCTGCTGGAGCGTCTGCGATGGCCGTCGGCACCGCGGCCGTTTCCATGGCAACCAGGACGCTCCTCCGCCCGACTCCTGTGTCAAAGACCGGCGGTGGTTTCCTGCGGGGTTCCCCATCCAAGAGGACAAGTAAGTGCACCCCTTACATGTGTCCGTGTGTCCGCTGCGTAATACTCACGACATGTCCTATATTTGTGCATTGTTGGCGCATCACGCACCCATTGAAGTCAATGGGTGGGTGAAAATCACGCCCAGCACTTCCGCAGCAGTATAAACTATGAATGAAAACAGAAAAGCACCTTGTGCTACAAACATACAAACAGAGTGTCATAATGATGGCGGCTGCGCGAAAATCACTCAGCCGCGCATCATACGCTGCTGACACACGGAGCTGTTATGGACCTTTTGCATGCGCTAAACGCCAGGTTTTTGCGCACACAAAAAGCACACGCTTGTGTGAATCCGGCCTTAGGGTAGGAACACACTAGGCATGAACACTGCGGATTTTATGCAACACATTTTATTGTGGAAAATCCGCAGCGTATTACAGTCGCAGCAGAGTGGATGAGATTTGAACAAATCTCATCCACACGCTGCAAAAAAAATGGACCTGCAGTGTGGCTTTTTAAGCCGCAGCATGTCAATTTATGCTGCAGAATCGCTGCTCCTGTTGCGGAAATGCTGCGGTTCTGCCGCAAAAATCACACATGAGAAAAAAAAAAGGTACTTTTTTACATTTATAAAAAAGTTTAGACTTACCCCGGCCGTAGTCCTGGTGACGCGATCCTCTATTCTTAGCGCAGCCCGGCCTCCTGTCATGACGTTTCATCCCATGTGACTGCTGCAGCGGTCACATGGTCTACAGCATCATCCCAGGAGGCGGGGCTACGTTCAGAAGAGAGAGATGCGTCATCTAAACTACGGCCGGGGCAAGTCTAAACTTTTTTTTCCCTGCAGGATTCCCGCAGCGGACATGCCTCACGAAACCTGCGCCACTATTTGGTGCGGTTTTGCTGGCAGAATTCCCTGCGGCTACCGGGGCGGATAAACGGTGTAGTTTTACTCAGCATATCCGCCTAGTGTGTCCCTTATGATGTCGCTCCTGGAACTGCTGCCGGCAGGGGTGAACCTAGCCCGTCTGCCGCCTGAGGCGAACTATAAAAAGGTGCCCCCCCCCCACAAATCTATCTGAGTTTTCTCATTCCTGACTTTACACATCAAACACGGAATATATAAATTTTTTAAATAGGAAAACATTTGATGTTTATTTGTTAGGCCCTGTTCACACAGAGTATTTTGACGAGTTTTTGGGCGCGGAAACCGCTCCGCAAAACTCGTCAAAAACCGGCCGAAAATGCCTCCCGAGAAAGAAGGGACATGCCCTATCTTCGCACGTTTACGCCTCTGACCTCCTATTGACATCAATGGGAGGCAGAGAGAGGGTATTTCGCTGAGTTTTTTGCCCGTAGCACTCAATGGCCGTGAGCGAAAAACGCGGTGAAAATCGCGGCAAACGACGTGCAGGAAGGACAAAATTTGCCTCAAAAACCCAAAAAACTCAGTGTGAACATAGCCTTAAAGTGCTGTTTGAAGTATGGAAAATATTTAAAGAATTATTCTTACTGCCAATCAGTGCAGTGCAAATAGTACAGTCTGCACTGCCCCATATCTCTCCTCGGCAGCCAGTCTCATTTGCGGCGAAACTCTCTGCAATTACATTCAGGCCAGTCCAGGACGGATTGCGCTTAGCGCTGTTTTGAAGCGGCACGTCCTGGGCTGGTTTCTTTGCTCTACCTGCTGTATTGTTGTGGCCTGCCTGTGCTGGCTCGATGCCAGTGGTGGATTAATATGATCTTTGGCCCTGTACGGTCCACAAGTTATGGACCCACATCCCACGCGTAAGTATCACCTACATGTCAAAGTACATCATATGCCACTCTGCGGACTGTCTCTTAGCCTGATCATCCGCTGCCACTCACACTTCCCCACAGCCCCCACCACTGTAATGTACATAGATTGTAAGACCAACATTACCAATAATACCGCCATACTGCTACTGAATAATACCCCATACTGTTACTGAATAATACCCCCATACTGTTACTGAATAATACTCCCATACTGTTACTGAATAATACCCTCATACTGTTACTGAATAATACCCCCATACTGTTACTCAATAATACCTCCATACTCTTACTGAATAATACCTCCATACTGTTACTGAATAATACCTCCATACTGTTACTGAATAATACCCCCATACTGTTACTGAATAATCCCTCCATACTGTTACTGAATAATACATTTATACTGTTACTGAATAATACCCCCATACTGTTACTGAATAATAGCCCCATACTGTTACTAAATAATACCTCCATACTGTTACTGAATAATACCCCCATACTGTTACTGAATAATACTCCCATACTGTTACTGAATAATACCCTCATACTGTTACTGAATAATACCCCCATACTGTTACTGAATGATACCCCCATACTGTTACTGAATAATACCGCCATACTGTTACTGAATAATACCCCCATACTGTTACTGAATAATACCTCCATACTGTTACTGAATAATACCTCCATACTGTTACTGAATAATACCTCCATACTGTTACTGAATAATACCTCCATACTGTTACTGAATAATACCTCCATACTGTTACTGAATAATACCCCCATACTGTTACTGAATAATACCTCCATACTGTTACTGAATAATACCTCCATACTGTTACTGAATAATACCTCCATACTGTTACTGAATAATACCTCCATACTGATACTGAATAATACCCCCATACGGTTACTGAATAATACCCCCATACTGTTACTGAATAATACCTCCATACTGTTACTGAATAATACCCCCATACTGTTACTGAATAATACCTCCATACTGTTACTGAATAATACCCCCATACTGTTACTGAATAATACCTCCATACGGTTACTGAATAATACCCCCATACTGTTACTGAATAATACCCCCATACTATTACTGAATAATACCTCCATACGGTTACTGAATAATACCTCCATACGGTTACTGAATAATACCTCCATACTGTTACTGAATAATACCTCCATACTGTTACTGAATAATACCTCCATACTGTTACTGAATAATACCTCTATACTGTTACTGAATAATACCCCCATACTGTTACTGAATAATACCTCCATACGGTTACTGAATAATACCCCCATACTATTACTGAATAATACCTCCATACGGTTACTGAATAATACCTCCATACTGTTACTGAATAATACCCCCATACTGTTACTGAATAATACATTTATACTGTTACTGAATAATACCTCCATACGGTTACTGAATAAAACTGCCAAACCATGATCACATATTACTACAACATTGTGTCAGAAAAAACCCACCATACTGTTAGTGAATAAATCACACTATATATAGACCAATATTACCACCATATAGTGACCTTATAGAGGTAGATGCCAGTTATGCACAAGATATCTGCAGACCATATAAGTGATTACAGTATAGTTATATCGAGTGACTATTGTGGAAAATTTAAGTTTTTTACATTTTTATACTGCTTTTTTTTGGTAGGTTCCGCTGGAGCGTTTGGACTACGTCGTAGATACATTGGACTACTCCGATGATCTACTTTTAAAAAAAAAAAAAATGGTGAAAGAGGGTTGCATGGGGGAGTTTAGATTTCAATAAAAGTTTTTCTTGTGTTTTTTTTTAATACTTTATTATGGCCTTAGTAATGGCTGTTGTCTGATTGAGAGCGTCCATTACTAAGAAGGGGCTTAGTGATAGCCAGTAAAAAGGCTATCACTAACCCCTATAATTACCCCGGTTCTCACTGCCGCGAGGGGAGTACGATCCAGTACCCGACCATCTGAAGCGACGGTAAGGCAGCAGGGCGGTCACAGGCTGGTTTTACCAGGCTAGGAAGGGATAAAAAACGTTGCCCTTCATTCAATACGTTGGCTATATCTGCAATAATTTGATTTTAACCCACTACATCAAGGTGGTGAATACCTTGGAGACTCTCACAGAACATACGGGACGTTACAAATAATCTTATTTACATGGCTAATGAGGTTCAGTTAACACGAACAGAACTAGCAGAGAAAGTTTTTGGTGTCAATGACATTCTGACTGAAAACGAATCCAACATGGAGGACCTATTCCACGGTCTTGAAAAACACCTGGCACAACAAGCCAAAATTTGGTGGGATCTCACCACTCTCAAAAACTACATTGCTAAGGATATGATCCCCAGAGGCCTTAGACTGCGAAAAACACCCACTTTTATCTACACTGAAGATTTCATCAAAGAATGGAACGAAACACTATCCGACTGTTCTATCAAATTAATGAAATTGATTACTAAACAGGAGGAAATAAAACTACTGGAACTAGACATACAAATATCGGACAATAGAAAACAGTTAGAGGTTTTTTCCAGCTCACCCTCCTTCTCCTTTCTCCAGTCACGCACATCATCAGCCATTGACAAACTCGATCGCTCTATAGCAGAAACGAAGAAAAACAAGTTCAAACGAGATACTAAGGATTATGCACTAAATGAAATCTATACCTGGAATAAGAAAGAAAGAAATTATAATAGACCTAGACCTATCCTCAAAAAACGAAATTTCCAATACAAACAATATAAAGATCTACCCAATAGAGTAAGCTTTAGCTCGACTGAGCCAGACTCAGCTGAAGGCTTCTCAGAGGAGGAAAATATGAGAACACGGTCCTATTCCAACCACAGACAAGATACAACAGGTCATCAGTCAAAAAACGAGGAAGGAGGGGCGGTAGGAAACACAAACAGACAAAATCAAGAACAAAACCGCCGCCTCCGTCCCCGAAAATTCCAACACTATTAGAGTCAAATGTTACCAACTTATCCTCCATGTCTCTAACCAAGGAACAAAATCAAGTATTATCATTGGGCCTAAATTTTGCCCCAAAAAATAATTTCAACTTGTTTAATACAATACTCGACATTAATAAATTTATCCGCAACTTAACGGTCAAAAAACATTTCCTTGCATCAGAAACAACCAAGGAGGTCACCAATATCACGACATCTTCACCAAACACCATTAATATCATTGAAGAATCACCAGCAGGCACATCTCATGTCCAGCCTGAATTCTCATTCCAGGAACTTTCAACCATTGTGTGCCTAGAACACCTGTGCACTGAAAAACCTAACCAAATAGTCACGACTGCTGTCAACTTTGAAACATCAAATCCGAAGTTTTATCCAACCAGTTCACGGACAAATTCAATGGACGAATTCCAATTGGTACTGGAAAAAGAATTACAAACTCTAGCAGATGGACTCAAAACTCAACAACAACAAACCAACATGACCATGGGTCTGAAAGAAGCAGTCAAATCCTTACAGGATAATAAAGAAATAATCATTAAGATGTCGGATAAAGGCGGAAATGTTACGGTGATGAATAAACATGACTATAAATCATCAATCATGACCATGCTAACGGATGAAACAACTTACAAAAGTCTAGAAAAAAAATCCAGTGGAAACAATCAAAACTAACATGAAAAAACTACTCAATGATGGCCTAATACAAGGATTCATTACTCAAAAACAGTTGGATTTCATTTATATTGAACAACCCATCACTCCGATAATCCACGCATTGCCCAAAACACATAAAAAAAATTTTCCTCCACCGATGAGACCTATAGTCTCAGGCATCGGATCAATACTAGAGAGATTATCTGAATGGCTCGATACACTGTTGCAACCGCTAGTACAAAGAACACCTGGTTTTCTTAGTGATACTAAAAATGTCCTAAACTCACTACACAACTTACGGTGGCAAGAAAATTATACATGGCTCACTTGTGATGTGGTCTCATTATATACCTCAATCCCCCATCAAATAGCCTACACTGCTTTGGAAGAATATCTATCCATGCATAGCAGTTATGATAAAAAATTCCAAATATACATCCTGGAAGTCCTAGTATTTTTAATGACGAACAACTACTTCCAATTCGATGGAAAATATTATCTCCAATTAAGAGGGGTATCCATGGGGGCCAAATTCTCCCCCTCAGTGGCGAATCTGGTTATGTCGTGGTGGGAAGAGTCCCACATTTTCTCCAGCAACAACCAATATGGCAACTGTATCGAATGGTACGGTAGATACATTGATGACATCTTACTTATATGGAAAGGGGACATTAATATCATCCCGGATTTTGTTGAGAGCCTAAATCACAATCAATGTAATCTCAAATTTACATACAACCATGACACCACTGAAATTGTTTTTCTGGACCTAAAGCTAAGCGGCATAGCAGGCCAGACTATATCCACCGAAACATACCGCAAACCCACAGCATCCAACAATATACTCCATGCCAAAAGCAATCATTCTAAGCAAACCATTCGGGCCATACCAGTGGGAGAGATGCACCGTGCGAAACGGAATTGTAGCTCACACGATCAGTTCAAATTAGAAGAAGATCAAATCAAATCCAGACTCTCAAAAAGAGGATATCCCCAATGGTCACTCAAACGAGCGAGTGACATTATGTCAAAAAAACCTAGAACACAGCTACTCCAATATCATAATGAGACCACCACCAAGCAAACCACCAAAGGTCAGCCTACATTAATCCTCCAACAGAGCAACCAATTCTCACAAATCAAAAACCTAGTAAACCAATACTTACCGATTCTTATGGAGGACGATAGTCTGCGTACCATCCTAGCGGGAGGAATTAGGGTGGTAGCTCGCAAAGCTCCATCCCTGGGCAGCGTTCTTTCTCCATCTTTCTTCAGTTCTAAAGATAAAACGAAAACAACATGGTTAGAAACAAAAGGTTTTTTCAAGTGTGGCCAACACCCCTGCAAAGTTTGTACTTATGCACACCCTACCAAAAATTTTTGCAACTCCACTCAAACAGATACATTTATCATTCAAAATTACATTAACTGTAACACAGAATCTGTTATTTACATAATTGAGTGTACAGACTGCCAATTGAAATACGTGGGCTGCACAAATAGAAAACTTAAAACTAGAATACTGGAACATCTCAGTTATGTCAGGAATCCGAATATTGTCAACATTTCAAATGCATCAAAACATTTCATACACAAACACAATAGGACAACCAAAAGTTTTTGTTGCTATGCTATCGAAAAAATCCATTTGCCGAAAAGAGGAGGAGATATAATCAACAAAACCCACCTCAGAGAAGCCTTTTGGATATATAGATTAAAGACAAGATTTCCGGATGGCCTTAACTTAAGAAAGGAACTCATGTTTCAGTATTGAGAAACCAGGAAGGCCACCAGTGCATAATCATCCCAGAGCACACAATATTAATAACTGCATCACAGTATTCTCAAAAATATATTTGATATTTTTTCCTAGCCAGAGAGTCTCCATCCACCCGTAATTTTAATAACCACCCTCCGTAGTGCATGCACAACATATGCCAAACGACATGCATTACTTCCCCATATTCCTGATTTTAGCCTTCACTTCACCTCCTTTTTTCCTTACCTATGCACTCACGATCCTACGATGCAAACCAGTGATAACTGAACTACAGATACGCCAAATATCTCAAACTGGCTCTCCCCTATTGCACCTACATTACAACACATTCTCCTACATATGGTAAATAATAACGCTTATAGTCCCGGCCTCACCATGAGCAACGTGTTACATAAAGCATCATTTAATTATTAGTTATGTCAATTATTAATGAATTCATTTCTTACCTATCATGTTAGCTGGAATGGGACGACTTTTGCCCGAGCAGATGGCTCCTCGTGATTCGTCCTGCATCTTGCGTTCCATATGGTCACAAGATCTGGAACGCACACGTGACCACCAATCATGATCCATACTACAAAGCTCTTACCTACATTTTAGTATTGCACAAACAAGACATCAACCTCCAACATTACCAATAACTAACAACGAGAGTCTCTTGCTACATATATAGTATTATACATGAGCAGTACTTACCAGACACGTGAACGGGCGCATCTAACATGTTCCCATTTCCGGATTGCGTTCCAAGTGACGTGTTAAGCAATGGAACGCAATCAGGACCCAGCTGTTACCACCGGACATAGTATAAAAGGGCCAGGGCGCTAGTTTCAAATCACACTACAGCCAAGTCTAAGGACGTCGCTATCGTCCGAAACGCGTAGGCTTTACAGGATCATTCCTCCCATTACCCACACACCAGGACCATACTCCAATGGACTTTTTAATAGAATCTCATTAAACTTGGAAATTCCTTCCGTTTTACTTCTACCAAAGCGCTGGATCCAACTTCCTTTCTACCTCTGCTTCTGCTACGTGTGCCGACACGAAAAGGATCCAGGCGCAGACAGCGACACTCATATTGTGTCAGGTGAGCTGGAGGATTCCTCCCTTTGTTTTCTACTACTACGAAATCGGTTTTTCCTCTCGTGCTCACATCTGTCAAAATTGTCCACACTTGTACAACAGTGAGCTAAGCAGAATATCTGTGCATACTGTTGTCATTTGAAAATTTTCTTTACCTATTGGTGTGTCTCATGGGTCAATGAAAGTCTGCCTAACTAAGGAAAAAGTATATTGTAAATGTACACGTGACATCACGATCACGTCTGATATTAGTTTGCACCAAGTTGCAACAAAATTCATTCAATACGTTGGCTATATCTGCAATAATTTGATTTTAACCCACTACATCAAGGTGGTGAATACCTTGGAGACTCTCACAGAACATACGGGACGTTACAAATAATCTTATTTACATGGCTAATGAGGTTCAGTTAACACGAACAGAACTAGCAGAGAAAGTTTTTGGTGTCAATGACATTCTGACTGAAAACGAATCCAACATGGAGGACCTATTCCACGGTCTTGAAAAACACCTGGCACAACAAGCCAAAATTTGGTGGGATCTCACCACTCTCAAAAACTACATTGCTAAGGATATGATCCCCAGAGGCCTTAGACTGCGAAAAACACCCACTTTTATCTACACTGAAGATTTCATCAAAGAATGGAACGAAACACTATCCGACTGTTCTATCAAATTAATTAAATTGATTACTAAACAGGAGGAAATAAAACTACTGGAACTAGACATACAAATATCGGACAATAGAAAACAGTTAGAGGTTTTTTCCAGCTCACCCTCCTTCTCCTTTCTCCAGTCACGCACATCATCAGCCATTGACAAACTCGATCGCTCTATAGCAGAAACGAAGAAAAACAAGTTCAAACGAGATACTAAGGATTATGCACTAAATGAAATCTATACCTGGAATAAGAAAGAAAGAAATTATAATAGACCTAGACCTATCCTCAAAAAACGAAATTTCCAATACAAACAATATAAAGATCTACCCAATAGAGTAAGCTTTAGCCCGACTGAGCCAGACTCAGCTGAAGGCTTCTCAGAGGAGGAAAATATGAGAACACGGTCCTATTCCAACCACAGACAAGATACAACAGGTCATCAGTCAAAAAACGAGGAAGGAGGGGCGGTAGGAAACACAAACAGACAAAATCAAGAACAAAACCGCCGCCTCCGTCCCCGAAAATTCCAACACTATTAGAGTCAAATGTTACCAACTTATCCTCCATGTCTCTAACCAAGGAACAAAATCAAGTATTATCATTGGGCCTAAATTTTGCCCCAAAAAATAATTTCAACTTGTTTAATACAATACTCGACATTAATAAATTTATCCGCAACTTAACGGTCAAAAAACATTTCCTTGCATCAGAAACAACCAAGGAGGTCACCAATATCACGACATCTTCACCAAACACCATTAATATCATTGAAGAATCACCAGCAGGCACATCTCATGTCCAGCCTGAATTCTCATTCCAGGAACTTTCAACCATTGTGTGCCTAGAACACCTGTGCACTGAAAAACCTAACCAAATAGTCACGACTGCTGTCAACTTTGAAACATCAAATCCAAAGTTTTATCCAACCAGTTCACGGACAAATTCAATGGACGAATTCCAATTGGTACTGGAAAAAGAATTACAAACTCTAGCAGATGGACTCAAAACTCAGCAACAACAAACCAACATGACCATGGGTCTGAAAGAAGCAGTCAAATCCTTACAGGATAATAAAGAAATAATCATTAAGATGTCGGATAAAGGCGGAAATGTTACGGTGATGAATAAACATGACTATAAATCATCAATCATGACCATGCTAACGGATGAAACAACTTACAAAAGTCTAGAAAAAAAATCCAGTGGAAACAATCAAAACTAACATGAAAAAACTACTCAATGATGGCCTAATACAAGGATTCATTACTCAAAAACAGTTGGATTTCATTTATATTGAACAACCCATCACTCCGATAATCCACGCATTTCCCAAAACACATAAAAAAAATTTTCCTCCACCGATGAGACCTATAGTCTCAGGCATCGGATCAATACTAGAGAGATTATCTGAATGGCTCGATACACTGTTGCAACCGCTAGTACAAAGAACACCTGGTTTTCTTAGTGATACTAAAAATGTCCTAAACTCACTACACAACTTACGGTGGCAAGAAAATTATACATGGCTCACTTGTGATGTGGTCTCATTATATACCTCAATCCCCCATCAAATAGCCTACACTGCTTTGGAAGAATATCTATCCATGCATAGCAGTTATGATAAAAAATTCCAAATATACATCCTGGAAGTCCTAGTATTTTTAATGACGAACAACTACTTCCAATTCGATGGAAAATATTATCTCCAATTAAGAGGGGTATCCATGGGGGCCAAATTCTCCCCCTCAGTGGCGAATCTGGTTATGTCGTGGTGGGAAGAGTCCCACATTTTCTCCAGCAACAACCAATATGGCAACTGTATCGAATGGTACGGTAGATACATTGATGACATCTTACTTATATGGAAAGGGGACATTAATATCATCCCGGATTTTGTTGAGAGCCTAAATCACAATCAATGTAATCTCAAATTTACATACAACCATGACACCACTGAAATTGTTTTTCTGGACCTAAAGCTAAGCGGCATAGCAGGCCAGACTATATCCACCGAAACATACCGCAAACCCACAGCATCCAACAATATACTCCATGCCAAAAGCAATCATTCTAAGCAAACCATTCGGGCCATACCAGTGGGAGAGATGCACCGTGCGAAACGGAATTGTAGCTCACACGATCAGTTCAAATTAGAAGAAGATCAAATCAAATCCAGACTCTCAAAAAGAGGATATCCCCAATGGTCACTCAAACGAGCGAGTGACATTATGTCAAAAAAACCTAGAACACAGCTACTCCAATATCATAATGAGACCACCACCAAGCAAACCACCAAAGGTCAGCCTACATTAATCCTCCAACAGAGCAACCAATTCTCCCAAATCAAAAACCTAGTAAACCAATACTTACCGATTCTTATGGAGGACGATAGTCTGCGTACCATCCTAGCGGGAGGAATTAGGGTGGTAGCTCGCAAAGCTCCATCCCTGGGCAGCGTTCTTTCTCCATCTTTCTTCAGTTCTAAAGATAAAACGAAAACAACATGGTTAGAAACAAAAGGTTTTTTCAAGTGTGGCCAACACCCCTGCAAAGTTTGTACTTATGCACACCCTACCAAAAATTTTTGCAACTCCACTCAAACAGATACATTTATCATTCAAAATTACATTAACTGTAACACAGAATCTGTTATTTACATAATTGAGTGTACAGACTGCCAATTGAAATACGTGGGCTGCACAAATAGAAAACTTAAAACTAGAATACTGGAACATCTCAGTTATGTCAGGAATCCGAATATTGTCAACATTTCAAATGCATCAAAACATTTCATACACAAACACAATAGGACAACCAAAAGTTTTTGTTGCTATGCTATCGAAAAAATCCATTTGCCGAAAAGAGGAGGAGATATAATCAACAAAACCCACCTCAGAGAAGCCTTTTGGATATATAGATTAAAGACAAGATTTCCGGATGGCCTTAACTTAAGAAAGGAACTCATGTTTCAGTATTGAGAAACCAGGAAGGCCACCAGTGCATAATCATCCCAGAGCACACAATATTAATAACTGCATCACAGTATTCTCAAAAATATATTTGATATTTTTTCCTAGCCAGAGAGTCTCCATCCACCCGTAATTTTAATAACCACCCTCCGTAGTGCATGCACAACATATGCCAAACGACATGCATTACTTCCCCATATTCCTGATTTTAGCCTTCACTTCACCTCCTTTTTTCCTTACCTATGCACTCACGATCCTACGATGCAAACCAGTGATAACTGAACTACAGATACGCCAAATATCTCAAACTGGCTCTCCCCTATTGCACCTACATTACAACACATTCTCCTACATATGGTAAATAATAACGCTTATAGTCCCGGCCTCACCATGAGCAACGTGTTACATAAAGCATCATTTAATTATTAGTTATGTCAATTATTAATGAATTCATTTCTTACCTATCATGTTAGCTGGAATGGGACGACTTTTGCCCGAGCAGATGGCTCCTCGTGATTCGTCCTGCATCTTGCGTTCCATATGGTCACAAGATCTGGAACGCACACGTGACCACCAATCATGATCCATACTACAAAGCTCTTACCTACATTTTAGTATTGCACAAACAAGACATCAACCTCCAACATTACCAATAACTAACAACGAGAGTCTCTTGCTACATATATAGTATTATACATGAGCAGTACTTACCAGACACGTGAACGGGCGCATCTAACATGTTCCCATTTCCGGATTGCGTTCCAAGTGACGTGTTAAGCAATGGAACGCAATCAGGACCCAGCTGTTACCACCGGACATAGTATAAAAGGGCCAGGGCGCTAGTTTCAAATCACACTACAGCCAAGTCTAAGGACGTCGCTATCGTCCGAAACGCGTAGGCTTTACAGGATCATTCCTCCCATTACCCACACACCAGGACCATACTCCAATGGACTTTTTAATAGAATCTCATTAAACTTGGAAATTCCTTCCGTTTTACTTCTACCAAAGCGCTGGATCCAACTTCCTTTCTACCTCTGCTTCTGCTACGTGTGCCGACACGAAAAGGATCCAGGCGCAGACAGCGACACTCATATTGTGTCAGGTGAGCTGGAGGATTCCTCCCTTTGTTTTCTACTACTACGAAATCGGTTTTTCCTCTCGTGCTCACATCTGTCAAAATTGTCCACACTTGTACAACAGTGAGCTAAGCAGAATATCTGTGCATACTGTTGTCATTTGAAAATTTTCTTTACCTATTGGTGTGTCTCATGGGTCAATGAAAGTCTGCCTAACTAAGGAAAAAGTATATTGTAAATGTACACGTGACATCACGATCACGTCTGATATTAGTTTGCACCAAGTTGCAACAAAATTCATTCAATACGTTGGCTATATCTGCAATAATTTGATTTTAACCCACTACATCAAGGTGGTGAATACCTTGGAGACTCTCACAGAACATACGGGACGTTACAAATAATCTTATTTACATGGCTAATGAGGTTCAGTTAACACGAACAGAACTAGCAGAGAAAGTTTTTGGTGTCAATGACATTCTGACTGAAAACGAATCCAACATGGAGGACCTATTCCACGGTCTTGAAAAACACCTGGCACAACAAGCCAAAATTTGGTGGGATCTCACCACTCTCAAAAACTACATTGCTAAGGATATGATCCCCAGAGGCCTTAGACTGCGAAAAACACCCACTTTTATCTACACTGAAGATTTCATCAAAGAATGGAACGAAACACTATCCGACTGTTCTATCAAATTAATGAAATTGATTACTAAACAGGAGGAAATAAAACTACTGGAACTAGACATACAAATATCGGACAATAGAAAACAGTTAGAGGTTTTTTCCAGCTCACCCTCCTTCTCCTTTCTCCAGTCACGCACATCATCAGCCATTGACAAACTCGATCGCTCTATAGCAGAAACGAAGAAAAACAAGTTCAAACGAGATACTAAGGATTATGCACTAAATGAAATCTATACCTGGAATAAGAAAGAAAGAAATTATAATAGACCTAGACCTATCCTCAAAAAACGAAATTTCCAATACAAACAATATAAAGATCTACCCAATAGAGTAAGCTTTAGCTCGACTGAGCCAGACTCAGCTGAAGGCTTCTCAGAGGAGGAAAATATGAGAACACGGTCCTATTCCAACCACAGACAAGATACAACAGGTCATCAGTCAAAAAACGAGGAAGGAGGGGCGGTAGGAAACACAAACAGACAAAATCAAGAACAAAACCGCCGCCTCCGTCCCCGAAAATTCCAACACTATTAGAGTCAAATGTTACCAACTTATCCTCCATGTCTCTAACCAAGGAACAAAATCAAGTATTATCATTGGGCCTAAATTTTGCCCCAAAAAATAATTTCAACTTGTTTAATACAATACTCGACATTAATAAATTTATCCGCAACTTAACGGTCAAAAAACATTTCCTTGCATCAGAAACAACCAAGGAGGTCACCAATATCACGACATCTTCACCAAACACCATTAATATCATTGAAGAATCACCAGCAGGCACATCTCATGTCCAGCCTGAATTCTCATTCCAGGAACTTTCAACCATTGTGTGCCTAGAACACCTGTGCACTGAAAAACCTAACCAAATAGTCACGACTGCTGTCAACTTTGAAACATCAAATCCGAAGTTTTATCCAACCAGTTCACGGACAAATTCAATGGACGAATTCCAATTGGTACTGGAAAAAGAATTACAAACTCTAGCAGATGGACTCAAAACTCAGCAACAACAAACCAACATGACCATGGGTCTGAAAGAAGCAGTCAAATCCTTACAGGATAATAAAGAAATAATCATTAAGATGTCGGATAAAGGCGGAAATGTTACGGTGATGAATAAACATGGCTATAAATCATCAATCATGACCATGCTAACGGATGAAACAACTTACAAAAGTCTAGAAAAAAAATCCAGTGGAAACAATCAAAACTAACATGAAAAAACTACTCAATGATGGCCTAATACAAGGATTCATTACTCAAAAACAGTTGGATTTCATTTATATTGAACAACCCATCACTCCGATAATCCACGCATTTCCCAAAACACATAAAAAAAATTTTCCTCCACCGATGAGACCTATAGTCTCAGGCATCGGATCAATACTAGAGAGATTATCTGAATGGCTCGATACACTGTTGCATCCGCTAGTACAAAGAACACCTGGTTTTCTTAGTGATACTAAAAATGTCCTAAACTCACTACACAACTTACGGTGGCAAGAAAATTATACATGGCTCACTTGTGATGTGGTCTCATTATATACCTCAATCCCCCATCAAATAGCCTACACTGCTTTGGAAGAATATCTATCCATGCATAGCAGTTATGATAAAAAATTCCAAATATACATCCTGGAAGTCCTAGTATTTTTAATGACGAACAACTACTTCCAATTCGATGGAAAATATTATCTCCAATTAAGAGGGGTATCCATGGGGGCCAAATTCTCCCCCTCAGTGGCGAATCTGGTTATGTCGTGGTGGGAAGAGTCCCACATTTTCTCCAGCAACAACCAATATGGCAACTGTATCGAATGGTACGGTAGATACATTGATGACATCTTACTTATATGGAAAGGGGACATTAATATCATCCCGGATTTTGTTGAGAGCCTAAATCACAATCAATGTAATCTCAAATTTACATACAACCATGACACCACTGAAATTGTTTTTCTGGACCTAAAGCTAAGCGGCATAGCAGGCCAGACTATATCCACCGAAACATACCGCAAACCCACAGCATCCAACAATATACTCCATGCCAAAAGCAATCATTCTAAGCAAACCATTCGGGCCATACCAGTGGGAGAGATGCACCGTGCGAAACGGAATTGTAGCTCACACGATCAGTTCAAATTAGAAGAAGATCAAATCAAATCCAGACTCTCAAAAAGAGGATATCCCCAATGGTCACTCAAACGAGCGAGTGACATTATGTCAAAAAAACCTAGAACATAGCTACTCCAATATCATAATGAGACCACCACCAAGCAAACCACCAAAGGTCAGCCTACATTAATCCTCCAACAGAGCAACCAATTCTCCCAAATCAAAAACCTAGTAAACCAATACTTACCGATTCTTATGGAGGACGATAGTCTGCGTACCATCCTAGCGGGAGGAATTAGGGTGGTAGCTCGCAAAGCTCCATCCCTGGGCAGCGTTCTTTCTCCATCTTTCTTCAGTTCTAAAGATAAAACGAAAACAACATGGTTAGAAACAAAAGGTTTTTTCAAGTGTGGCCAACACCCCTGCAAAGTTTGTACTTATGCACACCCTACCAAAAATTTTTGCAACTCCACTCAAACAGATACATTTATCATTCAAAATTACATTAACTGTAACACAGAATCTGTTATTTACATAATTGAGTGTACAGACTGCCAATTGAAATACGTGGGCTGCACAAATAGAAAACTTAAAACTAGAATACTGGAACATCTCAGTTATGTCAGGAATCCGAATATTGTCAACATTTCAAATGCATCAAAACATTTCATACACAAACACAATAGGACAACCAAAAGTTTTTGTTGCTATGCTATCGAAAAAATCCATTTGCCGAAAAGAGGAGGAGATATAATCAACAAAACCCACCTCAGAGAAGCCTTTTGGATATATAGATTAAAGACAAGATTTCCGGATGGCCTTAACATAAGAAAGGAACTCATGTTTCAGTATTGAAAAACCAGGAAGGCCACCAGTGCATAATCATCCCAGAGCACACAATATTAATAACTGCATCACAGTATTCTCAAAAATATATTTGATATTTTTTCCTAGCCAGAGAGTCTCCATCCACCCGTAATTTTAATAACCACCCTCCGTAGTGCATGCACAACATATGCCAAACGACATGCATTACTTCCCCATATTCCTGATTTTAGCCTTCACTTCACCTCCTTTTTTCCTTACCTATGCACTCACGATCCTACGATGCAAACCAGTGATAACTGAACTACAGATACGCCAAATATCTCAAACTGGCTCTCCCCTATTGCACCTACATTACAACACATTCTCCTACATATGGTAAATAATAACGCTTATAGTCCCGGCCTCACCATGAACAACGTGTTACATAAAGCATCATTTAATTATTAGTTATGTCAATTATTAATGAATTCATTTCTTACCTATCATGTTAGCTGGAATGGGACGACTTTTGCCCGAGCAGATGGCTCCTCGTGATTCGTCCTGCATCTTGCGTTCCATATGGTCACAAGATCTGGAACGCACACGTGACCACCAATCATGATCCATACTACAAAGCTCTTACCTACATTTTAGTATTGCACAAACAAGACATCAACCTCCAACATTACCAATAACTAACAACGAGAGTCTCTTGCTACATATATAGTATTATACATGAGCAGTACTTACCAGACACGTGAACGGGCGCATCTAACATGTTCCCATTTCCGGATTGCGTTCCAAGTGACGTGTTAAGCAATGGAACACAATCAGGACCCAGCTGTTACCACCGGACATAGTATAAAAGGGCCAGGGCGCTAGTTTCAAATCACACTACAGCCAAGTCTAAGGACGTCGCTATCGTCCGAAACGCGTAGGCTTTACAGGATCATTCCTCCCATTACCCACACACCAGGACCATACTCCAATGGACTTTTTAATAGAATCTCATTAAACTTGGAAATTCCTTCCGTTTTACTTCTACCAAAGCGCTGGATCCAACTTCCTTTCTACCTCTGCTTCTGCTACGTGTGCCGACACGAAAAGGATCCAGGCGCAGACAGCGACACTCATATTGTGTCAGGTGAGCTGGAGGATTCCTCCCTTTGTTTTCTACTTTTTTTTTAATACTTTATTATGGCCTTAGTAATGGCTGTTGTCTGATTGAGAGCGTCCATTACTAAGAAGGGGCTTAGTGATAGCCAGTAAAAAGGCTATCACTAACCCCTATAATTACCCCGGTTCTCACTGCCGCGAGGGGAGTACGATCCAGTACCCGACCATCTGAAGCGACGGTAAGGCAGCAGGGCGGTCACAGGCTGGTTTTACCAGGCTAGGAAGGGATAAAAAACGTTGCCCTTCCCACCCTGGGGATGCTAGGCTGCAGCTGCTTTATTGTATCTGGCTGGCTGTGAAAAATAGCGGGAACCCCACGTCTTTTTAAAAAAAGAAATAGAAAAAAAATTACGTGAGATCCCCTCCATTTTTCATAACCAGCCAGATACAATAAAGCAGCAGCAGCCTAGCATTACCAGGGTGGGAAGGGCCATGGTTTTAGGCCATTCCGAGCCTGATATTACCTGCCTGCGGCCACCCCAGTACCCGCCCTTCTCTTCAGACAGTCGGGTGCTGGATCGTACCCAGCTCTTCCCAGTACTCCTGGTGGCGGTGGGTACCGGGGTAATAATATGGGTTAGTGATAGCCTTATTACTGGCTAACACTAAGCCCCTTCTTAGTAATGGACGCTCTCAGACAGCTGCCATTACTAAGGCGGTAATGAAGTATTAAAAAACAGAGACATAAAGACATTTATTTTATTGAAATGACAACTCTTCCACACAATCGACTTTAACCATTTTATTTAAAAAAAATGAATGAATCTACGACGTAGTCCAAATGGTCCAGCGGAACCTGCAAAACAAAAATTAGCAGTATGAAAAATAAAAATAAAGCTGGCTGCCCCCACAGACGTACAAACATATGAATAAATAGCTACCTTCGGAAACATATTAAAATAATTAGAAAAATTAGGCCAATAAAAAAATAAAAAATTATAACACCTTTCTTTTAAAGAGAACCTTTCACCTCCCCATACATGTACAGCAGGTAATGGGGAGGGCCGCACAAACTCTGGGGCACTTTACATTTTTTTCGTTATTTAGATATCAGTGCTGTAATATTTGGCGCCCGATATTTAAATAACCCCCTGAACTGTCAATGGGGAGGTAATTGGCAAGGGGGCGTGTAACATCGCTGTGACACTGTCCAATCAGCTACGGTCAGCGTTACAGCAAGAGCTGGAGAGAGAGCGCGTGCGCTCAGCTCCGCCACCACTAAGGAACACAAGAGGAGAAGAAGAGTGTGAATTCTTCTTCTTCTGTTTCATGGCATCGGAGCTGTGCGCGCACGCACACTCTCACTCTTTAGCTCTCGGCAGACAAGGACGACAAGACTGATCTCTCACCTGAGATCACAGTCTTGTACTTGCCTGCCGAGAGCTGAAGAGTGAGAGCGTGCGTGTGCACATGATCTCCTCTCTCCAGCTCTTGCTGTTGACATTGTCCGCAGCGGATTGGGCAGTGTCACAGCGATGTTACACGTCCCCTTGCCAATTACCGCCCCATTGGCAGTTCATGGGGTTATTTAAATATCGGGCGCCAAATATTACAGCACCGATATCTAAGTATGGAAAGAGGGTAGAATTTTTTTTTTAAAGTGCCCCAGAGTTTGTGCAGCCCTGACCATTACATGCTGCACTCAAATGCAAATCTGTGGGCAGGTGAAAGATTCTCTTTAAAGTGTAACAACTTTTTAAAAAAATGTTGACGTCAGAAGTTTTGATCAGTGGGGGCCGAGCACTGAGACACCTCCACTAGTCGCTAAAACGAAGCAGCAGAAGTGCTCGGGTGAGCGTGTGCCGCTTCAATTCTGTTTGGCTTTCCTTGGAGCAGTGTACAGGCTCAATAGAAAGTCTAGGAGTCCGTACACCGCTCACTCGGCTGAAAGTTGATCATAAATGAAGCGGCACAGTGCTCACCCGAGCACTTCTGCTGCTTCGTTTTAGCGATCGGTGGGGGCCTCAGTGCTCGGTCCCCCACCGATGAAAACTTCGGACATGTCACTATGATATATAAAGATATCTATTACTGCGATTGGTGCAAGTTTTAATTACTTTTTATTGAAAATGATTTGCACTTTTTGAGATACAGCTGCTTTGTATCCTGTATACAGAGCAGCTGTATATAGCGCTGAGACCTGAATCCATTAGGTCGCCTATTACCGATCACATCTAAGTTATGAACTTAGATGTGATCGGTTACAGCTCGATCCTGCAGGACTCGCTGACACTGAATCAGTCAGTCCCACTGACCTGACGGATACAGGATACAGCGCTATATACATTATATAATATATTTATTTTAATTAGCGGGGGCAGGTTTATGGGGAAGGATTAGGGCCTGTTCACATCAGCGTTGGCTTTCCGTTCCGTTCCCCCTGCAACGGAAAGTCAAACTGAAACCACAGCTTCCGTTTCAGTCACCATTGAAATCAATGGTGACGGAAACATTGCTAATGGTTTCCGTTCATCACCATTCCGGCAGGTTTCAGTTTTTGTGACGGAATCAAGAGCGCAGTCGACTGCGCTAATGGTGACTGAAACGGAAGCTGTGGTTTCAGTTTGACTTTCCGTTGCGGGGTTACCTCCGACGGAACCCCAGAACGAAAAGCCAACGCTGATGTGAACAGGCCCTAAGGCTTCTTTCACACTAGCATTAATATACGTTTACCTCTCTTCTGTCAGAGGAAGAGAGGATCAATACGTTAAACGGAAAGCAACGGCTCCATTAGAATTACCATTGCTTTCAATGGTAATTCTTTTGTATCAGTTGCTTTCCGTTTGTCTCCGTTCGCTAAGTTTCCGTTTTTTTTAAAGGAAACAAAAGTGAAGTCTGCAGAACTTTTATTTCCGTTCAAAAGAACGGAAACCTAGCGAACGGAGACAAACGGAAAGCAACTGATACAAAAGAATTACCATTGAAAGCAATGGTAATTCTAATTGAGCCGTTGCTTTCCGTTTAACGTATTGATCCTCTCTTCCTCTGACGGAAGAGAGGTAAACGTATATTAATGCTAGTGTGAACAAAGCCCAATACAAGTAAGATATTAATAAATAAATAAATTTAAAAAAAAAACCCAACTGGGATTTGAACCAGCAACCTCCAAGTGTAAGGCAGACAAGCTAACCACTACACTATAGAAAGCTTCAGTCAATGCCTGTGAAACTGTAGTACTTGAGGGTTTATTGAATGACAGGCACTATTAGTCTCTCCTGTCTCTCTGCTGCGTGTGGGTGGTGACTGGTCAGAGACTCACAGTCAGACTGGCTGCCGCAGCTGCTGCATGCAGTGTGCACTGTGAGACTCACCAGTCAGCCCTATTTGTAGCTTTCCCACGCTAATTAAGCACAGGAAAGCTACAAAGCCAGGAGTATACTGCAGGGGGGGGGTCGTTTTACTGACAGCAGAGGGCTCTATAGGGGGGAATCATCCCCCCACCATAGAGCCCTGACTAGTTACTATACTGGAAGGTTAGGGGGGTCTGAGCATCTGACTGCTCTAAAGTGGGGGCAGAATCCCCCCTATAGAGCTCTCTGCAGTAAGTCAGACGCTCAGACCCTCCCCCACCCACACTAATCGTTCCATTATAGTGATGTGAGGGCTCTATGGGGTGAATTATTCCAGCCCCATAGAGCCCTCTGCTGTCGGTAAAATGCCCCCCTGCAGTATACTCACGTCCCGGTCCCAGCAAGGCAGGCACTTACCTCGTGGTGCTGGTGCTGCTCGTCGCTCCTCCTGCAGACTTGCTCCTCTCTGGCTGTATGTACTGTGTACAGCGTCAGAGAGGAGGAGGAGTATTACAGACGTTCGGCGCGTCTGCATGGCCCCTCCCCCCGGTCCAGTCCCGGGCTGAAAATGCCGCCCCCCCGTTTGGGTAGGTGGTGCCGCCTGAGGCCGTCGGCTCACCTGGCCTCATGGCAGGTTCGGCACTGGCTGCCGGTCTCTAAATAGGCAGTTGGTCCAGTAGAATTTGGAATTATTTTTTTTGTGAACCAGCTTAAAAAAATACAAAACTTTTGTGTTAGGGCCTGTTCACCTCACCGTTCACTTCCACTCCGGGGTTCCGTCTGAGGTTTCTGTCGGGTGAACCCCGCAACGGAAAGTGAAAGTGACAGCACAGCAGATAGTGTGGGCAGGTCAAAATCTGCCTCAAAATTCGGTGAGCGGTTCCAGGCGGTCGCAGGTGCGCACGCGCGGGAGTTTGCGGGTGCGCGCGATCGGTCGCACGGGCGGCAGTGTTTCACGGCCCCCATGACGACCCCCATTCTACCCAGGGCCGCCATCACGGGGGGTATTATGGGTACTGATGTGAGAGGCCCGGCCAAACCTAATTGAAAGGGGGGCCCGCAGCTCACGACATTCTTTTGGTGAAAAAAACAGGCCCCATTGCAGGGGCCTGTTTTTTTTCTACCAAAGGCAAGTCGCGGCAGTTGCCGGGCCCCCCTTTCAATTAGGTTTGGCCGGGCCTCTCACATCAGTACCCATAATACCCCCCCTGATGGCGGCCCTGGGTACCATGATATAGTGCTGGACGGAGTACCGTTAACAGGCGGTGCCACGTTAGGGGGGCCCAGAAAATATAGCTGTAGGGGGCCCTGAAATTCCTGATGGCGGCCCTGACTGCAGGCACCTGGGACGTAGTGGAAACAGGAAGAGGTATACGTGGGTGTTGCACCCAGTATTCATGCTGCCTGAAGATAAAGTGTCGTAGATAGTTCTCCATAATCTGGTTTATTCTCTCGAATTGACCATTGGACTGGGGATGGTAGGCAGAGGAAAAGTCCAACTTCACACCGAGAAGTAGGCAGAGGGCTCTCCAGAACTTAGAGGTGAACAGAACCCCCTGATCCAACACAATATGTAGAGGCAAGCCGTGCAGACGGAAGATGTGTTGGACAAAGAGATTGGCCAGTTGGGAAGCGGACGGTAGGCCGGTCAGTGGAATGAAATTAGCCATTTTGGAGAATCAGAAAACCACCACCCAGACCGTACTGCAACCAGCAGAGAGAGGCAGGTCCGTGACAAAGTCCATAGCAATATGTTGCCAGGTGGCATCGGGCACAGGCAACGGCTGGAGCAGGCCCGCCAGTTTGGAGTGGGCAACCTTATTTGCTGCTCACACCGTGCAGGAGACAAAAGCCATGATGTCTTTGAGCAAGGTGGGCCACCAGAACTGACGAGCAATCAGGTCTCGGGTCTTACAGGCGCCCGCGTGACCTGCCAATTTGGAACGGTGTTCCCAGTGGAGAATTCTTCTTCTGTCCGCCAGACGCACAAAAGTCCTCCCTGGGGGAATGTCTCTAACTCGCAGAGGGTTGACAGGGATGATGCAGGATGGGTTAATGATACTCTGTGGAGACTCCATAGTGTCCTCTGTCTTGAATGACCTGGACAAGGCATCGGCTGGACGGTAGTGGAGCTCAAACTGGAACCGGGCAAAGAACAGCAACCACCTGGCCTGACCAGGATTCAGTTGTTGGGCCGTCTGGAGATAAGTGAGGTTCTTGTGGTCCGTAAATATCAAGATAGGATGAACTGCACCCTCTAATAGATGTCTCCACTCCTCCAGAGCCAATTTGATGGCCAGTAACTCCCAATCCCCAATCGAGTAGTTGCGTTCTGCAGAAGAGAGAGCTTATAGTAATAGCCACATACCATTGACTTGCCCTTGGAACCTTTTTGGAACAGGAGTGCTCCAGCACCAACAGAGGAGGCGTCCACCTCCAACGAGAACTGTCGAGAAACATTTGGATGATGGATGATACAGGCTGACGTGAAGTCACTCTTCAGGCTATTAAATGCGAACTCTGCTTCTGGAGTCCACAACTTGGCGTTCATGCCTTTCTTGGTGAGGTTAGAGATAGGAGATGTCAGTGAGGAGAAGTTTGGAATGAACGGTCTGTAGAAATTGGTGAAGCGCTTTATGGCCCTCAAGCCTTGAGGACGTGGCCATTGCAGGACAGACTTTACCTTTTCAAGATCCATCTTGAGACCTTGATTCGAGATGATGTAGCCCAGGAAGGGTAGAGCATCTTTCTCAACATGCACTTCAACTTGGCGTACAGGCGATTCTCCATCAACCGCAGCAAAACTTGGCGGACATGTCTCTGATGAGTCATTGGATCTGGAAAAAAAAAAATCAAGATGTCATCAAGATAGACCACAACACAAACATTGGAGGAGGTCACGGAAGACGTCATTAACCCCTTCCCGCACCTTGGCGTAAATGCACGTCCAGGTGAGCAGTAACTTCGCGCACCTGGGCGTGCAGTTACGTCCACGCTTTAACAGTTAACCGCCGCGCGGCGCTACACCGCAGCGGCGGTTAACTGTGCAGGGTGTCAGCCCTGCTCTCCCCGTTGCCGATCAGCGGCCTGTCGCCGCTGAAATCGGCAATTAACCCCTTCGATGCGGTGGTCGATTGCGATCACCACATCGAAGAGGTTTACAGCGGATCGGCAGCCCCCCACATGTATTCGCGGGGGCTGGCGATCCTTATCATGGCAACCAGAGGCCAGACAATGTCCTCCGGGTTGCCATGTACGGAAGCCTCGGAGGATCAGCCTCCGGCCGGTCCTCTGAGGCTTCCTGTCAGTGTGACTGTCACGTCACAATGACAGTTAGAACACATTACACTACGTGTGTAGTGTAATGTGTTCCAGCAGCGATCAGAGCTGCAAGTCTAAATGTCCCCTCGTGGGACAAGTAAAAAAAGTAAAAAAAGGATAATAAAAATGTTTTGAAAAAGTGTAAAAATAAAAGTTAGAAGTGACATAAGCAAAGAATGCTTTTTTTCCTATAATAAGTCTTTTATTATAGGAAAAAAATTAACACGTTAAAAAAAGTACACATATTTGGTATCGCCGCGTTCGTAACGACCCCAACTATAAAACTGTAATATTATTTTTCCCGCACGGTGAACACCGCGGAAAAAATAAACGAAAAACTGTGCCGAATCACAATTTTTGGGTTACCACCCCTCCCAAAATATACAATAAAAAGTGATCAAAAAGTCGCATGTACGCCAAAAAGGTACCAATACAAACTACATCCCGTCCCGCAAAAAACAAGCCCTTACACCGCTTTTTTGACTGAAAAATAAAAACGTTATGGCTCTCAGAATATGGTGACACAAAAAATTATTTATTTTATAAAGAAGTGATTTTATTGCACAAACGCTGCAAAACATAAAAAAATTATATACATCTGGTATCTCTGTAATCGTATCAACCCGCAGAATAAAGTATAATGGTCATTTATAGCCCAGGGTGAAGGCCATAAAAAAACGAATAAAAAACATTGTCAAAATTGATGGTTTTTGGTCACCTTGCTTGCCAAAAAATGGAATAAAACGTGATCAAAAAAATTTCTCGTACCCCAAAATGGTAACAATGACAACCTACAGATTGTCCCGCAAAGAATAAGCCCTCACACAGCTCCGGTGGTGAAAAAATAAAAAAGTTCTGGCTCCCAGAATATGGCGCTGCAAAATGTGCAGTGTTCCAAAAGCAGATAAGATCGGGCGCCATTTATCAGTGCGACACCGGCCACATATCTGCGAATTATTATTTATTTACTGCATTATTATACCCTCTTATTATACCCTGATGTACCACGCACAGATAACATGTACCCTGATGTACCCCACACAGATAACATATGCCCCCACATTATAAACAGAAACACCAGTAAAACCGCAAACAGAACAACTACGAAGCTACATCTGCGCCCCAAAAGCCAAATGGCGTCCCTCCCTTCTGAGCCCTGCAGCCTGCCCAAACACCAGTCTACGTCCACTGATATGGCATCGCCATACCCGGGAGAACCCGGTTAATATTTTTTGAGGTATTTGTCTTCAGTGGCACAAACTGGGCATAACATGTAGTGCACTAAAATGGCATATGAGTGGAAAATTTAAATTTTCACTCC
Source organism: Rhinoderma darwinii (assembly GCF_050947455.1). Classification (NCBI taxonomy): domain Eukaryota; kingdom Metazoa; phylum Chordata; class Amphibia; order Anura; family Rhinodermatidae; genus Rhinoderma; species Rhinoderma darwinii. Next base: position 306,984,849 of record NC_134688.1, read on the forward strand.
GCACCATGCGCTGCGCATTAACCCCTTCGCGCACCACCACATAGCATGTCGTAGTGTGGGGGGTGATGTATGGAGCGTCTCACGTGAAAAATAAAGAATTTAAAACGGCAAAATCGCTGTTTTTTTGGTCACCTTGGCTCTACCTAAAAATGTAATAAAAAGTGTTCAAAAAGTTGTATGTACCAAAAAATGGTACCAATAAAAACGAACGCTCGTCCCTCAATAAATAAGCCCTCATACCGCTCTATTGACTGAAAAATAAAAAAGTTATGGCTCTTGGAACGCGGGGAGAAAAAAACTAAAAAGGAAAATAAAAAAATGGATCAGTCCAGAAAGGGTTAATTACTTTCTAATGAAAAACCATTTACGCCCACACGTGGGGTATTGCCGTACTCGGGAGAAATTGCTTTACAAATGTTGGGCAGCTTTTTCCCCCTTTATCCTTTGTAAAATTGAAAAAAATGCAACATTTTAGTGGAAGAAATGTTGATATTCATTTTCACGGCCTAATTCTAATAAAGCCTGCAAAAGACTTGTGGGGTCTAAATGCCCACTATATCCCTAGATAGATTCTTTAAGTGGTGTAATTTCCACTTTTGGGGGGTTTCCACTGTTTTGGCCTCTCAGAGGCTTTGCAAATGCGACATGGCACCCAAAAACCATTTCAGCTAAATTTGAGCTCCAAAAGCCAAATAGCGCTCCTTCCCTTCTAAGCCTTGCTGTGGGTCCAAACAGCAGTTTATTACCACATATGGCATATTTCCGTAATCGGGAGAAATTGTTTTACAAATGTTGGGGTGCTTTTTCTCCTTTATTCCTTGTAAAAATTAAAAATGGCTACCTTTTTTTAAGAAAAAAAGTAGATTTTTACCTTTACAGAATAATTCCAATTAATTCAGCAAAACAACCGTGGGGTCAAAATGCTAACTTTACCCCTAGAAAAATTCCTTGATGAGTGTAGTTTCCAAAATGAGGTCACTTTCCGGGGGTTTCCACTATTTTGTTCCCTCCAGTGCAGTTCAAACGCGACATGGCACTGAAAACTATTCCAGCAAAATCAGAATTTCAAAATCCAAATGGTGCTCCTTCCCTTCTGAGTCCTGCTGTGGGTCCAAACAGCAGTTTATTACCACATATGGGGTATTGCTATAATCAGGAGAAATTGCTTTACATATGTTGGGGTGTTTTTTCTCTTTTATTCCTTGAAAAAATTAAAAATGTCTACGTTTTTTCAGAAAAAACGTAGATTTTCATCTTCACAAACTAATTCAAATAAATTTAGCAAAAAAACTGTGGGTTAAAAATGCTAACTATACCCCTAGATAAATTCCCTGAGGGGTGTAGTTTCCAAAATGAGGTCACTTTTGGGGGTCTTTATTGTTTTGGCCCCACAAGACCTCTTCAAACCTGACATGGTACCTAAAATATATGCTAAAAAAAAGGAGGTCCCAAAATCCACTAGGTGCTCCTTTGCTTCTGAGGCCTGTGTTTCAGTCCATGACCGCACTAGGGCCACATGTGGGGTATTTCTAAAAACTGCAGAATCTGGGCAATAAATAATAAGTTACATTTCTCGGGTGAAACCTTCTGCGGTATAGAAAAAAATTATTACAAATGAATTTTGTAAAAAAAAAAAATGAAATTTGTAACTTTCACCTCTACTTTGCTTTAATTCCTGTGAAACGCCTAAAGGGTTAATACACTTTCTGAATGATGTTTTGAATACTTTGAGGGGTGCAGTTTTGAAAATGGGGACTTTCTAATATATAAGGCCCTCAAAGCCACTTCAGAACTGAACTGGTCCTTGTAAAAATCGCCTTTTGAAATTTTCTTGAAAATATGAGAAATCGCTGTTAAAGTTCTAAGTCTTGTAACGTCCTAGAAAAATGAAAGAATGTTCAAAAAACGATGCAAAACTAAAGTAAACATATGGGAAATGTTAACTAGTAACTATTTTGTATGGTATTACTATCTGTTTTACAAGCAGATACATTTAAATTTAGAAAAATGCTAATTTTTGCACATTTTCTCCAAATCTTGGTGTTTTTTACAAATAAATATTGAATTTATCAACCAAATTTTTTCACTAACATAAAGTACAATATGTCACGAGAAAACAATCTTAGAATCGCTTGGATAGGTAAAAGCATTCCGGAGTTATTACCACATAAAGTGACACATGTCAGATTTGAAAAATCGGCTTCATCCTGAAGGTCAAAACAGGCTCAGTCCTGAAGGGGTAAACGAACTCCTGGAAGACCGCAGGAGCACTACACAGGCTGAAGGGCATTACTAGATATTCATAGTGTCCGTCACGGGTGTTACATGCAGTCTTCCATTCCTCACCCCGGCGAATCCGAATTAGGTTGTAAGCCCCACGCAGGTCTAGTTTAGAAAAAATCTTGGCACCACGTATACGATCAAACAGTTCAGAGATCAATAGCAACGGATACCTATTTTTCACCTTGATCTGGTTGAGACCCTGGTAGTCGATGCAAGGACGCAGAGAACCATCCTTTTTCTTGACGAAGAAGAACCCGGCTTCTGCCGGGGTGGAAGACTTCCGTATGAAGCCCCTCTCCAAGTTCTCTTTAACATAGGCGGACATGGACAGAGTCTCTGGCAAAAAGAGAGGATATACCCTACCATGGGGAAGGGAAGCACCAGGAACTAGGTCGATAGGAAAGTCATACGCACGGTGTGGGGGCAGCATCTCAGCCCCTTTCTTGCTCAAGACGTCCGAAAATGCAAAATAATGACCAGGCAATCCTGCCAAGGACCGAGGCAGAGGAGGCTGAATCGAACTAATCTGTACCAGGCAACGATTGAGACACTCAGGCCCCACTGGAAAACTGGGACTGGGGCATGCAGTCGGAACCAAGGGAGACCCAACAGCACGGGTTGACGGCCTTAGGCAGGACAAAGAACGAGAGGAGCTTGGAGTGGAGGGCTCCCACTTGGAGCCTCAGCAGCTTGGTCACAGCTATAATTGGGTCTGGCAGAGGTAGTCAATTTACAGAAGCAACCATCAATGGCCTCTCCAGAGGGGTAGTGGGCAATTGGAGAAGATCCACCAGGTCCCTACGAATGAAATTAGCGGTGGATCCAGAGTCCAGATACGCAGAGACCTGATGCGTTTTCTCGTCAGACACTATGGTCACGGGAATGGACAATTTAAACGAAAGTCCTTCTTTACCCAAGGTTGTCTCTCCCACCAACCCTAGGCTCTGGGGCTTTTGGGGACACAGAAGCAGAAGATGGCCTCCGAGGCAGCAATATAGACAGAGTCCCGAGATGCGTCTGTGTTGTCTCTCCTGGATAGATAGCTTAAACTGGTCCTTGTAAAAATCGCCTTTTGAAATTTTCTTGAAAATATGAGAAATCGCTGTTAAAGTTCTAAGTCTTGAAACGTCCTAGAAAAATGAAAGAATGTTCAAAAAACGATGCAAAACTAAAGTAAACATATGGGAAATGTTAACTAGTAATGTAATGGCCGGAAGGAGGTGAAGGGAAAGTGAGCCCTAATCTACCCACCGCCCTGTCCCTGCCTACTTGCAACGACCCGCCCTAGGCGACGAGGTACAACTGGGCGGCGGTCCCTACGCTGTCTAAGTGCACAGGAAAACAAACAGGGAACATGCAAGGGAAGGGGCAGTAGCCACGGAACGCCACGAGGAAACGGAGCGGCGAACGGACAGTCAGGACCAGGACGAAGTGAGTACACCCAAGCGGGCAAGGAGACAGAAGCAAGCCAGGGGCAAAGCAAAGCAGGTCAAGCAGAACTGCAGCAAGGCAGAAGCACGGCAGAAGCAGGCTGGAGCAAGCAGCAGTGGGGCCAGGAATCCAAAAGAATTACAAGCACTGAGGGAGAGAACAGGGCAGGTAATAAAGGACAGGGGGCGGAGCTAACTCCGACAGACCAGGCCACGATAGGCTCTCCCACTCCTGAGCCTGCCACCCTGGTTGGTGGGAGATGGTGTCAGTCGAACAGGTCTGGCCTCAGGTGTGGATTGATTAATCCCAGGAGTATACCTAGATGAAGTACCTGGCAGATCCCTAACAAGTAACTATTTTGTATGGTATTACTATCTGTTTTACAAGTAGATACATTTAAATTTAGAAAAATGCTAATTTTTGCACATTTTCTCCAAATCTTGGTGTTTTTTTACAAATAAATATTGAATTTATCAACCAAATTTTTTCACTAACATAAAGTACAATATGTCATTAGAAAACAATCTTAGAATCTCTTGGATAGGTAAAAGCATTCCGGAGTTATTACCACATAAAGTGACACATGTCAGATTTGAAAAATCGGCTTCGTCCTGAAGGCCAAAACAGGCTCAGTCCTGAAGGGGTAAACAAACTCCTGGAAGACCGCAGGAGAACTACACAGACTGAAGGGCATTACTAGATATTCATAGTGTCCGTCACGGGTGTTACATGCAGTCTTCCATTCCTCACCCCGGCGAATCCGAATTAGGTTGTAAGCCCCACGCAGGTCTAGTTTAGAAAAAATCTTGGCACCACGTATACGATCAAACAGTTCAGAGATCAATAGCAACGGATACCTATTTTTCACCTTGATCTGGTTGAGACCCTGGTAGTCGATGCAAGGACGCAGAGAACCATCCTTTTTCTTGACGAAGAAGAACCCGGCTTCTGCCGGGGTGGAAGACTTCCGTATGAAGCCCCTCTCCAAGTTCTCTTTAACATAGGCGGACATGGACAGAGTCTCTGGCAAAAAGAGAGGATATACCCTACCATGGGGAAGGGAAGCACCAGGAACTAGGTCGATAGGAAAGTCATACGATTGGTGTGGGGGCAGCATCTCAGCCCCTTTCTTGCTCAAGACGTCCGAAAATGCAAAATAATGACCAGGCAATCCTGCCAAGGACCGAGGCAGAGGAGGCTGAATCGAACTAATCTGTACCAGGCAACGATTGAGACACTCAGGCCCCACTGGAAAACTGGGACTGGGGAATGCAGTCGGAACCAAGGGAGACCCAACAGCACGGGTTGACGGCCTTAGGCAGGACAAAGAACGAGAGGAGCTTGGAGTGGAGGGCTCCCACTTGGAGCCTCAGCAGCTTGGTCACAGCTATAATTGGGTCTGGCAGAGGTAGTCAATTTACAGAAGCAACCATCAATGGCCTCTCCAGAGGGATAGTGGGCAATTGGAGAAGATCCACCAGGTCTCTACGAATGAAATTAGCGGTGGATCCAGAGTCCAGATACGCAGAGACCTGATGCGTTTTCTCGTCGGACACTATGGTCACGGGAATGGACAATTTAAACGAAAGTCCTTCTTTACCCAAGGTTGTCTCTCCCACCAACCCTAGGCTCTGGGGCTTTTGGGGACACAGAAGCAGAAGATGGCCTCCGAGGCAGCAATATAGACAGAGTCCCGAGATGCGTCTGTGTTGTCTCTCCTGGATAGATGGCTTAAACTGGTCCATTCCCACAGACTCATTAGGAGGATCGGCATCTGAGGACAGCAGGGGTTGCTGCAAAGTAGGGACCGGACTAGGGAGTCCTTTCTCCCAACGACCTACTTGGAGCTGTTCTCGGATCCTTATATCAATCTGGGCGGCCAGAAGGATGAGGTCATCCAGGGTAGATGGTAGATCTCGGGCGGCAAGCTCGTCCTTAATCTTAGGAGACAGTCCCTGCCAGAATGTAGCAACCAGGGCCTCATTGTTCCACAACAGTTCTCCCGCCAGGGTGCGGAAGTGGATGGCGTACTCGACCACGGAGGTGTCTCCCTGGCGTAGGTTCAGCAGGAGGCGGCTGCAGACAAGACTCATCCAGGCTCCTCAAACACTGTGCGAAATGTCTGGAGGAACCCTTGGAAGTCACGTGTCTCTGGTCCTTGTCTCTCCTAGATACGATTCGCCCATGCAAGGGCCCTGCCAGTGAGGAGAGAGACGATGAAAGCGACCCTTGCACCATCAGACATAAATGCCCTTGCATACAGGCTAAAGTGGATCTAGCACTGGTTCAAAAATCCATGGCAGGTCCTTGCGTCTCTATCATAGCGGTCAGGAAGTGACAAAGAAAATCTGGGATCAGCGCTGCCAGGAGGTGTTAGTCAGACGATCGGCAGCTTGCACCTCCAGCCGACGTGCAATAATGTTCAAGGTCTGGAGGAGTTGGTCCTGTTGAGACTGGAGGTCTAGCATATCCGCCCCCATCTCTTGTGACGTCATCATGGTCTTGTATTGACCAGCGGGGTCCATGTCCTGAGCCTACTGTCACGTTGGGTACGTGGACCCACTGGACCGTACCGCCTTGACAGCTGTCAAACTTCAGCTCAACCTGGTACTTGACCAGGACAGCACGGGATACAGGTTACAGGTGGCAGGAACGGGAAGCACTGGGAACTGGGAAACATTAGGAGACCATTTGCTTAGACAGACTAGGGTAGACAAAAAGGCTCAAGCACTGCAGGGTGGGGCACAGCCCTTCTTATAGCCCAGGGTGGTCTGGGAAAAATCAACTCAATCTCCCACCTGTGTGTGCTTTGGCTCCTTAAGTTTGGACTGAGCTCGCGAGCACACCCTGGTGTTCACCATGGAACAGGATGGCCGCATGTGCAGACATCTCTAGAGAAAAGGGCATCGACTGGATGGAAGGAGTTCGTGCTCAGTGACCATGGACATTACACCTTTATTGATGAGCACAGTGTCCTATATAGTGCTGTAATCAATTACTCCTCATATTTTCTGTACAGCTCAAACGGAAACCCATCCAAACCTGGTGCTGAATTACCCTTTACCCCCTTTAAAGCACTGGGAGTAACTGGGAGGTCTAAATGTTCCCTTTGAGTGCATGATATTTGAGTCCAGGGGATAGAGTCCAAATGCTCCTCTAACTGTACCTTGCTATACTTTACCTTGGACTTATATAAATTTGAATAGTATTCAAAGAATTAATCTCTAATCATAGAGTCATCTATAATTATTAAGCATGCCCTGTTCCTCAACGCTGAAACATTATTACCCTTATTTTGATTTTTAACAATGTTTATTAACATCTTATTCGGGCTACCTGCTTCACAGAAACTTTTTTTCCTTAAAAAGAAAATTTTATTTTAAGCTTTGTTTAGTAAACATTCTTTGTACTCCTTCTGTGATATTTCCCACTCGCTCAAGAGGGCTTCCGTTGAGTTTTTAGTGTCAATTTTTTCACATTTCTTTCCCCTTACAACTTTATTATATTCACGTTTTAATTTGACAACATTCCCAAAGAGTATACCTCTAATAAACACCTTTATTGTGTCCCACACTATTAACCCCTTCCCGACATTTGACGTATCCATACACCAAAGTCGGGTAGGGGAAGTATGGAACGGGCTCACGGAGTGAACCCGCTCCATACGATGCCGGTGTCGGCTGTTTGTTACGGCCGACATTTCAGAGTAACTAGCGGCATCGCGCTCGAGCGCGATCCCGCTCGTTTAACTCGTTAAATGCTGGGCTTAAATAGGGCTTAACAGTTACCTGTCAGAATCACGATATACTGCAATACATTAGTATTGCAGTATATCGTGCAAGCGATCTAACGATCGCTGGTTGAAGTCCCCTAGGGGAACTAATAAAAAAAGTAAAAATGAGTTAAATAATTCACTGTATTTTATGATAGTTAACTTGTGCTCCCACAAAGTACTAAAGATTGCAATTCGCTGAAGTGATAAATGAGTAAAACTTTTAATTTTTATTGAATAACTCTCTAAAAACAGGGGTTCAATCACCACTGTGAAAACAGCCCACCGTGATTAATAAAAAGTGTATTAAACATATACTGCAATTGCTGGTTCATTTGTGAACCCTCCTCAGATTGAGTATGCTTAAAAGTGTGGGATCAGCGTTTGAGCATTGGTGTATCAGTGAATGGGACCCTACAATATAACAGAGCCAGCAGTTTCCGCTTCTAAATACCCCAGTGCTGGGGTTACCCAAAGATACCACTGTCACCTAGGGCCATGCGAGCACGCTTCCGTGTGTGTGTGTAGCAGAATATCTGTTACAGTTTGATATCACTGGCGTCTTAGCCAGAATGACAAAGACATAGACCCCTGATGAAATAATGCATAGAAACGCGTAGGGTCAGAGGAGATAGGGATTATAGCGTAGGTGAAAGTGGTATCTTTGGGTAACCCCAGCACTGGGGTATTTAGAAGCGGAAACTTCTGGCTCTGTTGTGATGTAGGGTCCCATTCACTGATACACCAATGCTCAAACGCTGATCCCACACTTTTAAGCATACTCAATCTGAGGAGGGTTCACAAACGTACCAGCAATTGCAGTATATGTTTAATACACTTTTTATAAATCACGGTGGGCTGTTTTCACAGTGGTGATTGTACCCCTGTTTTTAGAGAGTTATTCAATAAAAAATATAAGTTTTACTCATTTATCACTTCAGTGAATTGTAAAAATGAGTTAAATCAAGTTTGTTTTATGTAAAAAAAAAATTTCAAGTTCAAACAATCCCCCTTTTTCCATTTTCCCCTTAGAGCATAGTAAAAAAATAAATAAGCAAACATAATTGGTATCGCCGCATCCGTAAAAGTCTGAACTATTACAATGAATCATTTAACCCACACGGTGAACGCGGAAAAAAAAAATTGTAAATGCCAGAATCTCTATTTTTTGGTCACCTAATCTCCCACAAAAAAATTAAATAAAAAGTGATCAAAACATCGCATGTACACCAAAATTGTATTATTAAAAACTACAGCTTATCCCGCAAAAAAAATAAGCCCTCATACCACTTAATTGACAGAAAAATAAAAAAATTATGGCTCTCGGAATTTGGCGACACAAAATAAATTTTCTTTTTTACACCTAGGTTTTTACTTGTAAAAGTAGTCAAATATAGAAAAAATCTATGTATATTTGGTATTGCCGTACTCGTATTGACCCACAGAATAAAGTTAACATGTTGTTTTAATTGCACAGTGAATTCTGTAAAAACGGCGCACAAAAAAACATGGAGGAATCGCTGTTTTTTTAAAAAAAATTCCCATTTCCTAGTACATTATATTGTAAAATAAATGGTGCTACGAAAAACTACAACCCATCCCGCAAAAATCAAGCCCTCATAGGTCTATATCGACGGAAAAATAAAGAAGTTATGGCTTTTGGAAGATGGGGAGGAAAAAACTAAAATCAAAAAATCTGAAAAAGGGCTGCGGCGGGAAGGGGTTAAATCAGGAGCTGAGCCCCAATTAATGTCTATCATACTTTTAAGCTGAGCTTTTATTAAATGTAAGCCAATAAATACCAACAGACAGGATATAATTTAAATAGTGCAAAGAAAGTAATCATCTAACTATAAATCAAAATTGCAAGCTATATAGATGGCACTATGTTAGAAATCTTTAGTATTGACCAAGATTACCTTGGTGCGTCGATCAAAAAATTACCATAAGACACTACAGTGAAAGAATGATCAACTTAGGCACATAGCAACGTAGAGATGCGAAAATATATAAATTTTATTAAATAAAAACATTAACAGGTTAAAAGATGGAATAAAAGATGAGTCACACAATAATATTGACGTCAACCTGTGCTAGACCAAGTATGAATAATTTGCCAACAATTATAAGCTGGTAACAGACAAGATATTCAGCAACAGAAAATAAGGTAAGTCAAACAAGATGTCAAAGACATATGAGTATGCTGAATAAAAGAATGGCGATTTGGTAAAAATGTAATAGGATAAGAAAAACTGATCATATATAATACGCCACAGAAAAAAAGGAACTAGTGTGAAAATGCTGAAGACCAAGCTAATTACAGTCAGAAATACCAGAGTGAGATTACTGACTAATGAAGGGAGAATCTATGGCTTACATACCAGTGGACATCGTGACACACAGAGGAGACGCCTACACCCGACGCGCGTTTCGGCAACTGCCTTCGTCTGGGGGTGGCATCAACCTGGTCATACCCACTCTTATGTACTGTCCACCCCATGTGTTGTAAATTGCGGAGGCTGAGTGAAACGGCCGGAAGGAGGAAGTCGGCGTCTGATTAGGGGTACAAAGATGGAACCTGCCCCACTTCCGGATGTGGGACGGCGATGACTGACAGCGCCTTCCGCAACCTACTCTGATTGGAGACAGCGGACGGAAGGAGCCTGGACCACTCCCCCCCCTCCATCAGCGCACCCTCCCACCGCAGGTATACAGCCAAACGGTAGAGAGAGAAGAATACTATATGTATCAATAGCCCCAGCGTGAGGATACACATATATCTACTTTATAGTGACAGGAATAGGAACATCAAGACTAATGCGTATGAGTGGACATAATTAAAAGTAGTGTTATATATAAATGATGGAGGCAAAAGTGTAAATTGTCCCTTATTTTCTGTTGCTGAATATCTTGTCTGTTACCAGCTTATAATTGTTGGCAAATTATTCATACTTGGTCTAGCACAGGTTGACGTCAATATTATTGTGTGACTCATCTTTTATTCCATCTTTTAACCTGTTAATGTTTTTATTTAATACAATTTATATATTTTCGCATCTCTATGTTGCTATGTGCCTAAGTTGATCATTCTTTCACTGTAGTGTCTTATGAGCTTTTATTAAATCTAAGTTTTGTATCAAAGTGAACCAGTACGGATTAATTCTAATACTTTTTTGGGAAACATGAAAGATTTAAAGAACACTACAACCCGTGATGATCCGATATACTTCTGGTGTCATATGTAATTTTCCCAATTAACGTGATGAAGGAATCGCTGCACAGCACCATATCAATACGTGTCACTGTGTGATGTGAGGCATTATAACAAGAAAAGCATTGATTTTGTGGGTTCTTAAGGCGCCAGATAGCCAACAGGCCCAACTTTTCGCTTATTCTGGCCAAAGGCGTTATTACCAAAATTCTAGGGCCTGTTTCAGGGTTAAACGTATCTATGGCCTCATCCATTACACAGTTCATATCTCCGATAAACATTACAGGACAGTCGTTTCTCCCCAACATAAATACACAAAATTTCTTAAACACCACGGATGAGAACGGAGGTGGTACATATACAAATGCTAAAATAGCTAGTGTTTCTTTTAATATACAGTGAAGGAAGACAAACCTTCCTGCCTCATCTATATACTTATCAAAGATTTTGCATTGTGTGCCCATGTGAATAAGTACAGTAACACCCCTAGAATACGAGGAGTGTGTAGAATAGAATTGTTGTGCCCACCATCTATTCTCTAATCTACTAATCGTCTCTTTTGTTAAAGGGAATGTGTTGCCAGCAAAACATGTTTTTTTTTTTTTTTAATTAAACAGTTAGTGTATAGGTGATTAAACATTGTTCTAATTTTTTTTTTTTTTTCACGAGTCAGGAAATATTATAAATTGGATTCAATTTATAATATTTCCCAGCACTGGTCACTAGATGGAGCCATTCCCAAAATTGCAGCATTGCATGTGGTAAAGCAACCACATTGCTTTATGCTGCAAAATTGGGTAAAAATCCCTCGCTCTAGTGAGCTCTCAGAATCCCCCCCTCCTTTATCCTGGCTAGTGCCGGGATAAACGAGGGGTTTGAACGGTCTAACCTCCTACACTGTGTGTCGGCATTTTTTGAGCTAACACACAGTGTAGAAGGTTAACATACAGTAGTAAACACACTGAAACACGAACATACATAGAAATAACTTACCTGCTCCAGTCGCCGCCGCTCCCTCCGGTCCATCCGCTCCGTCTGCAAGCCGCTGCTCCATGTGCACAAGTCCGGAAGCCGCGACCGGAAGTAGTAATCTTACTGTCCGGCCGCGACTTCCGGTCCACAGGAAAATGGCGCCGGACGGCGCGCATTTCAAATTGAACTGTGTGGGAGCGGCGCATGCGCCATTCCCACATAGCGGCGTACACGAAAGTGGATGGAACGGGCTCCGTTTGCAGTCCCTATGGGACTTGAGCTGCCGTATTCCATGTCTGTATGTGTCGTTAATCGACACATACAGAAATGGAAAACAAAATGGCAGCCCCCATAGGGAAGAAAAAGTGTAAGAATAAAAAAAAGTAACACACAAACACACAAATTAATCCAAACGTTTTTAATAAAGCACTAACATCTTTAACATATTAAAAAAAAAATTTTGGTGACACTGTTCCTTTAAGTGCGTTTCCAATAAACAAGCAATTGAAGGAAAGTGAGATTTTATATATCCCATAATTGTGAACCTCTTTCATTTCTCACCCATACCCCAAACCACTATTTTCGTGCTCATCCGTAGGATTCAATATGTATAAATTGATAGTCCTGTGTGGATTCCTTAATAATGGCCCCAAAATTATACAACTTAATTCTATTACCTGAAAAACAATTTTAGTTTTTTTCATCCATACCTGTTTTACCCCCTCCCCTCTCCTCTCCCCGTGTTGACTTGTCTTTTCTAACAGGCCTCTCCACTAAAAATGTACCCTGTTTTCCCTGTGAATAAATACATAATTATTTTAAACCCTCTAAGTCTCACCATTTTTCAACCTCTTTCTGGTAGGAATAAAAATTGACTTTGTCCTGATGTACAAGCCTCAACTTTGCTGGGTACATTAGGGATTATTTGATTCCTGACGAATGTAATTTTTTCCTAACTGGAGTAAACGCCTGTCTTTTTAGTTGTTTGATAAGATTAATATGGGTATATAGATATTTTTATGTTATTAAATAATAAATTCGATGATACGCTAGCTTTCTTTAGGATGATGTCCCTGTCTTTTGAACTCTGGATTCTTGCAATTATTGCCCTCGGCTTAGTGCCATAGGATAATGGCTTAGCAGGTATTATATGTGCTTTATCTATTCCAAATCCTAGAGACAAATGATTTGCCCCAACTTGATCTTTTATCCAGTTCTGAACAAAAGCCTCAGAATCAGTTTTTTCAATCCCTTCCGGGAAGCCCAATAATCTTATATTGCATCTTCTTGACCTATCCTCCATATCAATGATTTTATTTTTAAGAGATGTATTACCTTCTGACAGGCCCTTAACTTCTATTTTAAGCTGACTCACTTCATCCTCAAGCGAACTTACCTTGCTTTCAACTTCCGCATATCTTTCTGTGATTATGCTTAACCCCTTCCCGCCGGATCACGTATATTAACGTCAATAAAAACGGTGTCTTACCGCATTTTGACGTTACTGTACATCATGGAGATGAAGCTGGCTCAGGAGCTGAGCCAGCGACATCAACGCCGGGTGACAGCTGTATGTTACAGCTGGCACCCTGAGGTATTGGCCAGGACCGGAGCTAGCCTCCGATCCGACCGATTAACCCTTCACATGCTGCATTCAATAGAGATCGCAGCATGTGAGGAGTTTATAGCCACCGGCACCCCAGCAACGTGATCGCTGGGTTGCCAGTGGCTGCAAAGGCGATCGGAGGGATAATGCTTACCTCCCGATCAGCCTGTAACGGAATCCTCCTATGCCCCGTCGTCGGCGGGGCCCAGGAGGCTTCCGGTACCATTGGCAAGATGGCGCCGCCTCAGCTTCTGGCTCAGAAGCTGAGCCGGCGTCATCAGCAGTGGGTGTCCGCTGTATGTTACAGCGGACACCCCGATCTATCGCCAGGAACCGGAGCTAGCTCCGATTCCTGGCATTAACCCCTTCGATGCAGCGATCCATTGTGATCGCTGCATCCTAGAGGTTTGTAGAAAATCGGCAGCCTTGCCATGCGATGGCGACTGTTACTATGGCAACAGGAGCCAGAACAATGGACTCCTGTCTGCCATTACGTAAGCGGAGCCTAATCGGCTTGCTGTCAGTGAACAACTGACAGTTCCAATACATTGCACTACATAGGTAGTGCAATGTATTAGAACATCAAACAAACAGTTGGACATTCAAGTCCCCTAGTGGGACTAAAGAAAAGTGTAAAAAAAAGTGTAAAAAAAGTAAAAATAAAAGTTGTAAAACATACAATAAAAGTTTCAAATAATAACACAAAACACAATCGCCCTTTTTCACTTATCAAGTCATTTATTATAGAAAAAATAATAAAGCCATACATATTTGGTATCGCTGCGACCGTAACGACCTGAACTATAAAAATATTATGTTATTTATCCAGCGCAGTGAACGCCGTAAAAAAAAAACCTCAAAAACACTGCCATAATTACTGTTTTTTTGGTCACGGTCTTCCAAAAATTGAAATAAAAAGTGATCAAAAAGTCCCATGTATCCAAAAATGGTACCTAAAAAATCTATACCTCGTCTCGCAAAAAACAAGCCGTCACACAGCTCCATAGACGAAAAAATGTAAAAGTTATGGCTCTCACAACTTGGCGACAGAAAAAATACATTCTCTTTCCAAAAGTAATTTTATTGTGCAAAAAGTTATAAAAAAGTTCTATAAATTTGGTATCGCCGGAATCGTACTAACCCGCAGAATGAAGGTAATATGTAG